>NW_026781956.1:1200000-1800000 GCF_031769215.1 Ylistrum balloti | reverse complement strand
CACAACGATTATGAATAAAGAATTACATATTGACAAGTGAAATGAATTCGGAGAAAAATATTAATTACTGAATTTCTGCCGAATAGAAAACCAAAATTAATGTACGAAAAATATGGAAATAGTCTTTAAAATTAATATCAAATGTTTAGTGTTTAATAAATTCATAAATCAATTTTGTCGAAAAGAAAAGTTATGCGCTTTATAAAATCAAAAATTAACAAATTATTAAAAGTGATATTATTTTATTGAACAGGTAAAAGCAAATTAACGAAGAGAGTTTTATATTAAATCTAAAATTGAAAACAATCACATTGGATGCACAATCAAAGAAAGCAATCAAAAAAAGTGGCAAAATATATCATCATCCGAAGAGTCAAGATAAAACAGTACTTAGAATAGATCAAACCATGAAAGTAAATGTAAACAAAACAAAGTTAATTGCTCCTTTTGCTAACACTTTAACTAGACAAATTAAAAACGAGGGTAGATACTTTACAAAAAAAGACAACCGTTGTAAAATGTTCAAATGGAAATAACTTAAATACTCAAAATTTAAAATGACTAATTTGTCAGTTTTTTTTTTTTTTTTTTTGTTTTTTTGTTTTTTTTTTTTTTTTGGTTTTTTGTGGGTTTTTTTTTTTTCAGGAATACCCCGACAATAGATCACGACCACAGGACGATTTCATTATCTCATCATATGATTATTACGGGTAGAAAAATGCGATCCGTATTTAGGATTTTTGGTCAACTTCCACAATAGCAAAAAACTAAAGATCTCTTTCCTACGCCCATGTATATGATAATCTGCTACGCACATTTAAGTTCACTGGGATTTGTATAATGGAAGATAGAAATGTTTCTTCAAATCGAATATTGTGATTGTTTTTCTTGTGTTGCCTCCAAGAATTTAACAATTTTGACCCTAGCAATCACTAAGGAGTCCTAGATGGCCAATCTTGTCCACTTCATTATTTTGCTTCACTGTATCTGATTACACGGTACATAAAGAAGACATTAAAATTGTTTGAATTATGTATAAAAAAATTATATGCAGTTTCTCTTGCCTGCATGTGTGTCTGATTGTTAAAGATATTGTAATATACACATGTACTTCACAACCACTTGAAATCATTCAATTTTACAAAATATAAAATCGATCGAATGCTGTGGTTAATTGACATTCCCATCTATTTTTTAACATTTCGAGCATTTTTGTCTTCATCCATCACCTCCAAATATTTAGAAATCTTGGCCGTTGTCATCACTGACGAATCCTGGAACGGTGATGCGGTTCACTTCATTATTTGGCTCTATTGTATCCAATTACACAGTGTATAGTGGAGACATTAACGTTGTTTAAAATATGTATTGAGGTTGAATGCAATTACGCCTGATTTTAAAGGTGTGCAAACACCACAGTGTTTTGTGATATATCATTCCAGATTGCACAATAACAACTGCCCGCCACTACAAATATTCATTTATTCCAGATTTCCAATATCACCAATGTGATGTTTAGTGACATAATTTTTACATTATATTGAAATTTGCTATGCTCGTCGATAATTTAATTTTGACAATGTATTGTTTTTTATAATACACTTTACCTTCAACAGTAGCACAATTGATATGAGTCGAATGACTTTATATATACTGGTATAGTCTGGAACTTAAGTGCGATTGGTGTTTAAATATCATATCTTCATTGGGTAGCTACAATATAAACACGTCTGGAACGAGCTGATCACGTTGACAACACCAGATAAACATCTAACTGCACTTTATATGCACTGATTAATTCTTACTATTGCATTTAGCTGCTGCTTTCATTTTATGCCCAGTTGTCGATGAGTTGCGTTTGACACAGGCCCAAGTCGATACACACACTTGCCTTTTAATAATTTTACGTAGTCCTTACTTATCTCTGAAGTTTTGTTCTTTACATTATGTAACTGAATCACATTGTAAAATACTCAAACGTTTTTTACGAGAGAGAGAGAGAGAGAGAGAGAGAGAGAGAGAGAGAGAGAGAGAGAGAGAGAGAGAGAGAGAGAGAGAGAGAGAGAGAGAGAGAGAGAGAGAGAGAGAGAGAGAGAGAGAGAGAGAGAGAGAGAGAGAGACTATCGCAATAAGAGTGTTTGTTGATATTTGAGAATTTAAGGCAAGGCAACAGAACGGACAATTTATTTTCTGCAGAAACTTGAAAATAAACGATTTTTGCTAAGTAAAATGTATAAGAAACACTCTGAAAAGTTTTTTTCGTTGGATGTGCCGAAATGGTGAGATTATTTTGAAATAAACAACATGTGTTTAGGAAGCACTATGCCCCCGGTTGCAACAAAATTCTGAGATTGAACATTTAAACTGTAATGTGTAAGGCATGTGCTAACTGCATGCATACTTTGTGAAACACTTATGTCTTACAGTGCAATAGTAAAGGCCAATGTTTAAGTTTTTCAAATGTGGGTCAAAGGTCGCGGTCAAGGTCACATGGTCAAAACTTTTGGTATAAATGGAAAGGTCTGGTAACAAGGAACACACTTGCCAGATATGAAACCCCTACTTCTCACAGTGCATTAGTTATGAGCAAGGTTAAAGTTGACAACCGACAAATAAAAACAGACAGCACAAAAAATATGCCCCCATCTTTGGATTCGAGGGCATAAAAATATTGTTTGAATTTATCATACGTAATTAAGTTAATGACCAACTAGAAGTGTCCTCTGTGGCCAATTTGAATCGCTCCTCCATTTATTGTATTGATTTACATTAATTAATAATATAATTATGTGTATTTTAGATCATGGATCTTAATATAAATCTTTAAAATCCTTGGTTTGTAGTTTTTCTTTCTTTTAATGTCAGTTCAGCATTTCAAATCGTGATGTTATGGTTTTAATTAAAAACAAAACAAAAACAAAAAACTAAACAAAACAAAAAAGAACAAACAAGCAAAAACAAAACATAAAACATTTTCAACTGCTTAATGATCTGAAAGAAGTTGATATCAGTTCTTCAGCTCTGGTTGGATTCTAAGTGAAAAGCCGAAATTTACTTAAGGAAAGAGTAAATCAAATGTAAACGTATTTTAAACAATGCTAAATTTTATCTTTGGACATCATCTGTAAAACATTTTAAGGAGATGCATACACCAGATTCGAAACCCTCAAGTTTACATTATTGAATTAACTGATCGTTGCAACGACCTGAAACATGTAACCGATACCGAAACTGTTCCTCGAAGCTTTAAATACCAAGTTTTGATGATCGATAGTGCCAAACGAAGCGAGAAGGAAACATATAACAGGAAGAATTTGAAAGAAAATTGTACCGAATTTGAAAGCAATTAATAAATTATGAAGTGTCAGGAAATAAAATTGACAGCAAATGTGGTAATAGTTTAATGTCAAACCTACCAAATATTCATAGTGGGGTTTCTTTTGTTTGGCGTACAGCAAGCGAAAAAGATATATATAGATTTCTAATGTCAGAAAATATCATTTCTTAATTGAAATTTATAACACATGATCGACGAAATGATCCTTGCATCCTTAATCGCCTTGTCATGTATATAGTAAGAACATGTCCAATTTAATTGCTTTCCTATGAAGTTTAATATATTTGAATATATTAAATATATGATAAAATATATTTATGTTTTTGCACAAGAACATTTAAATCTTAACACTCTAAACTTAGATTGGCTGTTAAATACGTTTTCTTATCATCAAACTCTTTTATACACTCAATAGGTCAGTCCTTTAATTAAAGCAATCACTTTGCATCTAGTTGTTCATTTGAAAAAATCAGCACTTGTCTGTGTTAAATTTATCTCGGTATTATTGTCATGTGAACCACAAATCAGTTCTCTTTCGAGCTTTTGTCGCTTTTAATAATTCGTTTATTTGTTTCTCGACACGCCAATTTTCTCCGTTTTCCGGAAACAATAATTTGATTTTATTTAACTTTTTTATTCCATTTCTTTTCAGATACTTCTTAAGTTTTAAAACAGTCCCCATCTTCCATTTAGTTTAATAGGCAAAATGCAATTCACGGCTGTTTATAACATTTAATGTGTAATTATCTATTAATTTTCATTATTGCTCGATGTAGTGGTATATAAATTAATAAATAATGTGAATGACCGGGAATTTAAACTCGAATTCTTGAATTGTTTTTTATAAGTTGGTTCGTTTCCATTTCATTTCCTTCTTCTCACCTATCTATTCATATTTATTCATGGATTTGTGAAAGTCAGGTTTGATCGGAAGCAGGACAGCATGAAAATAAAAACAAATTGCAATGTAAGCATCGGATAATTCGGGCGCTTTTTCTCCTTTACTTAGTTGTTTTTTTTTTTTTTTTTTTTTTTTCATTTTTGTTCGCTGTATTAATTTTTTTAATATTTATTTTATTTTTCAAAGCATTTTCCACATACTGATAAATAACCTTGCACACCTCACACACCATCATCCCTTGTACAATCATCATCATCATCATCATCATCTCGTATATAAACATCATCATCATCCATTGTACAATCATCATCATCCCATGTACAATCATCATCATGTCATGTACAATCATCACCATACCATATACAATCAGTATCATCTATGTACAATCATTTTCACTCACTCATCATCATCATCATTATTACTAAATATACAAGTATACAAAAAGAGAGAGGGAGAGAGAAAGAGAGAGAGTTTACTGGGCTAGAGGTGAGATCTGATTTAATCATCCAAGAAATCAAAACAAAGACTTTGTGTCTGGTGGGATAAAATCAATTTCTCGGAAGAAGAACTAAATGTAAATGAACAAACAAGAGAAATACAAATTATTTTTTTAAATATATACCTGTATACAATGAAAAGATATCAAAGCTCTTAAAATGTACCCTGGAAGTTCACAAATATATCAACAGATGAATTAGTCAGAGATTTCTAACATTTTCTCCAATTTTATCCATTCAGCCTTAAACTTCTGTCGGGAAAGTTCCCCTTCACTGTAAGCAATACTTTTTTGACAAATATAACACTCTTTAATTGAACTGAGTGTCAGATTTAAGGCTTTATGTAGACATCTTGTTTTGTATAAGTAAACTTTGATTAAAATCAAAATTACATTATCTGTCTTATTTCCTATATCATTGCCATTATGTAATACATTACCAAAGATAAATCTTTGTTTATTAAAAGAAAACGGGATAAGGAGTACATCAAAAAGGGTTTCTAAACTTTGTAGTAATGTTCGTGTTTCATGGCACTCCCATAGAACATGAATAATTGTTTCCTGTTCCATATTACAAAGGTTACACATAGGACTATTATTTATACCATCTTTAAACAAAAATGAATTAGTTGTTAATATATGTTGTATTATCCTATGTTGAAACCACTGTAGTTTGGTGTTCTACTTAGTTGAAAAAAAAATACTTAGTTATTTTTAGAAAGTATTCCCTGTGAACCAAACTTTGTGAGAGCAACATTAACACTATGACTTTATTACTTCCTCAAATTAGATGCAACTGTAGAAATGGACAAAGGAATTATGATAAAGCTAGTGAATACACCGTCAAATTTGCAGACATTACGAAATATTTACATCAGGCGATCATGATGTCCGAACTACGTTGCATTCGTCACTTCCATACGAGATACGAAACCAAATAAGACTTTTGAATCTGTCTATACCGAAAGCCGAAATTCTCTTGGCAATTTATAATTGTATACAAAAAGTCTGTCAAAGGTGGAAGTCAATCATACTTCGAGTACAAAATTATCTCTGCTGTTTCCTAAAGTTACCATTACTCCAAGGTCAGCAAGTCCAACGTTTTCAATTACAAACAAACGTTTAAACAACTTTATGTAGGCAACCTAAGAGCTCTACCTCCTTCAACCTCTTTTTATAACAATGGCCATTTATACACATAGCAACAGGTGAATTAATAATTGTCAAAATCGTAACGCTACGACAGTTTTTTATGAAGTGTCCAAAATATCACAAAAACCTTGCCATTAATTGGAATGTTAATTTAGGTGTACTAATGGATTCCGCACAAATATCATGCCAGAGAGCGAGAACGTTGGATTAACTTTCATTCGGTCAATTAATCAGAAAATAATTCCCAGCTTGAAAACTAATTCAAGAACATATGAAGAAGATAAAAACATATACAGTATAATGATATATAAATAACTTTAAAATGTTTTTAAATAATATACATTTTTATGAAGTGTCCAAAATATCGCAAAAACTTGCCATTAATTGGAATGTTAATTTAGGTGTACTAATGGATTCCGCACAAATATCATGCCAGAGAGCGAGAACGTTGTATTAACTTTCATTCGGTCAATTAATCAGAAAATAATTCCCAGCTTGAAAACTAATTCAAGAACATATGAAGAAGATAAAAAATATAAAGTATAATGATATATAAATAACTACAAAATGTTTTTAAATAATATACATATATATATATTATTATCATATCTGCGAACGAGGATCAATCTATCAGATGCTTTGTCTACAGGCAAAATAACATAGTTGTCATGCAAATAAAATAGTGTTGATGTAGCATGAGGATCAAAGATTGCAGACATGCTTTGTTTTCATTGGTAGCTTATTCGGGAAAAAACTCATTATAAGTGCTAGCATCACTTCTTGATTTTGTAAAAGGTCTTGATAAAATTGCATGAAAGTTCATATGTTTCTCAGATAGGTTTTGGAGTTAATACCTTTTATTCCAAAATTAGGTGTTTTCTTAAAAAGCACTGGATAACAGAATAATTTGATATATATGGTATATAGTGGTCGCATGACAGGAAACCTAAAGGCTAATTATTAGGACTTTACAAAAAAAAGTAGATTGATTACACGAGGGAGTTAAATAAGAGATCATTACGGGTACACATTAGAGCTTACAAAAATGTCCAATAGCTAAGTTGTACAGGAAAGAACAACAACCAAGGTAAAGATAGGGACAATGTTAATGAATGATATTGTCACCGAGCATACCGAAAATCAAATACCTACCATATGGAAAATTTTGATGATATTGCCACTGATCATCCCAAAAATCATGTACCTCGCCGGTGCACAAACAATTTCAAATGATCTATAAAGAAAATACAGTGAATGACTGATTTTAAAAGGTAAAATTCAAAATTAAGGATACACACAATTATCGGGATCTATTGTCAAGGAGTGCTACGATTTCAAAATATAGAATCACATATTGACATACTAAAATTAAGTCGTAGAAAAAATAGTCAGTGATGGAATTTCTGCCAACTAGTAAATTAAACCAAGATTAATGTACGAAAAATATGGAAATAGTCTTTTAATCTTTAAAATGAATTTCAAACATTTAGCGAACATTGAAAATATTTAAACGAATAGAGAACATATGAGATTGATGGTTTAAAATTAGGACTTCAACAATAATAAGGAAAGATTTTGTAGTTATACGTAAATCAATTTTATGGAGAAATAAACATACGCATTATGAAAATCTGCAAAATGCATGTTGTATATAATAGATAATAAAATAACAAAATAGAATAAAAACAACCAGTTTGGATGTACAAATAAAGAAAAGAAAATAGCATTATCAAATTTTGATAAAAAGAAAGATTTACAAAGGGACTCCCAAAAAAGTAAAAGTGAAACCAGGCGTTCCGGGAAAGCAAGCCACGTAAACCTTCGTCAATTCAAGATAGTAATGTCACGTTCTCAAATGAGAACTATATATACAATAACGCAACTAACAGACAAACTAACAAGTATCAAATACCTCCAACTTCATGTCGCACAAAGAAATAGGATATTTCAAATTGAGACTATTATGTTGACCATAAAACCTCCCCATAATTTGCATTAACTTGAACCTACAGATGACACATAAATATTTGGATAAACAAATAATGTACAATTAACTAAAACACTCCAATTAACGTTTTAAACGCTATGTTACGACTTTGTCCGTCAATTGACGACTTCTTGCAAGAAAATCGAGATAATGAGATGAACCCTATTATATCGAATCAACTGCGAAATATGAACACCAGGGATGCAAGGAGAAATACATATCAAAATAGTGGCAAAACATATAATCATCAGAATGGTCATGGCAATTCTGAAAAATCAAAACATAGTAGTAAATATAAGTAAAACATAGTAGTAAATATAAGTAAAACATAGTAAATTACTACTCATCCTTACAAAGATTTATATAGCATGGCCGTGAATAAACAACAAATGAGAGTTTCTCATACGTATGCGTGTATTTGTGCGTTCGCACGTGAATCCAGGCGTGCGTAAGGTTACATTAAAGAAAGATGTGATTATGATGCGACAAAAGTTTCTCTTGACAACATTGTTTAAAGAAAACCTAAAAATCTTTAAGAGAAAAAGAATAAAAAGGGCTTCTTTGTCACATTATGATCTTCTATACAGTTTACTAACAAGTTAGATTTTTAAATGTTGATTACTGGGCCATGTCAAAAGTAGAACAAACAAAAAATACAAATCGTAATGTTATGGTATTTATGAAACATTTTTGACTGCTTAATGATCGAGAAAAAGTTAATTAAATGCATTTCATATTACGCTAAATTCATATATGGACATCATCTGTATTTACGATGTGCACTCATCTAAAGATTTTGTGAGTAAAAATTCATTATTTCAAAACTGAGTAATACATAAAATGATTATGTTAGTGATCTTATTATCTTCGCTTGGATACCTTCTATTCGTTTCTCATTCTTTAATTTCAATTAGCTCTTAGAACTTTAAAGATCGTTTTCATTTCATCCTTTTCGGATACTTCTTAATTAACTTTTAAAACAGGACAACATTTCATTAAAAGCAATGTCGATTCTACTTATTCAACCCATACTGTAGTTTTGCCTGTAAGCTCAAAAAATATACTGGATACTCTATCAACATTTCTCTATTATACAAATTAAAGGTAAAGACCAATCACCTTCTCCTGATAAGTATGTCCTATAGAGATAAAAAGAAATTTAAGCGTTGTCAAAAAGTTTATCTTTCGACAGCTTTTCATGCAAGATCCAAACTATCGTGAGAGTCTTGTCATTAGTTGGATTGTTAATTCTAATATACTTATGGATTCAGTGGACACTATGCCAGAAAGCGAGTGATATGAGAGCATTGTATTCACTTTTGACTCACTTTCTTATTGGGAAATATGTAGCCAGATGTTTTAGATGCTCGTAAGTTTGTTTGTTGGTTCCGTTGTTGTAAACCTGTTCCTATTTCTGGACCTGACATTACTTATTTGGATTGACCAAGACAACTGGTCTTATTTTCCTTGTAGATTTATCAAGAATCTCCGTGTAAATCTTTCTTTTTTTCATATTATGCCTAGGATCTATTGAATTTGAGAGTGAATTAGGATTATGTAAACATGTAGGTACTTTCTGCAGAGATGATTGAATCCATTCGGTCTATTATTCTTTTTAAAATATCTTAAAAGAACATGAAATGCTAATATGAAAAAAAACAAACACAAAAAATAAAATAATGACAGAGGAAAAGAGGTGAAAGCATTAGATGCCTTGTCCACTGGCACAATTACACACAAACCATGTAAATAATGAATTATTGATGTAATATCAGGGCATGCAGACATGCTTTGTTCTAAATAGAGTCTTCAAAAAGAAATTGCTAACGCATACGTATATTGAAATGCATAAGGAAAGGAGCATTTGTCATTTTCAATTTTTTTTTTTTTATTGTTTTTCGGTTGTTTACAATTGCACCAAGGAGAGATTTACAGGTAACAATTACACTTAGAGTTGTTTATAGGTAGCAGTACAGTTTCTCGGTGTGGCCATGGGCGATATGTTTAATCATTAGATTACATCCATTATAAAGTTTTTAATTAACATTAAAAAAAATAAATCCTTGCTAAATTTGGTCTTGTCATGTTGACGTGGACAATGTAGGTTTTCATTTTTTCAGATAATGTTTTAGCTTTGTGTTGGAGATTACTATTTGGGCAGTCTCGAATCTGTGTCTATGCACCAAAAACCAACTTCACAAGAAGTAAAAATTTCTTTGTGTTTACATGTGGTCATGTTATGAAGGATTTCCTTGTTGGAATTTACTGAAATGTAAGCAGTTTGTTACCATGACAGTGTTATCGATTTTAAGACAGGAGCTTTAAAAAAAATTTTCTATAAAGCTGTCATGTTCGGTTGGAATTAGCAGTATTTTTGCATTTTAAGCATTTTTTCAGTTGGTAACCATGGCAATCTCATGTCGGAAATCAGAGGAATCTTTTGATTTACACAAATTTCATCTCTCTACTTTTGATGTAATTGTTATGTAGTTTATAAATATATATACATGTATTGATGTATTTTTCATAACCAAATTAATATACCTGTATATCTCAAACATGACCAATAATTTCAGGGAAAATGCAAATTAACTGTTTCCTGCTACCATAATCCCTATGACATTAGCTACCTGATGAAAAGCCTACTGAATTCAAGTGGTCTGAATCGCTGCCCGGGTGTATATGATGAACTTCTAATATGGAGGCATATAGCCCGCAATCCAGTGTTCTATAATTTACTCTACATCTGCAGATGGATCACGAGCATATTAAATCACAATACTTTCAATATGAAGTAACGTGCGCTCCATGCCCTTTGACATATTTTTCTTCTTTCCGTCGAGTACGATTCTGTTGACATCTTTTTTTCTTATTTCTTATGTATTCGTTCTTTTCAGAAGTAAACGAAAGATCGTTTCCATGATCCGGCCTTAAATACTCAGCAAGTGAATTACATATTCTTTTGAACAAATAGTTCACGATTATTTTTAAATTAGGAAAGATCGTCCGCGTACCTACACGAATGAATAAAATCTCCAAACAGAGAAGAATTTAATTAGAAGTTCAGAAGTCCTTCGACGCCAATTCGAGTCATTATAATGAAGGTATGGACGTCATTGTTTTGCAATGAAAACCCGGAATGCGTCATCAAATGAAAGCTACGAGTGAAAAAGAGAAAGATCTGTCAATCATTTTGCAAGAAATCGAAAGAGCAAAAATGTTTTATGTATAAGCGACAGACTCTCACAACGGACCAAGGAAAAATGGTAATTTGAAAGGCCCATCAAACAAAATATTTATATTTCATTAGAAATGCTTCTTTGTCTGCACAGCATTCCAACGTAACTAAATATTGTGTTTATGGTGGGTGATATGTTTCACAGAGAAATAGCGATATCTACAGTTTGCCACTATTAACAATGTCTTTTTGCAGCAAAGTGGCAGATATCAGCCACCATACGTTGGCAAGGAAATAAAGTCTAACCAATCACGTGTGACCACGCATTTGGTCGATCTATACAATTTATAAATCATAAATTTGATATATTTGAACTTGCTTTAATATCATAATACAATTTCAGAAAAAGACAGTATTCTGGTTTTTATATATATAGTAACACATTAAGGTTAATTTGAGAAGTCGAGAAAAATTGAAAAGAATTTATGCGAAGAGAAATTAAAACAGGAAATTGATGCTTTGCAAAGCAGATGAAAAGCAGTGTCTGTGCACTCGTGAGTAGGTTAATATAAAGTGATTATGATGAAATGATGGTTTCTCTTGAAAAAACGTTAATGTCTTTTGCTCAAAACAATGCGAAATATTCTGGAACCTGAGTGTTTAAAGAAGAAGCAAAATCTTGTAAAACGAGATAAAAAGTAAGAAAACACACACGCACCTTTTTCAGCAATTTTGCTTTAGTTCCGACATTGAAAGGACACAACTTGGTACTAAGTTGAGTCTCGTTCTTTTCTTACAGCTTTCCATCAAGCTGTATGATAAACGTGAAGTTTTTAATCTCCTTTTGTGCATTTTCCATATTTGGATAACAATATGCCTGCATCTTAAACCTTTTGTATTTACATGTTGATTCGATATGCAAAGGCCTGTTCCTATTATAACAATTTTCGTGCAAGAAGTTGTCAACTGATTAACAAACTCGTAACACAAAAGATGCATCTTGATGAAAATTATTGGGAATTTATATAGTCGCCATAGTGATCTCATTGAGAAATATTCTCTTTCTTTGTGCGATATGACGCCTGACTTTGCCTGTTGGTTCCATGTTGTATACCTTGTTCTCAATTTAGAACGTGACATGATTGGCCTAGGCTTACATGGCGGGTGCCGTGGATGAAACAGAAGACGCTTACTGTTCTGGAACACCTTTTATGTTTTATAGCAGCACTCCCAAAAATTAAAAAGGTACAACTGGTGACTCAGTGGAAACCTTCATATCAGATTTGAGAAAGAACTTTCAAGTTTTTTTCAGTCATTCGTTTGGGTCAATAAAATGACAGTTTTTCAGATAGCTAAAAGTAATAGTGATCGTTTTTGATATTGTCAGCCTTAATCATTATATCATTGTGACAGTTGAAAGAAGTTAGATAGTGATAGCACAATTGGAGTGCTCAATGTATTGAACTACGAAAACAGTTTTTTTATATACATACATACGTAATTTAGATGGTTTGGATTACAAAGTGCTGCAAGTGTCTAGTCATATTGTTTATGTAAATAAATAATTTGAAATATCATACTATCAGAAAGGAATTTTTAGTTTCAGTACTTCTATAATACTCTCATTTTTCTATCATTTTACAAGCATTTATATGTAAATATTCAGGTAAATTTTAAGTGCCGTGATTGTTACACAGCGGATCTAGCCTGTACATAACCGGATCTGTCACGTATATACCCGTATTCAGGCATGTTTGTTGTTATAATCACAGATCAATATTTGATACGCCTTATTAGTCAACCGTTTTTACCAAACCGCACAAATGAAAATGCTATCCAATCGCACAGTTGTGCGATAGATACTGTATGTTGCAGACGTCGTATGCACAATGTGCCCACCACGTTCTTGGTGCGTTGTACGGTACCACACCTGTAGATATACCTGTATTCAGAAAATACCTTACTTGTACCGAGTGTCAGACAAGGTTATCCATTTTTGCTTTATTTATTAGAGTTAAAGATATAAATCCTATAAGACAGAATAATTATAATAACATTTTCTATTATAATGAATATTGTATTGCCTTTGTACAAATGCACAGTTTCCTTTATAATGCATTCTCAACCATAATTAGTTCTTTAGAGGATTACTTTTGCATAATACTTAGCTGCTCATTGCGCCAATAATAATCAAATATAACAATTATCTTATACACTTTGAATCATTCAATTACAAAATAACTTTCGCGCGTGAAAATTATCTGTTATTATGTTAAGAATAGTTCCATCATTCAACCTGGTGTTATTTATGCAAAGAGGTACATTACGATTATCAGCAATAACTGATAATTTATGTAATTATGGTTTATGTTTACATATCCATATCCATATGGCAGAAAATGAAAGAAATCGAAAGTGTAATATGATTGTACAAAAGATAAACAATTGAATAACACTTTTTTGATAATATGTTGTTATAAAGAGTCAGACAATCAATCAAACTGCATCATAAGCTGTTTCGTCTTTCTAGGACTCGCCACTGATGCTAAGAAATACAATAATTGTTTACATATAACTAAACAATCTTTGTTTCGTTTATATTTGGCTTTCATATAAATGCTTGAATGACTGCCGCAGTCCAGTGGAAAAAGGGAGTTATTTGATACAAAATTTCATTTTCAAGAACTTTCGGATTATTTGACATAATCGGAACCTATTTTTTCTTTTTTGAAAATAATTTTGCCTCATGAAATGTCAACACTTTATTCAAAATGGTTCACACACGGACTGTAAATGACAACTATCTCAGACTATGATTAATTAAAAATAATTATTAATCTTTTCATGCATGTTCAAGCTTAGAATTTAAATCTTACATCATATATTGTATTGTATTGTAACGGATACTGTTTTGTCAGCATTTATCTCGGAAATCGTGATGTATACACGCCCACGGATATGTTTGGTTAAGCAATTCACTTAAAATACTTTATGGTGTCATCAAGCTAGTTTGCTATTTAGAATAGTTTTGTTATCACATAGATTTGTAAAGTTTATCAATGATTCATTACAAACAGAAGAAAATGCAAAAAAAAAATGATGTTATTCTAGTTATCAGACATTGTTGTATACAAAAATAAATCTCTGAAGCGTTGATATATGCGATAATGTCAGTTCTTCAGCGCTGGTGGTAATTTAAGTAAAAAGCCGACATTTACTTTCAGAACGAGTAAATCCGATGTAAATTTATTTATATAACGATAACATAATTTATATTTATATACAACAATTGCAAAACAACATTAACGAAGTGCAGTCACCGATGTCAAAACCAAGTTTCCACCATCTCAATAAACAGACTCGACAAAGGACAAAATACTAGAAGGATGAGAACAATACCTAAATTGTTACATAAAGCCTTAATATACCCAATTATGATGATTGATATTACAAAGTGGAGCAAAAAAGAAACAACCGATAATACATTTGTTTAAAAAAAAGTATTGGTATTTATTTTGAGAATATTTCCTACAAATTTACATTACGAAATGTCATGAAATAGAATAGACAGTGATATGCAGGTATGCTACTGATAGAATGGACTTGTAGCCTTTAATGATAATCTTGAAAATCAATTTTTATATAAAGATTTCTGAGTTTAGATAATATGATTTCTTAATTGAAATTTATAACACATTATCGGCAAAATGAGCATTGCATCCTTAATCGCCTTGGTTTTGTATATAGAAAGGACATGCCCAATTCAATTGCTATCCATTGAATTTTAAAGATGTAGCATTATTTATAAACAACGACATTAAATTCAAAACACGCTGCCTATCAAATGCATTGGGAGACATTATGTGATATGAAGTTGGACGTGTATGATGTTCCTTAAGTTACAGCTTGTACCTGCAGATTCCGTTTGCTGTTGACTGTATTCTCATTTGGGAGCTTAACATTATTTGATGGAATGACCATGCGTAACGTGTATAATTTCAGGATTATCCGTATATAATTTCCTGATGTTTCCTTTTATTAATTTCTGTTGATATATTGATATTTTTTTGTTGAATTTGATAGTTAACAATGACATGAAGAATCTTTGATAAAAGTATTGTTGATCAACTATACGAGCAAGTACTACAACGTTGTATTTATGAATTCTTCTGAAGTTAAATAATCGAAGATTAACACGGGAGGGCCATGTTCTTATCATTCAGTAACAATCTGAAGTGTTGTAATACTGAAGTGTGATCAACCAATATTTCTTCTTCGGAAAGCAGACAGGTGTTTTGTATTCGTTTTAGATTCAAAGCTGTACATACTATTTTTAAATGTTAGACCGAATAAATATCCAAGAGAACAGTTGAAACACACTGATTGGAAATTGTGATCAAGGAGTAGACCGGTTAAGGATATAGAATCACATAATGATATACCGAGATTAAGTTGCCGTAAAAAGATTAAATGACAGAATTTCTGCCATCTAGGAAATTATGCCAAAATTGACGTAGGAAAAATACGGGAAAATCAATTAATCTTTAAAATGAATACCTAAAATTATATCGGTAATAAACTAAAAATCTGCAACATGACGTTGACAGGATGTATATATTAGTATACAAAACACTTCCAGACGAATAATGTCTTTCCTGTTGGAAAGTCGTGCTTTTATTTCATGAAAAGTAAAGATATTGAAAGAATACATATTGAAGCACAGTGATGAGAACAAATACATCGGTGAAACCAAAAACCTAAGATTATTTTGTAAATTTAAAAGCAGGAAATATATGCGTACGTGCGTGCGTGCGTGCGTGCGTGCGTGCGTGCGAATGTTAAGTAACATAATGTATGACATGCATGCATATAAAAGAAAGATGTGATCATGAGTTGGTGATGGTTGTCCTTGACCTAAATAAATTGCTGTTTTCTGACAATATCCAACATGCTCAGTGAATCTAAAGAGAAGGACTAAATTAACTATCATATAGATTTTCAGAAAAAAATAATCCTCCCATTCTTCTCAAGAAATAGCTATAACAACCTGACATCATCGAAATCCAAGCTGGGTGCCTATCAACAGTTTTTCTTGTTACGACCCCAATTCGAAAAGATAACTGGAGAAAGATGTGAGATTTGAGAAGAAGCCGTTTTTATGATACCTACCTTTTCAACTGCTTTGGTTTGGTTTACTTTGTTTCTGAAAAAGGCACGACTGGAATTGGAGAAAGATCTACCCAGTACTTCTTCGGAAATAACGATGATCACCTTTCATTGTCGAATTCCAATATGGCCAGCTGCCAACAATTTTTGTTTTCTAAAGAGAAATCCTCATTTGATACTAGAGAAAAAAAGTTTTCCGGTACATCACAAGTAATAGTGGTAACAATGATAGATCAAAAAGGCATGACGGCTGAACGGACGAGCGGACGACAGATCAAGAATGCAGAACGAATTCAATAGCTTTACATATGAAGCAAGCGAATAACAAAACAGAAACCTAGTGACTATCCATATTTCGGATGTTTGGTCAGGTTCGAGAATAGTAAAGAAATAATAGATTTCTGTATAGTTTCTTCAACGTACATAGTCATCCATTCGGATAGCGGAATATGCATGTGAACAAAGTCTACTAAAGATTGTACAAAAGACACATAAGTGAATAGCACTTCGAAATAGCTATTTCGTCCTTCTGCTCGGACTTGCTAAGGACCTAAAATTTGAAGCCTAAGAGGCGACCGAGAAAAGTGTTCGAAGAAAAGTCAAAATTTAGACGGCAAGGAGCAGCAGCCCCATAATGAAATAACCATGCAGTAAATCGTTCAGTATCTCAACTCAAAAAGTTGATCGATTTTAGGGGTTTGTGCGCCTCCTTTTATAGTTTTTGACATTCGATATATTCGTAACACATGGTTTCAAAAGATGCAGGTCGATGAATGTTTGATGCTCATTGTTTCGCCTTTGATCACGTTGTTATACACCTTGTTCTCATTTGAGAACGTGACATTACTTACTTGGTTTGACTAAGATAAGCAAGGAGGGTGTCGCCGATAAAGAAGTAGACACCTGGTCTTATTTCCCCTTACCTCATGTAGATATTTCTGTTGTTGCTGTTTTGTCCTAGTTTTATTGAATTTGAGTCTGGGCTATAGTTGCATTAACATGTTGACCTTTTCTTATTGTTTCGAAGAAGAAGTCTCCAAGGATTTTTGCAATTGCGGCCCTGACTATAACTGACGTGTCCTAGTCATTTGATGAAGTTCATATTATCTTTCGACTCGACTTTTTCTTATTTAAATTGCATAAAACCGACATTGAAAATTATTTACATATTATGTATAATGATTGGACGTCATTTCCATGGCTTACATGTTAACGTAATATAATAAACGTTATCATAAAAGTGCCAGGAATCTTGTCTTTTAGTGTTGAAGATATTTTCATTATGACAGGTATATAAGACTTTTGTTGTGAATTCTTATTGTGACGGTGTGCAAACATCTCTTTGTCTTGTGAAAATTATTCCCGAGGTGTTCAAACCCTGCCCGCATTTGCATATTATGATTTCTTCATGATCTTCAATTTCAAAATTACCCAATGTAATAACGAAAAATATCATTTTATATGAAAGAATTTAATTTTTTCAAAGAAAAAAGAAAGAATCGAAGTAATGTATATTACAATACATTTTGAGCACTTTTGTTCTTCCAAATCCGAAATGTATAATATTCCAACATAATCAATATTCACCTATCACTTTGTGAGACAAATTTTGAATTAAGAATTAAGAAAAATTAAGAAATTCTGTTCTTTTTTATATCGTGCAATGGTATGTTAACTGCATTTGTGCAGATATTTTTAATTAAATGTCTGTTTTGCAATATGCAATGTACACACCCACAAACAACAAAAAATGCGTTATTGTTTATACTTACATTTTGATAGTTTTATTTTTTATTTACACTACTTAAACAAAACATTTTATTCTGATTCTGTAGGAGGGTTGTCAGACTGAACGTTTATCGAAGTGTTAACATCAAATGGTTGGAAAGACCTAATAGAGAATACACATAGGAAATGTAAATAGTTAATATTTATAAATGCATTTCGATAAGTAAACGTTGACGTGTCGGAATACGGGCCACACCAATGTAACTTATTACTATCACCTTATTTTGTTGTGGTCCTCCGGCCCTATTCCCCGTATAATACTGGTCTTGATAATAATTTTGCCGTTTTTTTGTTTTCACCTGCAGCCACGTACACTCGTAATTTGCAAATGCATTATTCGCACGATGACAAGGTCAAGTAAATCAGTTCTCGATCTCGAATTCTTCTGTGTATATTTATTGCCCTGTTCTGAATTCATTTAATATACTATAAGACATTGTTTCGTATATACCGTTTGTTGGCGGCCCGGACCGTATTCACCTTTCACCTAGATGACTGGGGTTCGATTCTCCGATCGGACGTGAAAAGGTATTGAAGCATATGCCTTTCCACGTGAGTTTCTCTAGGTACTCCGGTTTCCTTATTAACTTTATTTACAAACTATTAATCCTTATTAATTCCTCCACGCACAAATATGCGGACTAACAAGACTGTGGAGATAAGTTGTAAGTTTATATCTTATAATTATCCTACAGAGACAGTTTGCTGCATCAAGTCTCGATGTGCACTCTTTTATATTACACTACTAATGTTTCTCTTTCTCTCTCTTCGCGCAGGACTATACATATATATGAGAGGCTCTTTGACTAAGGATTACAAGGAAAATGAAGACAGTGGGTACGGCATATCATTGCGAATGCACGATGGGCCAACGCGTGATAGTAGCTGGTTTGCTTTCACAATTGGTGAAGAGACATGCTCTAAAACATTTAATACCTGAGTCATTTCTATTGGTTATCTGGTTAAACGTTCACTGATCATTGGGAGCAGTACAATGGGTAATCAGTAGTAGGTCTCTAGTGAACTTTATAAATTAAACTGTAACTCGGCTATTCGGTTTGTTTTTTCTACTTAATGAAGTAATACTTGATGAAGATATCTCGTGTTTTTAATTTGTTTATTAAAATCAAATTGACACCATTGGTACCAACAATAAAGCAAAACTTCATATCTCTACAAACCTGTACAACACTATACAATATCAATATTTATTTAACACACTCGGTGCCAACAATAACCCAAAACTTCATATCTCTACAAACCTGTACTACAATATACATTATCAATATTTATTTTACACAGTCTTATAGTACTTGCGATATATCCCCTATTGTGCCACTTCATATACAAAATCAGTGACCTACCCCAACGGTATTTCTGGATGTATTTTCCAGGATGCTTCTAATCAAATCTTTGGATATCATCATACATAGGCAGAAGGAGTTTGTTACAATATATCTCCAATCAGGTCACGCACCCTCACCACATTTTTTCAACTACATACAAACGCTGTAACAACTGAATGTGGATGACCTAAGAACTACTTCTCCACCAGCTTGTTCTTGTTCTGCCTCTAACTTGGCAAATGGTCACTCTGCTGATTTAAACATCATCCAAAATGTTAAGCTGCAACAGCTTATCATAAAGGGTCTTAAATATTGTTAAACAACGTTCATTAATTGGAAAAGGAATTTCAAGAAAGTAGTTTGAAGTCAAAATGGAAAACAAAACACGGATCAGTGTTCCTCGATCCTAATATTAAACCCATACTTTAAGATTTGCATGACATGTATGTTGTTGTGCCTGCAAATAAGACGTCCAATATCTTGGTCCTGGTCTGTTGACATTATTAAATTTTATGTATACAAAAGGAACTAGGCTTGGTTGATAACGAAGGAGACCATACCTCTAAATTATGTCATTTTTCCTAAGAAGAATTACTAGTTAATCATGCTTCAGTGTTACAATCATGTAATTGCCAATTAATGACAAGGATGTGGACCTCCTGTTGGATTCCTAAACTTCACAAGAATTCATATGAACACCGTTTTATTGTTTTTTAATCCTGTTGTGAAACAAAACCTTTTTCCGAAATACTTCCTACCATTCTTAGAACTATCAAATATGGGTTACGGTCTTCTTGTGAGATAGTTTACTCAAGAAGTGGAATTAATAGTTTGTGGACTTGAAAGAACACCAAGGAGTTGTTTTTTTTCTAAACCTGCAACACCCTCTTCTACAAACATTTCTTTTATAAAAACATTTGATTTTCCAATCTGTACACCACTATACCCCATTCACTTTCAGATATATTGATGATGTCTTGTATCTTAATAACAAGAGATTCGTTGACCACATCTATCGTATATACCCAACAGAACTTGAAATCAAGGATACGATAAACTCCTCTATTAGCCGCCTATCTTGATCCTTTCCTACAACGAAACCAACATGGATATCTTTCGTCAAAATGTTATCATTCAAATTTCTTTATTGTTAATTTTCCAGTTGTGTACAGCAACGTCTCTGCACCCCCAACCTTTGGCTTAACGTGTCTAATTTGATTCGATATTCAATGGCCTGATCCCATTATCACGTTATCCGTGCAAGAAGTCGTCAATAGGCTGACAAACTGGTGATAAAGAGTTTCCAAAAATGCAGGGTGATGAAAATATGGAAAAGTTCTATGGTCGTTATGGTGATCTGATAAAGAAATATTCTATTTCTTTGTGCAATATGATATTGACGTATTTAATGCACGTTAGTTTGTCTGTTGCTGTATACCGCGTTCTCATTCGAGAACGTGACATGACTTTCTGGAATTGATCAAGATTTAAGTGGTGGGTGTTGTCGATGAAGCGGAAGACGCTTAATCTTCCGGAACACTGCACTTTCAGAAGTCTCTGTTTTAATTTTTCATTTGTTTATATTTTGCCCTACTTTTTGGTTCGGATGATGATTATGCTGAGATATTGTATTTTCGTGTGAAGGAATGTAGTTTCGTGAATACGAGGACAGTCAAATGAATAGCATACAATTAATCTAATGAATAAGTGATCACTTAAAAATTATTGCAAGAAATATAATTAATATTACTCCTAATGTAATACAGGTGATGCCAGACCACTCAATGCAAATATAATGTAATACAGAGTACACTAGGTCTCTCAGGCCATGTGTGATACTGTTCCTAATTAAAAAAAATATTCCCCTACGCTCTATTTTTATAACTTAATGGATTTGCTTCTTGGCTGAATGTCACGGTGTATCTTCTAATTGATAACTTTTAGAATACATTAGTGGCTAGTAATCTGTCATTCATAAAGAAGGTTGTCTAACCATAAAATGTACAGAAATATATATCTTAAAACTTGACGTTGTTTAGTTAAAGCAACAATAAAAAAGAATGAAAACAAATTATCATATATATTTAGTGCTGAGTAGGTGTTCCAATCGTTACTTGGTTTTACTGAAATCGTAGTGATGACACTTTTTCATAATATATCAAATCTAATCTCAATCAACAAATATATACACCAGTGATCTTCAGTCTGTTCCTCTGTAATGTCATAAAAGGAAAACCACTATTTCTACGTGGACTTCCCAATAAGTGCTGGCTTGTTTAACATAACAAGGAAACGAATGGTGTCAGTCACGATTGCCTCTGCTCAGTCAGTAACATGTGTGACGTTAATTTCAAGTATTTCACAATACCAAAAATCATACTAATCATCTGCCAACGAATCAGTTTCTCTGTTTACGAATATTTCATATATCATTTGAATGTCTTTGCAATTCATTATTTTAAGTCGGTATATATAAGTCATTATCTTGTTAAGTTAAATGTTTTGCAAATAAACCGAAAATGGTGGTGCTCGATGCTCTCCTTGTGTGCTTGGTAGCCTTTGCTTACACAGCCTCCAGGAGTGTGATTCTAGCGGTAAGTTAACCAAAGTTTTTTTATTAGCTTTTGGTGAACAGTCCAAACAGTATTAACGTCTATAAACTTATTTGAAATCTAATTAATACCTACACTAAACAATTGTATATCTTTCACGTACAGAACTTACTTCACAAATCGAGTTTATAAATAACAAAGGCATTCATGACATAAAAATTTTAAATGCGTTTAAATTTAAAATCGATTAATAAAGAAGCATATCCATTCACAAATTTAGAAAGTTGCGTATTTATTTATAAATTGTATCACACTTATAATCATAAATGCATTCAATATATTCCTTATTAGAAAATAACTGTATGTATTTACAACACTTAAACTAAACCAGTAACAATTTAATCAACAGTGTAGTATATATATTCATATATCTAACTTATTAGAATGTATCTGTATTCATAAGGTTTATATATGATAAAGAAAGTGAAACTTTTTTAAAGATTAACCTATCTGACAAGGACACACACATATTTAAAAAAAAGTTATATCAAGAATAATTAAACATGCATTGTATTTCAAAATTATATTCTCCGAGTAATATCATTTTTTGAAAGTATAACGAACTGATAAAAACTTCCGAACAATTTTATAAAACGTCATTTTAGCGACGTGATTGTTTAAGTGTGACAAACGGCTGCCAAACTTTTTTTTATCTGTGTATTACCTTTTTTTTGTTTTAATGTAACGAATGGCTATGATATTTTCAACGTTTTCGTACTTAATTGTATGAGGGCTATAAGGTTACGAAAGGCTGTAACATCTTTAACATTTTAGTACTTATTTTTTGGAAGAGTTTGATTGTTACGAGCGACAGTTATTACTGATTGTACACTGTTCACCGAGGGTTCTGTAGTACGGAGTGACATATCCTTGTTCGTTTAGCTAATTATTTTTAAAATGTGTAAGTGTTACACACATGCTTATTTTGAACAAATTTTACAAAAAAGGTATGGTTTGTTTTATCGCAGTGCTAGCTCAAATCACGGTTCACATATTCATTATACTCTCACGTTGTTTGATCGCGGCGCTAGTTTAAATCACAACGCCACATACGCGGCGCTAGTTTAAATCACAACGCCACATATTCAATGTACTCTCACGTTGTTTGATCGCGGCGCTAGTTTAAATCACAACGCCACATACGCGGCGCTAGTTTAAATCACAACGCCACATATTCAATGTACTCTCACGTTGTTTTATCGCGGCGCTAGTTTAAATCACAACGCCACATATTCAATGTACTCTCACGTTGTTTTATCGCGGCGCTAGTTTAAATCACAACGCCACATACGCGGCGCTAGTTTAAATCACAACGCCACTTATTCAATGTACTCTCACGTTGTTTTATCGCGGCGCTAGTTTAAATCACGACAACACTTATTTACTGTAATCTTACGTCGTTTAATCGCCGTGTTAGTTAAAATAACCGCGCCACTTATTTATTGTAATCTCACGTTGTTTTATCGTAGTGTTAGTTTAAATCACGATGACACTTATTTGCAGTACATTTTATCGCAGTGGTATTACAAAGCTCGGGTGTTTTTACTTCATTAATGCAGTACATTCTATCGCGGTGGCAGTTTTTTTAACTCGGGTGTTTTTATTTCTTTAATGCGGTACATTCTATCGCGGTGGTAGTGTTTTTAACTCGGGTGTTTTTATTTCTTTAATGCGGTACATTCTATCGCGGTGATAGTGTTTAGTCGGGTATTTTTATTTCATTAATGCAGTACATCCTATCGCGGTGGTAGTGTTTTTAACTCGGGTGTTTTTATTTCATTAATGCGGTACATTCTATCGTGGTGGTAGTGTTTAGTCGGGTATTTTTATTTCATTAATGCAGTACATTCTATCGCGGTGGCAGTTTTTTTAACTCGGGTGTTTTTATTTCTTTAATGCGGTACATTCTATCGTGGTGGTAGTGTTTTTAACTCGGGTATTTTTATTTCATTAATGCAGTACATTCTATCGTGGTGGTAGTGTTTTATCGGGTATTTTTATTTCATTAATGCAGTACATCCTATCACGGTGATAGTGTTTAGTCGGGTGGTTTTTTATTTCATTAATGCAGTACATTCTATCGCGGTGGTAGTGTTTTTAACTCGGGTGTTTTTATTTCATTAATGCGGTACATTCTATCGTGGTGGTAGTGTTTAGTCGGGTATTTTTATTTCATTAATGCAGTACATTCTATCGCGGTGGTAGTGTTTTTAACTCGGGTGTTTTTTATTTCATTAAGGCAGTACATTCTATCGCGGTGGTAGTGTTTAGTCGGGTGTTTTTATTTCATTAATGCAGTACATTCTATCGCGGTGGTAGTGTTTTTAACTCGGGTGGTTTTTTATTTCATTAAGGCAGTACATTCTATCACGGTGATAGTGTTTAGTCGGGTGGTTTTTTATTTCATTAATGCAGTACATTCTATCGCGGTGGTAGTGTTTTTAACTCGGGTGGTTTTTTATTTCATTAAGGCAGTACATTCTATCGCGGTGGTAGTGTTTAGTCGGGTGTTTTTATTTCATTAATGCAGTACATTCTATCGCGGTGGTAGTGTTTTTAACTCGGGTGTTTTTATTTCATTAATGCAGTACATTCTATCGCGGTGGTAGTGTTTAGTCGGGTGTTTTTATTTCATTAATGCAGTACATTCTATCGCGGTGGTAGTGTTTAGTCGGGTATTTTTATTTCATTAATGCAGTACATTCTATCGCGGTGTTAGTGTTTTTAACTCGGGTATTTTTATTTCATTAATGCAGTACATTCTATCGCGGTGGTAGTGTTTTTAACTCGGGTATTTTTATTTCATTAATGCAGTACATTCTATCGTGGTGGTAGTGTTTAGTCGGGTATTTTTATTTCATTAATGCAGTACATCCTATCGCGGTGGTAGTGTTTTTAACTCGGGTGTTTTTATTTCATTAATGCGGTACATTCTATCGTGGTGGTAGTGTTTAGTCGGGTATTTTTATTTCATTAATGCAGTACATTCTATCGCGGTGGTAGTGTTTAGTCGGGTATTTTTATTTCATTAATGCAGTACATTCTATCGCGGTGGTAGTGTTTTTAACTCGGGTGGTTTTTTATTTCATTAATGCAGTACATTCTATCGCGGTGGTAGTGTTTCCTCGAGAGTTTTTATTTCATTAATGCAGTACATTCTATCGCGGTGGTAGTGTTTTTAACTCGGGTGGTTTTTTATTTCATTAAGGCAGTACATTCTATCGCGGTGGTAGTGTTTAGTCGGGTGTTTTTATTTCATTAATGCAGTACATTCTATCGCGGTGGTAGTGTTTAGTCGGGTATTTTTATTTCATTAATGCAGTACATTCTATCGCGGTGGTAGTGTTTAGTCGAGTATTTTTATTTCATTAATGCAGTACATTCTATCACGGTGATAGTGTTTAGTCGGGTATTTTTATTTCATTAATGCAGTACATTCTATCGCGGTGATAGTGTTTAGTCGGGTATTTTTATTTCATTAATGCAGTACATTCTATCGCGGTGATAGTGTTTCGTCGGGTGTTTTTATTTCATTAATACAGTACATTCTATCGTGGTGGTAGTGTTTAGTCGGGTATTTTTATTTCATTAATGCAGTACATTCTATCGCGGTGGTAGTGTTTAGTCGGGTATTTTTATTTCATTAAGGCAGTACATTCTATCGCGGTGGTAGTGTTTAGTCGGGTGTTTTTATTTCATTAAGGCAGTACATTCTATCGCGGTGGTAGTGTTTAGTCGGGTGTTTTTATTTCTTTAATGCAGTACATTCTATCGCGGTGGTATTGCTAAGCTCGGTTGTTTTTATTTCATTAATGCAGTACATTCTATCACGGTGGTAATATTTAGTCGGGTGTTTTTATTTCATTAATGCAGTACATTCTATCATGGTGACAGATTAACAAGTACATTTATTTCCCGATATTTACCCTTTTATCATTTTTTTATTTGATATTCCCATTGATTGGTTATTTAATTAGGTCGTAATCACGAGAAAATCTATGGAATAGAATCACAATTTGGCTACGTTGTAAGTCCTGCTCACAACATAAACACTTCTATGTATAAGAATGATTGACATCATAGTTTACCTATATAACGTTATTGCCTATAAAGGTAATTAGCAAAGGGTTGAAAAATGCTACTTTTAATATTTTAAGTACATATTAACAGATAAGATATTTTCGAAAAATCTATACTATTTTCATAACATAGAACAGTGCTTTTAAATGTCGACAATTCATGTTGAAACATTTCTCCTCCCAAACAAAACAGAGTTTGCGCAATGTATAAATGATAGGAAATGTTTGTTCATTAATATGCTCTTCGGCTTCTGCATTGGTAAATGTATATTCGATTTAAATATAAACATGTCATTTAGTCGTGGAAAAAACGTCTATCATAAGAGGTAACCAAACAGTATCGGTAAATTTATCACCTGAATGAAGCGTTCCTGACTACATGTGTGACAAATGGTTGTCAAAATACCTGGTCGTCAACTATCTGATTAATATATATTCATATGTAATTGAGATACGCCAGCTTTACTTATGTATGATAATTAAGAGCCCACCAAGACTATATTTGTAACAATTATGTAGATCTAATAGATCAAATAGGTTTTTTATAAGATTTAGAGGAACAATAAACAATTTACATTCTCTATGAAGGTTCACAATAAAATTCATTACCTCATCTGGCTGTTATCTAAGTCATCACATGATCTACCTGTTATCTAGTGCATCACATGATCTACCTGTTATCTAATTCATCACATGATCTACCTGTTATCTAATTCATCACATGATCTGCCTGTTATCTAGTTCATCACTTGATCTGCCTGTTATTTAGTTCATCACCTGATCTACCTGTTATCTAATTCATCACCTGATCTACCTGGTATCTAGTTCATCACATGATCTACCTGTTATCTAAGTCATCACTTGATCTACCTGGTATCTAGTTCATCACATGATCTACCTGTTATCTTGTTCATCACCTGATCTACCTGTTATCTAGTTCATCACCTGATCTACCTGTTATCTAATTCATCACCTGATCTACCTGGTATCTAGTTCATCACATGATCTACCTGTTATCTAAGTCATCACTTGATCTACCTGGTATCTAGTTCATCACATGATCTACCTGTTATCTTGTTCATCACCTGATCTACCTGTTATCTAGTTCATCACCTGATCTACCTGGTATCTAGTTCATCACATGATCTACCTGTTATCTAAGTCATCACTTGATCTACCTGTTATCTAAGTCATCACTTGATCTACCTGTTATCTAGTTCATCACATAATCTACCTGTTATATAATTCATCACATGATCTACCTGTTATCTAGTTCATCACATAATCTACCTGTTATCTAGTTCATCACAGGATCTACCTGTTATATAATTCATCACATGATCTACCTGTTATCTAGTTCATCACATGATCTACCTGTTATCTAGTTCATCACATGATCTACCTGTTATCTAATTCATCACCTGATCTACCTGGTATCTAATTCATCACATGATATGCCTGTTATCTATCGTGGTTGATATAAATTTAGAAATACTTGTAGATAAGTGTTGCAATGAGATTCATTTAGTTTCTAAATATATAAGAATATAACTAATTATATTCTCTACTTAAGCCATAAATCTATAAGTTGGACACAAGTAGATCTATCAGACTGAATAGTTACATACACTCATAATTTAAAGTGTCTTGTTTACAAAATGTCACATGTGACCAGCCATAGTATACAGACACTCATATATGTAAGCATCGAATGTACGTCTTATTTTTGTCTCGGTTATGAATCATCTAAAATATCATACCGTCAGAAAGGAAACCTCATTTTCGTTACATGTGAATAACACTTATTTGTTAGTCTCATTATATAGGCTTCAACGAGCTATGCTCGATGCCAGCGACGTCCGAGTTACACTCTTATTGAAATCTTCGATACAGGTTTTATGAAATCTCGTATCAAACAAAAACTAGACTGAGATCTATATACGCTAGGCGAACTTATTGCCTTGTGTATACAAGTTATACCACCAATTTCTGTTAATACAGCGCTGCTTCAACAAATTAGCTAAGGTTATTGTGACGTAAAAAAACGCAAGCAAGTCTTTATTTCCATATTGAAACGAGGAAAAAATATGAAGAGAACAAAAGAGAAAGTCACGGAAAAAATTATTGTATTTTTGCATAACCTATCAGCTGTACTAACAGGAACATAGACTAACATCTTATCCGTTACATTTTCGTTATCGATCGATATGTTAGAAAAGCACAGCATTCGTGATTATCGATTTCAGTTTTATTCTCTCAACCAGTCTAATGATACAATAACACATATTAAAGGAAGATTAGATGTACGGCCGAGATGAAACATTTTCATTATTTCTGCTTTCTCACTCAGTACTAATGACCTAATGTATCATTGCATTTTGAAGCTGTCATCACCTTTCAATATAAATTCAGAATAAGAAACAGTACGCAAATGATCGAAATGCAAAACATTCCACAATTCTCTATTCGGAATGGTTTCAAAAGGACGTCAAGAACAAATACATATTCTGAACTACATTTAAACATTGTGTGGAAGTCATAGCAAACCGCTGGAATATACCTGCAGTCACAATGCATTGCACAACTGAAAAGAATTATCATACACTGTTTCGTTCTTCTAGAATAAGTAAAATACAGGAAGGCGGCGAAAGTTCTGATGTATGTACAACCCAACGGGAAAATGAATATGTAAATATCGCCTTTCAATAGAAATTTAGTATTAGATAAAATTAGAATGAATCATTCAGCTAATTCGTCCTTCTAGATCCTACACTTGAATTCAACAAAACAAACAATTCCCTACATGAAATCATTTCAAGTAAACGTTGAGAACACGTGTATACTTTGAACGATAGAATAAAACATGAAGTGAAGGTGACGGAAAGCTACATTGACAAAAGTCAGTCATGAGACACAGACGTGGATTAGATAAACCGGGCCATACAGCCGTTTTGTCTATATAGGACTCACAAGTAATACTTAAGGGCTGAAATTGCTGAAGTAAAGAAGGCGGCTGAGAAAAGTCAAAATTGGTTGAAATGAATGTCAAAAACCCGATTGAGAGATTTTTATCCCTAAATCCTATAACTTCCATGATGTCCCATAGCGAAAAACTGCAAAAGGACGTCATGTATATGATTCTTGCTACTACCCAATTTGATTAAAACGTAACATGCAGAAAGAGCAAACCCCGGAGACTACATGTCTCCTACAGTGTCTACCTACAGTCAAACCGGAAATGACTTTCTTCTACCTCTCGGTATACTGTGTTAAGAAAAATCCTTTTAAGTAATGTTTCCAAAATGTATTAAATGTGTACTTACCAATAAGGGACCGATGTATATCCCCAGTATAACACGTTGGCTTTTTCTGCAGTATGCCACGAACACATGAATATATAAAACTTAGTTGGAACGAGGCACAGCAAAAAAAGAAAATAAAAAAGTGAAAGGCATGGGAATGATGAAATTGTGAAATTGTTACATTTTCTAGATTAATGACTGTGTCAAACTAGCTCAACAAGATGCATTCATTTCTTTTTTTAATTGATTTTTTTCATTGTCCGTCAATCAACATTCAGTATTTAAATGCTTGCAATTTTACATATATTTAAATTCTGAATTTGAATGCAGTCGGTCCTTCTTTCAACATTCAGAAGTTGAATGCTTTCAGCTCGTCTTTCAACATTCAGAAGTTGAATGCTGTCAGCTCGTCTTTCAACATTAAGAAATTGAATGCAGTCAGCTCGTCTTTCAATATTCAGGAGTTGAAAGCAGTCAGCTCGTCTTTCAACATTCAGATGTTCAATGCTGCCAGCTCATCTTTCAACATTCAGAAGTTGAATGCAGTCGGCTCGTCATTCAACATTCAGAAGTTGAATGCAGTCACCTCGTCGTTCAGTATTCAGGAGTTGAATGCAGTCAGCTCGTCTTTCAATATTCAGAAGTTGAATACAGTCAGCTCATCTTTCAACATTCAGGAGTTGAATGCAGTCAGCTCGTCTTTCAACAGTAAGAAGTTGAATGTTGCGCAGCTAGACATACTACATTCAGATTGTAGAATCTTGATGATGTAAAAATCGACCGAAGATTTTTCATTTTCAGTATCAGAATGTTGCATACATTCAACTCTCAAAATTTAAATGTGTTGTAACTTGAAATTGAATGTCGGATGAGTAACCATCTTCTCAATGCTAAAATCAGTTGCATTTCTTTTCCCTTTGAAAAAAAAACATTTAAAATGTATCAAATCACGTGCTGCTTTCACCACATGGACTGTGAGCTGCACTTCTGGTCCGATTGTTAGGGTAAGGAGGAAATCAACTGCATTTGTGTGTATGCTAATTTGAGAGTATTCAGAGTTAACTTTCGTTGATATCGATACTGTGTTCTTCGGAAAGGCCAATTTCTGGAAAATTGATCGATAGCTTTATATATATATAAAAATGTGCACATTGATTTACTTCTTTAAGGAGAAGATTTTTTAAAATAGATACATATAATACATGCACATCCCATAATATTTTCCCTGTAGATCGAATTAAACTACCATAGTAAATTCAGGCCAACGTCTTTTAAACCTTACTACAAACTTGTAATTTTCAGACCGATGTCAAATAATACAATAATTATCAAATCAACCTTTGGACAGTATTAAGCAAGCACTAACGGTGTCTATAGCGTCAATGTCTAGCGTTGCAATATGTCAGACAATGACGATTCGTCAGGTGCTGCTCTTTACCAGATAGTGACACGTCGTCAGGTGCTGCACTGAACCAGATAGTGACACGTCGTCAGGTGCTGTTCTTTACCAGATAATGACACGTCGTCAGGTGCTGCACTGAACCAGATAATGACACGTCGTCAGGTGGTGTTCTTTACCAGATAGTGACACGTCGTCAGGTGGTGTTCTTTACCAGATAATGACTCGTCGTCAGGTGCTGTTCTTTACCAGATAATGACTCGTCGTCAGGTGCTGTTCTTTACCAGGTAATGACACGTCGTCAGGTGGTGTTCTTTACCAGGTAATGACACGTCGTCAGGTGGTGTTCTTTACCAGATAGTGACACGTCGTCAGGTGCTGTTCTTTACCAGATAATGACACGTCGTCAGGTGGTGTTCTTTACCAGATAATGACTCGTCGTCAGGTGGTGTTCTTTACCAGATAATGACTTGTCGTCAGGTGCTGCACTGAACCAGATAATGACTCGTCGTCAGGTGGTGTTCTTTACCAGATAATGACTCGTCGTCAGGTGGTGTTCTTTACCAGATAATGACTCGTCGTCAGGTGCTGCACTGAACCAGATAGTGACTCGTCGTCAGGTGCTGCACTGAACCAGATAGTGACTCGTCGTCATGTGTTGCTCTTTACCAGATAATAACACGTCGTCAGGTGGTGTTCTTTACCAGATAATGACTCGTCGTCAGGTGTTGCTCTTTACCAGATAATAACACGTCGTCAGGTGGTGTTCTTTACCAGATAATGACTCGTCGTCAGGTGTTGCTCTTTACCAGATAATAACACGTCGTCAGGTGGTGTTCTTTACCAGATAATGACTCGTCGTCAGGTGTTGCTCTTTACCAGATAATAACACGTCGTCAGGTGGTGTTCTTTACCAGATAATGACTCGTCGTCAGGTGTTGCTCTTTACCAGATAATAACACGTCGTCAGGTGGTGTTCTTTACCAGATAATGACACGTCGCCATGTGCTGTTCCTTTACCAGATAATGACTCGTCGTCAGGTGGTGTTCTTTACCAGATAATGACTCGTCGTCAGGTGTTGCTCTTTACCAGATAATAACACGTCGTCAGGTGGTGTTCTTTACCAGATAATGACACGTCGTCAGGTGGTGTTCTTTACCAGATAATGACACGTCGTCAGATGGTGTTCTTTACCAGATAGTGACACGTCGTCAGGTGCTGTGTTCTTTACCAGATAATGACACGTCGTCAGGTGGTGTTCTTTACCAGATAATGACACGTCGTCAGGTGCTGTTCTTTACCAGATAGTGACACGTCGTCAGGTGCTGTTCTTTACCAGATATTGACACGTCGTCAGGTGCTGTTCTTTACCAGATAATGACACGTCGTCAGGTGGTGTTCTTTACCAGATAATGACACGTCGTCAGGTGGTGTTCTTTACCAGATAGTGACACGTCGTCAGGTGCTGCACTGAACCAGATAGTGACTCGTCGTCAGGTGCTGTTCTTTACCAGATAATGACACGTCGTCAGGTGGTGTTCTTTACCAGATAATGACACGTCGTCAGGTGGTGTTCTTTACCAGATAATGACACGTCGTCAGATGGTGTTCTTTACCAGATAGTGACACGTCGTCAGATGGTGTTCTTTACCAGATAATGACTCGTCGTCAGGTGCTGTTCTTTACCAGATAATGACACGTCGTCATGTGCTGTTCCTTTACCAGATAATGACTGGTCGGCAGGTGTTGCTCAGTACCATATTGTGGCACTTTGTCTGGTGCTGCTCTCTACAAGAAAATGACTCGTCGCAAGCGATAGTCCATACCAGATATTGAAACTTCGTTAGATGCTGCTCTACACCAGATATTGAAACGTCATCAGGCGGTGATCTATACCATATAGTTACACGATATCTGGTGTTCCTTTATATCACATAACAAAACTTCGTCAGGTGCTACTCTATGCCTGATAATGGCACTTCGTCAAGTGCTGAACATTACACAGATGTTGACACGTCGTTAGGTGCTGCTCTGTACCAAATAATGACACTTCGTCAGATGCAGCCATACACCAGATAAAGACACTATGTAAGGTGCTGCTCTATGCAAGATATTTGCGCTTCGTCAGTTGCAGACATACACCAGATAATGACACTCCGTCAGATTATCAATTTTCCTCCGATAAGTGATGTAAATTTGTCAAATGAAGTTGATGAAGTTAGATATATTTAAAGTATTCTTGCAGTTTCGTTGTCCATAACCGTGTCCTCATTTCTGTGTCATTACTTATTTTACTTAACCAAACCGCTGTCCTTATGGAACACTTGTTCCTATAATGTATCACTAACGTAACATGTACTGAACCAATAATGAAGCTGGTAATGTAATACAAATATTACACGTGATGTAACACTAATGTAACACGCGATGTACCACTAATGAAACACATGATGTGTCTCTAAGGTAACACGTGATGTGTCTCTATTGCAGCACGTGATGTACCACTAATATAACACGTGATGTATCACTTACATAAAACGTGATGTACCACTAATGTAACACGTGATGTACCACTAATGTAAAACGCCATGTATCACTTATGTAAAACGTGATTTACCACTAAAGTAACACCTGATGTACCACTAATGTAACACGTGATGTAACACTAATGCTACACGTGATGTACCACTAATGTAGCAGGTAATGTAATTATAATGTTAAACGTGATTTACCACTAATGTAACACGTGATGTACCACTAATGTAACAGGTAATGTAATTATAATATTAAACGTGATGTACCACTAATGTAACACGTGATGTGTCTCTAAGGTCACACGTGATGTACCACTAATATAACACGTGATGTGTCTCTAATGTAAAACGTGATGTACCACTAATGTAGCATGTGATGCTACACTCATATAACTAGAAATGCATCACCAATGAATCATGTAATTTACTATATGTATCACTGCTATGACATGAACAAAATATTACTCTAGCATGTTTTTTACACAAAATTTCATATTTTGAATACAATATTACAATATATATGCACATAATCGTGAAATATCTACCTTAGTTTATCTATGAGTGATCGCAAATGGCACAAATTGCCACCTCTACTTACCGTTATCAAAGGAAACAGAAAAATGATTTAAACACTTTGCAGTTGTGTACTAATATCAAGTATCTAGTTTCGTTGTAATTTTCTGTAGGCGGGATCAACTCCAGGTGCGAATGTTATCGAAGGCAAAGAACACAAGGACAGGCGAGCGTTAGACCACCATGAATCCACACTATACAGCTCTCTAGAATCATTCCCAAGCTTGGAAGATCTGTTAAATGGGAATTTGAAGACTATGCTAAAGGAAGGCGATATATCGGCTCGAGTGTTAGAATCAACAGAAAAGCTTGCGCATAGGAACAATCCAGCAAAGGCAGGATTTTTCAAGCAGAAACAAAGCAAAGATGATTTCGATCAGACTGGTGCTGTTGACGAAGTGCTTAAACAAGATGGAGTGGGTGACGAATTGAAGGAGGCTAATGATGCGTCAAAGAGTCAACACATCTATGACGGGATAACAAACAGCAGTCAAGCACTAAAAGGGAAGAGTGATGATACCACCACTGTCCAAAGCATCACAAATCAGGGAGGTGCATCATCCAGCGCCCATCAGACCAGTATTCACATATCTACACTCACTCCTAAAAATGAAATTAACACGTTTACTCATAGAAATAAAACTACATCAACACCCAGTGTTGTTAAAACAAGCATGCCTTATACTACATCTCTGCCTTACACAATAACAACTCCGCACCATCTTAAAACTACACACCATGGTGCTTTTGAATCAGATGAAACATCCTCACCCACATCTACATATACACCTGATATGACATCCTCACTCACATCTAAATCTTCATCTGATATGACAACCTCACCCACATCTACATCTTCACCTGATATGACAACCTCATCCAACTCTACATCTACACCCGATATGACAAACTCACCCACATCTTCACCAGATATACCTGATATGACAACCTCACCCACATCTACATCTTCACCAGATATGACAACCTCACCCACATCTACATTTTTACCTGATATACCTGATATGACAACCTCACCCAAATCTACATCTACACCTGATATGACAACATCACCCACATCTACATCAGATATACCTGATATGACAACCTCACCTACATCTTCACCAGATTTACCTGATATGACAACCTCACCCACATCTACATCTTCACCAGATATGACAACCTCACCCACATCTTCACCAGATATACCTGATATGACAACCTCACCCACATCTTCACCAGATTTACCTGATATGACAACATCACCCACATCTACATCTTCACCAGATATGACAACCTCACCTACATCTACATCTACACCTGATATGACAACCTCACCCACATCTTCACCAGATTTACCTGATATGGCAACCTCACTCACATCTACATCTTCACCTGATATGACAACCTCACCCACATCTACATCTTCACCAGATATGACAACCTCACCTACATCTACATCTTCACCTGATATACCTGATATGACAACCTCACCTACATCTTCACCAGATTTACCTGATATGACAACATCACCCACATCTACATCTTCACCAGATATGACAACCTCACCTACATCTACATCTTCACCTGATATACCTGATATGACAACCTCACCTACATCTTCACCAGATTTACCTGATATGACAACATCACCCACATCTACATCTTCACCAGATATGACAACCTCACCTACATCTACATCTTCACCTGATATACCTGATATGACAACCTCACCTACATCTTCACTTGATATGACACCCTCACCTCCATCTGCACCTGATACCCCAACCGCACCAACCTCCACAACATTTTTCGATATGACAACTTCACCTAATACTACCGTTGAGTCAAATATAGCATCAACACTCAATTCTACATCTCCACTTGTTATAAAAACTTCTGAATCTTTGTCCGATATGACAACCACGCCCAACACAAAATCTTCGCCAGACATAACAAGTACACCCATAGCTCAATCTGTGTCAAATAACAAGACGACACACAACTCTACATCTTCACCTGAAATAACAACCACACCCATAGCTACATCAGCCCCTGATACACCAACTACACCCACCTCCACATTTTTTTTCGATACGGCAACTGCACCTATTACTGACGTTGAGTCATCAGATGATGATGATGTTACCGAGCTTAAAACTAAAGATCAGCAACCTATGCTACCTAATGATAATGACAGCACCAAAGTACAAACTACAGCAAAGCTTGCAAATACAAACCCGCTTACAACAACATCTCAAAGTACAACTACAGAAACAATATCAGCTGAGCAAACAACTACAGTACAATTAACCACAACAACACCTCAAAGTACAACAACAGAGGAAACATCAGCTAAGCAAACAACTACATTACCATCCACCACAACAACACATCAAAGTACAACTACAGCGGAAACATCAGCTAAGCAAACGTCTACATTACCACTCACCACAACAACAACACCTCAAAGTACAACTACAAAAATAGCATCAGCTGAGCAAACAACTACATTACCACACACCACAACAACAACACCTCAAAGTACAACCACTGAAACAACATCAGCTGAGCAAACAACTACAGTACCACTCACCACAAAAACACCTCAAAGCACAACTACAGCGGAAACACCAGCTGAGCAAACAACTACATTACCACTCTCCACACCAAAAACATCTAAAAGTACAACCACACAAATATCATCAGCTGAGCAAACAACTACATTACCACTCACCACAACAACTACACATCAAAGTACAACTACAGCGGAAACATCAGCTGAGCAAACAACTACAGTACAATCCACCACAACAACAACACCTCAAAGTACAACTACGGCGGAAACATCAGCTGAGCAAATAACTACATTACCATCCACCACAACAACAACACAACAAAGCACAACTAGAGAAATAACATTAGCTGAGCAAACAACTACATTACCACTCACCACAACAACAACACCTCAAAGTACAACTACAGCGGAAACATTAGCTGAGCAAACAACTACATTACCACTCACCACAACAACAACACCTCAAAGTAAAACTAAAGAAATAACATCAGCTGAGCAGACAACTACAGTACCATCCACCACAAAAACAACACCTCAAAGTACAACTACAGCGGAAACATCAGCTAAGCAAACGACTACATTACCACTCACCACAACAACAACACCTCAAAGTACAACTACAAAAATAGCATCAGCTGAGCAAACAACTACATTACCACACACCACAACAACAACACCTCAAAGTACAACCACTGAAACAACATCAGCTGAGCAAACAACTACATTACCATCCACCACAACAACAACACCTCAAAGTACAACTACAGAAACAACATCAGCTGAGCAAACAACTACAGTACCACTCACCACAAAAACACCTCAAAGCACAACTACAGCGGAAACACCAGCTGAGCAAACAACTACATTACCACTCTCCACACCAAATACATCTAAAAGTACAACCACACAAATATCATCAGCTGAGCAAACAACTACATTACCACTCACCACAACAACTACACATCAAAGTACAACTACAGCGGAAACATCAGCTGAGCAAACAACTACAGTACAATCCACCACAACAACAACACCTCAAAGTACAACTACGGCGGAAACATCAGCTGAGCAAATAACTACATTACCATCCACCACAACAACAACACAACAAAGCACAACTAGAGAAATAACATTAGCTGAGCAAACAACTACATTACCACTCACCACAACAACAACAACAACAACACCTCAAAGTACAACTACAGCGGAAACATTAGCTGAGCAAACAACTACATTACCACTCACCACAACAACAACACCTCAAAGTAAAACTAAAGAAATAACATCAGCTGAGCAGACAACTACAGTACCATCCACCACAAAAACAACACCTCAAAGTACAACTACAGAAATAACATCAGCTGAGCAAACAACTACATTACCACTCACCACAACAACAACACCTCAAAGTACAACTACGGCGGAAACATCAGCTAAGCAGACAACTACATTACCATCCACCACAACAACACCTCAAAGCACAACTGCAGAAGAAACATCAGCTGAGCAAACAACTACAGTACCATCCACTACAACAACAACACCTCAAAGTACAACTAGAGCGGAAACATCAGCTGAGCAAACAACTACATTAAGACTCACCACAACAACAACACCTCAAAGTACAACTGCAGAAGAAACATCAGCTGAGCAAACAACTACATTACCATCCACCACAACAACAACACCTCAAAGCACAACTACAAAAATAACATCAGCTGAGCAGACAACTACGTTACCACTCACCACAACAACAACACCTCAAAGTACAACTACAGCGGAAACATCAGCTGAGCAGACAACTACAGTACCACTCACCACAACAACACCTCAAAGTACAACTACAGCCGAAACATTAGCTGAGCAAACAACTACATTAAGACTCACCACAACAACAACACCTCAAAGCACAACTACAGCGGAAACATCAGCTGAGCAGACAACTACATTACCACTCACCACAACAACTACACATCAAAGTACAACTAGAGCGGAAACATCAGCTGAGCAGACAACTACATTACCACTCACCACAACAACAACACCTCAAAGTACAACTACAGCGGAAACATCAGCTGAGCAGACAACTACAGTACCACTCACCACAACAACTACACCTCAAAGTACAACTACAGCGGAAACATTAGCCGAGCAAACAACTACAGTACCACTCACCACAACAACACCTCAAAGTACAACTACAGCCGAAACATTAGCTGAGAAGACAACTACATTACCACTCACCACAACAACAACACATCAAAGTACAACTAAGGCGGAAACATCAGCTGAGCAGACAACTACATTACCATCCACCACAACAACAACACAACAAAGCACAACTAGAAAAATAGCATTAGCTGAGCAAACAACTACATTACCACTCACCACAACAACAGCACCTCAAAGTACAACAACAGAAACAACATCAGCTGAGCAGACAACTAAATTACCATCCACCACAACAACACCTCAAAGCACAACAGCAGAAGAAACATCAGCTGAGCAGACAACTAAAGTACCACTCACCACAACAACTACACATCAAAGTACAACTAGAGCGGAAACATCAGCTGAGCAGACAACTACATTACCACTCACCACAACAACAACACCTCAAAGTACAACTACAGAAACAACATCAGCTGAGCAGACAACTAAATTACCATCCACCACAACAACACCTCAAAGCACAACAACAGAAACAACATCAGCTGAGCAGACAACTAAATTACCATCCACCACAACAACACCTCAAAGCACAACAGCAGAAGAAACATCAGCTGAGCAGACATCTAAAGTACCACTCACCACAACAACTACACATCAAAGTACAACTACAGCGGAAACATCAGCTGAGCAGACAACTACATTACCACTCACCACAACAACAACACCTCAAAGTACAACTACAGCGGAAACATTAGCTGAGCAGACAACTACATTACCACTCACCACAACAACAACACCTCAAAGCACAAGTACAAAAATAACATTAGCTGAGCAAACAACTACATTACCACATACCACAACAACTACACTTCAAAGTACAACTACAGCGGAAACATCAGCTGAGCAGACAACTACAGTACCACTCACAACAACAACACCTCAAAGTACACCTACAGCCGAAACATCAGCTGAGCAAACAACTACAGTACCACTCACCACATCAACACCTCAAAGTACAACCACACAAACAACATTAGCTGAGCAAACAACTACAGTACTACACACAAAAACATCACCTCAAAGTACAACTACAGAAATAACATCAGCTGATCAGACGACTACAGTACCACACACCACAACAACACCACAAAGTACAACTACAGAAATAACATTGCCTGAGCAAACAACTACAGTACTACACACAACAACACCTCAAAGTACAACTACAGCGGAATCATCAGCTGACCAAACAACTACATTACCATCCACCACCACAACAACACCTCAAAGTACAACTACGGAGGAAACATCAGCTGAGCAAACAACTACTTTACCATCCACCACAACAACAACACCTCACAGTACAACTACAGAAGAAACATCAGCTGATCAGACAACTACAGTACTACACACAACAACAACACCTCAAAGTACAACTACAGCGGAAACATTAGCTGAGCAAACAATTACAGTACCATCCACCACAACAACTACACATCAAAGTACAACTACAGCGGAAACATCAGCCGCGCAAACAACTACAATATCATCCACCACCACAACAACACCTCAAAGTACAACTACAGAAACAACATCAGCTGAGCAGACAACTACATTACCACACACCACATCAACACCTCAAAGTACAACTACAGTGGAAACATCAGCTGACCAAACAACTACATTACCATCCACCACAACAAAAACAACTCAAAGACAACCACACAAACAACATTAGCTGAGCAAACAACTACAGTACTACACACAAAATCATCACCTCAAAGTACAACTACAGAAATAACATCAGCTGATCAGACGACTACAGTACCACACACCACAACAACACCACAAAGTACAACTACAGAAATAGCATTGCCTGAGCAAACAACTACAGTACTACACACAACAACACCTCAAAGTACAACTACAGAAATAACATCAGCCGAGCAAACAACTACATTACAATCCACCACAACAACAACACCTCAAAGTACAACTACGGCGGAAACATCAGCTGAACAAACAACTACATTACCATCCACCACAACAACACCTCACAGTACAACTACAGAAGAAACATCAGCTGATCAGACAACTACAGTACTACAAACAACAACAACACCTCAAAGTACAACTACAGCGGAAACATTAGCTGAGCAGACAACTACATTACCACTCACCACAACTACTACACCTCAAAGTACAACTACAGTGGAAACATCAGCTGACCAAACAACTACATTACCATCCACCACAACAACAACACCTCAAAGCACAACTACAGCGGAAACATCAGCTGACCAAACAACTACATTACCATCCACCACCACAACAACACCTCAAAGTACAACTACGGAGGAAACATCAGCTGAGCAAACAACTACTTTACCATCCACCACAACAACAACACCTCACAGTACAACTACAGAAGAAACATCAGCTGATCAGACAACTACAGTACTACACACAACAACAACACCTCAAAGTACAACTACAGCGGAAACATTAGCTGAGCAGACAACTACATTACCACTCACCACAACTACTACACCTCAAAGTACAACTACAGTGGAAACATCAGCTGACCAAACAACTACATTACCATCCACCACAACAAAAACAACTCAAAGCACAACTACAGAAATAACATTAGCTGACCAAACAACTACATTACCACACACCACAACAACAACACCTCAAAGCACAACTACAGCGGAAACATCAGCTGACCAAACAACTACATTGCCATCCACCACCACAACAACACCTCAAAGTACAGCTACAGCGGAAACATCAGCTGAGCAGACAACTACAGTACCATCCACCACAACAACTACACCTCAAAGTACAACCACACAGGACAAATCAACTGAACTATTAAATACACACACGCATACTCTCACAACTGCACAAACAACATCAACTGAGAAAACAGCAACAAACATGTCCACCATGACACCCAAATCTCCTATTATAACTACACAAACCACATCAACAGAGTCAATTGCACCATACAAGCCCAAAATTACAACAACATCATCTAATAAAACCCCACAAACAGCATCAAGTGAGGTAATAACACACACGCCCATCACAACCAAACCTTCTAGTACAGCCTCACAAACTATATCAAGCCAGGCATCAACAATAACAACTAGTCCGTCTATAATCTCCAGCAAGACCTACACCACTACAGTCATGCCCCCTAAAATCACTTCGCCCACATCGCATATTTCTATTGTTTCGCATTTGAACGATATTTTCGAGCTATTGGAAAAAAGGGCCAACCAAATGCACAAAACAGGTGTTATTGATAATGCCACATTGCAGAACGCAAGTGACATAAATGAAAGCATGCCAATGCATCTAACTGAAAAATCTGTTAACCTAGCGGCTACATCAGAGGCCATCCACGAAACAACTCCGGTAACTACCGCCAAGCCCAGCTCCTCGATCAATCCCTTAAGTATAGCAAAATCACCTGTTAAAGTTAATTCAGAAATTACAGCGAAGTCCTTCTCTAAACCCATTCTAGTTATTACATCCGATTCTTTTACAGCCACTCCAGAAAATACCAGCACACCTACCATTACCACCGTTCCAGTAACACCTACAACTAGCACCACTGCGCCTTCAATGACAACCACTCCAACTAATACACCCATACACAATATTTCTGATAGCGTCTCAGTATTTTTCGAGCTATTAAATAGTTTGTTGGACACAAACACAACACAAACTGCATTGCAAAATACTACTAGTGAAGCGAAAACCACCAAGACGATACAATCAATTAGCAAGCCTACAGAAATAGCAGTTATGACCCCGTCAATGTCTACAACGTCACCAACTCTACAGCCAATACCTACATCTAGAAATGTCACTACATATAACGACACAAATAGCCCCATTACAACGCTCATATCTGAGGCACCTACATTAATATCTACATCCAAAATTGTCCCTACTTATTCTAACACAAGCAAACCCAATACCACAACCACGCCTACTTCTGCATCTATACATGAAACTTCCGATAGTATCTCAGATTTGTTCGAGTTCTTGAATGAAATGCTTAACTCGAATACCACATTGCAAAATGCAACTAGTGGAGTTAAAGATATGACAGTAAAACAAAAACATCAGCCTTCAGCAAAAAATACCACATCCCAGCCGATGCCTACTGTGCCGCAAGCAGTAACACCAACACTCAGAGTTGCCGCTAAGAATTCCGACACAAACAAGCCCTTTACCGCAACCACGCCAGCATATAAAACGACACCAACTACAACACAAAGACCCAAACCTTACACACACAAAAACAATTCAATTACCACAACCAGTCCCACTTCTACACCAACCAACAATGCCTCTGATAGCGTCTCAGTACTTATTGAACTATTAAATAGTATATTAGACTCAAATACAACACATAATGTAGAGCTTAATACAACTAACGAGGTGTCAACCAAAACAATACAAAAAACTGACAGGCCCATCCCTATTTCACGCGCAATTACGCCCACATCAACAAAATCACCAAATACAACATCAGAACCCATACTTGCCACTACATATAGTCCAACAAAAACACCCATTTCCACACCCACACCAGTTTCTGCATCAAAATTGAAAGCTAAAACAAACCTTATTACGTCAACTCCTTCCAACGTAGAGGCGAGTAAACCTACCGCAAGTAAAACGATGGAATTTAACCATGTAGAGAGAATGCTGGTTAGCGAGGAAATAAAGCCTGATATCCAGGTATCAAATTCCTTTAACAACAAGAGGGAACATCTGAACTCTCAAAAAACATTAGATCAACAGGAAAAAAATTACAAAGCAACAATGGAAGTCGAGAGTTTGAAAAATAATCAGAAATCGAACAGATTGGACAAAGTGAGAACAAATGATCGAGGGCTAAGTCAGATCGACAAAGCAAAAACAGAGTTCAAGGAAATAAATAAAGATAACGCCAAAACAAGAACACATCACCAGGAACCAGGTACTTTCGATAAAGTTGGAATAATCCCCCACATGATCAGTTCTATTCAAAAAGAAGAGAAGCAAATCCACCATGCAATTATCGATTTCGACAAAGAAAGCTTAGGTTTCAAAGTGTCGGGTCCAACCATCATACATGGAAGTAGCAAAACACAGGTAAACAACAAAATGAGAAATGACTTAAAATCAAGCACCATCGACAAAGTGAGCACGAATAACAATACACCAAATGATCCAGTCGATGATGTAGGAAAAGACAATAAACTGAACGCCATGAACAAAATTGGGACAAAGAATAATTCGCCATATGCAGACGACAAAGTGAAAAAGCATCAATCTAAAACTGTTGCCAAAGTAATGACAATTTATAATTCACCAATTACAACCGACGAAGTTGAAAGCGACAAGCAAGTAAAATCCTTAGCCAAGACGTGGGTTAATTACAATTTAGTGGGAAAACAAAATAAACAGGAAGCCATGGACAACGTGAGAACAAACTACAAAACACCAAGCAAAGTTGACAAAGTCGGGAAACAAAATAAAGCGAATGTCCTGGACCAAGTTAGAACAAACTACAAAACACCAAGCAAAGTTGACAAAGTCGGGAAACAAAATAAAGCCGGTGTCGTGGACCAAGTGAAAACAAACTACAGAACACCAAGCAAAGTTGACAAAGTCGGGAAACAAAATAAAGCGGATGTCGTGGACAACGTGAGAACAAACTACAAAACACCAAGCAAAGTTGACAATGTCGGGAAACAAAATACAGCGAAGGTCTTGGACCAAGTGAAAACAAACTACAAAACACCAAGCAAAGTTGACAAAGTCGGAAAACAAAATAAAGCGGATGTCGTGGACCAAGTGAGAACAAACTACAAAACACCACTCAAAGTTGACAATGTCGGGAAACAAAATAAAGTGGTTGTCGTTGACCAAGTGAAAACAAACTACAAAACACCAAGCAAAGTTGACAATGTCGGGAAACAAAATAAAGCGAATGTCCTGGACCAAGTGAGAACAAACTACAAAACACCAAGCAGAGTTGACAATGTCGGGAAACAAAACAAAGCGAATGTCGTGGACCAAGTGAGAACAAACTACAAAACACCAAGCAAAGTTGACAAAGTCGGAAAACAAAATAAAGCGGATGTCGTGGACCAAGTGAGAACAAACTACAAAACACCAAGCAAAGTTGACAAAGTCGGAAAACAAAATAAAGCGGATGTCGTGGACCAAGTGAGAACAAACTACAAAACACCAAGCAAAGTTGACAAAGTCGGAAAACAAAATAAAGCGGATGTCGTGGACCAAGTGAGAACAAACTACAAAACACCAAGCAAAGTTGACAATGTCGGGAAACAAAATAAAGTGGTTGTCGTTGACCAAGTGAAAACAAACTACAAAACACCAAGCAAAGTTGACAATGTCGGGAAACAAAATAAAGCGAATGTCCTGGACCAAGTGAGAACAAACTACAAAACACCAAGCAGAGTTGACAATGTCGGGAAACAAAATAAAGCGAATGTCGTGGACCAAGTGAGAACAAACTACAAAACACCAAGCAAAGTTGACAATGTCGGGAAACAAAATAAAGTGGTTGTCATGGACCAAGTGAGAACAAACTACAAAACACCAAGCAAAGTTGACAAAGTCGGGAAACAAAATACAGCGGGTGTCGTGGACCAAGTGAAAACAAACTACAGAACACCAAGCAAAGTTGACAAAGTCGGGAAACAAAATAAAGCGAAGGTCTTGGACCAAGTGAAAACAAACTACAAAACACCAAGCAAAGTTGACAAAGTCGGGAAACAAAATAAAGCGGGTGTCGTAGACCAAGTGAGAACAAACTACAAAACACCAAGCAAAGTTGACAAAGTCGGGAAACAAAATAAAGCGGGTGTCGTGGACCAAGTGAAAACAAACTACAAAACACCAAGCAAAGTTGACAAAGTCGGGAAACAAAATACAGCGGGTGTCGTGGACCAAGTGAAAACAAACTACAAAACACCAAGCAAAGTTGACAAAGTCGGGAAACAAAATAAAGCGGGTGTCCTGGACCAAGTGAGAACAAACTACAAAACACCAAGCAGAGTTGACAATGTCGGGAAACAAAACAAAGCGAATGTCGTGGACCAAGTGAGAACAAACTACAAAACACCAAGCAAAGTTGACAAAGTCGAGAAACAAAATAAAGCCGGTGTCGTGGACCAAGTGAAAACAAACTACAAAGCACCAAGCAAAGTTGACAATGCCGGGAAACAAAATAAAGCGGGTGTCGTGGACCAAGTGAAAACAAACTACAAAACACCAAGCAAAGTTGACAAAGTCGGGAAACAAAATAAAGCCGGTGTCGTGGACAACGTGAGAACAAACTACAAAACACCAAGCAAAGTTGACAAAGTCGGGAAACAAAATAAAGCGGATGTCGTGGACAACGTGAGAACAAACTACAAAACACCAAGCAAAGTTGACAAAGTCGGGAAACAAAATAAAGCGGGTGTCCTGGACCAAGTAAGAAATAAGAATGTGCTGAATACCTCCTTCCAGGTAAGAGATAACCTTCAAGTATCAAATAATAAGGTCATGACAAATATTTACTTACCAACGAAGCCAGATAAAAAAGTACAAACAATCCATGATGCAATAAAAACAGATGTTGAGACAAAACATAACACGGCAAGAACAGATAATACCTTGATAACCACTCATAAAGTTAACAGCAACAAGCAAAGAATATCAAGTAAAGTACACAACATGAAGGTTAATCAAAGAACAAGCACAGTTAACAGCACGAGGGTAAATCGAAAAACATCAAGTAAAGTAATCAAATTGAAAGTAAACCGCAAGAATCCAAGCACAATGGATGAAGTCAAGTTAAACAACAAACCGAGCACAATTCACAACGTGAAAAATCACAAGATGCCAAATACAGTTGACAAACTGAAAGTGAACTCCAAAAAATTAAATACACTGCACAACAGACCAAATATTGTTGACGAGAGGCGGTCAAGTCACAAAACACCACATACAGTTCATCATGTGAGGTTGAACCGCAACAAAGCAAGTTCTTTACAAAAGGAAAGGGTAAGTCGCAACAAACCAAGTATTGTTGACAAGAAAAGTTTAAATCACAAAACTCCAAGCACAGTACAGGATGGGAGAGTAAATCCAAATAAACCAAGAAATGTCGACAAAGTCAACAACAAACAGAGATCAGTACATGTACACAACGCGAGGGTTAATCACAACAAACAGAGATCAGTACATGTACACAACGCAAGGGTTAATCACACAACTCCAAGTAAAGCCAACAAAGCGAAGGTTACTGGCAAAAAACCAACTACTGTTAACAAAGTGAGGGCCAACAACAAACCAAGTTCAGTGCAAAATGTGAGGGTTAATCACAACAAACAGAGACCAGCACATGTACTAATCGCGAGGGTTAATCACACAACTCCAAGTAAAGCCAACACATTGAAGGTTACTGGCAAAAATCCAACTACTGTTAACAAAGTGAGGGCCAACAACAAACCAATTTCAGTACACAATATGAGGGTTAATCACAACAAACAGAGACACACAGGTAAACAACGAGGCTAATCACAACAAACAGAGAGCAGTACATGTACACAACGCGAGGGTTAATCACAACAAACAGAGATCAGTACATGTACACAACGCGAGGGTTAATCACACAACTCCAAGTAAAGCCAACAAAGCGAAGGTTACTGGCAAAAAACCAACTACTGTTAACAAAGTGAGGGCCAACAACAAACCAAGTTCAGTGCAAAATGTGAGGGTTAATCACAACAAACAGAGACCAGCACATGTACTATTCGCGAGGGTTAATCACACAACTCCAAGTAAAGCCAACACAAAGGTTACAAAAATCTACTGTTAACAAAGTGAGGGCCAACAACAAACCAAGAACAGTACACAATGTGAGGGTTAATCACAACAAACAGAGACAGATACATGTACACAACGCGAGTGTTAATCACAACAAACAGAGAGCAGTACATGTACACAATGTGAGGGTAAATCACAACAAACAGAGACAGGTACATGTACACAACGCGAGGGTTAATCACACAACTCCAAGTAAAGCCAACAAATTGAAGGTTACTGGCAAAAAACCAACTACTGTTAACAAAGTGAGGGCCAACAACAAAGCAAGTTCAGTACACAATGTGAGGGTTAATCACAACAAACAGAGACAGGTACATGTAAACAACGCGAGTGTTAATCACAACAAACAGAGAGCAGTACATGTACACAACGCGAGGGTTAATCACAACAAACAGAGATCAGTACATGTACACAACGCGAGGGTTAATCACACAACTCCAAGTAAAGCCAACAAAGCGAAGGTTACTGGCAAAAAACCAACTACTGTTAACAAAGTGAGGGCCAACAACAAACCAAGTTCAGTGCAAAATGTGAGGGTTAATCACAACAAACAGAGACCAGCACATGTACTAATCGCGAGGGTTAATCACACAACTCCAAGTAAAGCCAACACATTGAAGGTTACTGGCAAAAATCCAACTACTGTTAACAAAGTGAGGGCCAACAACAAACCAAGTTCAGTACACAACGCGAGGGTCAATCACAACAAACAGAGACAGGTACAGGTAAACAACGCGAAGGCTAATCACAACAAACAGAGAGCAGTACATGTACACAATGTGAGGGTAAATCACAACAAACAGAGACAGGTACATGTACACAACGCGAGGGTTAATCACACAACTCCAAGTAAAGCCAACAAATTGAAGGTTACTGGCAAAAAACCAACTACTGTTAACAAAGTGAGGGCCAACAACAAAGCAAGTTCAGTACACAATGTGAGGGTTAATCACAACAAACAGAGACAGATACATGTACACAACGCGAGTGTTAATCACAACAAACAGAGACAGGTACATGTACACAACGCGAGGGTTAATCACACAACTCCAAGTAAACCCAACAAAGTGAAGGTCACTGGCAAAAAAACAACTACTGTTAACAAAGTGAGGGCCAACAACAAACCAAGTTCAGTGCAAAATGTGAGGGTTAATCACAACAAACAGAGACAGGTACATGTAAACAACGCGAGGGTTAATCACAACAAACAGAGACAGGTACATGTACACAACGCGAGGGTTAATCACAACAAACAGAGATCAGTACATGTACACAACGCGAGGGTTAATCACACAACTCCAAGTAAACCCAACAAATTGAAGGTTACTGGCAAAAAACCAACTACTGTTAACAAAGTGAGGGCCAACAACAAACCAAGTTCAGTACACAATGTGAGGGTTAATCACAACAAACAGAGACAGATACATGTACACAACGCGAGTGTTAATCACAACAAACAGAGACAGGTACATGTACACAACGCGAGGGTTAATCACAACAAACAGAGAAGGGTATATATACACAATGTGAGGGTAAATCACAACAAACAGAGAAGACTACAGGTACACAACGCGAGGGTTAATCACAACAAACAGAGAAAGGTACATGTACACAACGCGAGGGTTAATCACACAACTGCAAGTAAACCCAACAAATTGAAGGTTACTGGCAAAATACCAACTACTGTTAACAAAGTGAGGGCCAACAACAAACCAAGTTCAGTACACAATGTGCGGATAAACCACAACAAACAAAGAACACTACATGTACACAACGCTAGAGTTAATCCGAGAACACCAAGCACAGGGCAGAAAACGAAGGTACACAAGATGAGAGTTAGTACCAGAAAGACAAGTACATTACACAACGTGAAGGTAAATCACAACCCATCGAGAACAGTACATGTACACAACGTGAGGGTAAATCACAGAACACAGGGTCAAACAAAAACCAAATTTCGAAAAAATCTTAACACACCAAAGACACCGCACAGTGCCAGAACAAATCAACACATCTTCCGTTCTACCGACAAAATGAAAAATAAGAAAGTGACCAGAAAAATCAACATTGCAAGAAAGTTCGTAAAAATGATAACAGGTAAACATATTTCAGATTCGGATGACACAACGGAAACGAATTTCTCTCTACAAAGAGCTGTCAAAAATGCAAGGAGAAATCACTATGTGTATAGACCAAGTCCTAGTCCAATCGGTCAGAGCAAACGCAACAGAGTACCAAGCACAGTCAGCCGTCTGGGGACGATGAAATTTGGGCCTAGAACAACCAAACAGATGAAGATGAATCATCATGCATCACCCACAACTGGCATAGTGAGGACCAATCAAAACGCAGCACGTCCAACAGGCAAAATCAGGACCAATCAAAACGCGCGGAATGCTTCAAGTAATGCTAGGAGAAATAACGTTGTACGTTTACAAGCACGTTCAAGATACCTTAATAGGCGTGCACATCTAAAAGCGAACCCTAGCAACTTGTACCAAGGAAGAGTGATCAACAACCCTTCGCTTTTACAGCGTAATATACAGGCCATTAAAACTGTATCCAATAGAAAGAAAGGGATTACCTCCCCTGGTAATACCGTCCGTGTGCCACCAACAGTCCAGAACAGAAAGACAGATTTCTCTGACGACTCCGACACTGTATCTCCAATACATCCACATGTGAAGAATACCCGCCGGTTCAGATATGGGAATTTTGCCAAACCACATCCGAGGACTTCTTTCGTGAAAGGTAAGAACTATTCAACACTTATAGCTAACGTGTTCAGTTACATTCTAACGTCATAATAGATTTCACAAATTGGCAATTTCCATACAAAGATCTATGTCGTTTACACTTCGGTTTCGGTGTAAATTGCGTAAAGCCAACATTTGACACGGATCTATATATTTACCTCGGCTTCGGTGCAAAGTACGTAAAACCAACATTTTCCCGACACAAATCTAAATATTTTCATCGGTTTATAGGTAAATTAAGTAAAACTAATATTTTCCTTTTAATGCATGCACACTCATTATTCAGATTGTGCTTTGACGTGCGTCTCAAAGACAAAGGAGAAATTTGACTAACCATTCACCTAGCAAATATTCACAGTTATGTACCTGTACCCTATATGATACTTAAGCTGGCATGGCCAGGCCTAGTAATTAGCTAGCACAACAAATCATTAAAATAAACGATATCTAACGATTTAAATTACCTGTATTGCAAACTTATATCCCACACACGAAATTATGAAATTCCGTTTTGGAACACTTGTCTCGTGTTAATAAACCGATAAAATTTTATCTTCTGTAAACAACACCATAAAGCTACATGACACGTTAAATACTCGCACGTTGATTGCAAATTCGTGATTTTTTACATAGTAGATTTTCGGACATCACAAATATATTCTGAGTATCAATGCATTTTGACGTTGAACTCACGAAAACCACACCAAATCTCCCACGTGTTGCTCTCCTGCCATTGTAGAAGCCCGGCGACATCACCGCGTGTGTTAACAACACAGTGTCTAGCTCATCACTCTCACTCGATTTCCCGAAAATCTGTTGAAACACGTTTGTCTTGTGGTTTCTTAAATAAAAATAATCTTCAGGGGAACTATCACCATCAACTACACACTTATTACGTCCAGGAAACAGGCGTTAACTGAACATAGCAGAGATTAGTTAAATATTCACCTGCCGAAGCTTTAACGTCAGACTTCATCGTGTTATACATTACTGGGGTGATGTAAATGAGTTTTCTATAAATAAAACACGCAAACACTATGCATTTCATGCACATACAACATTTTTAAAATGTATTCTATGTGCAAATATATTACAATAAACAATAATAGGTCGTCTAAAACACATGTTAGCCGTTCCTTTATCACGAACTATATTTTGTCGTTTAGTGATGCGGATCACAAAAGTAAGTGGCCGCGTTGGGAGGATTTACACTCGGTAAATTTAAACAAGTTCCACAACAAGTGACGGGTGTTTATCGCTAAAGCTCGTGTCCATTCTAAATTTGAAATTTACCTAACTTGGGTGAAATAAACAGGATAAACAACCTTCACTTTTTGGGGAACCTCTATATCACCGTGTCCAATCGCCACATGGGGGTCTCCAAAATGTATACACAGGGGTGTAAAAACGAGGTCACATAAGGAACGGACTTCATATCGTTCTAAATATGACCATTTTGTACTTTTCTTATAGTGCACAGACCGCAGTGATATTTCGGGTATCTGTTAAGCCCATAATTGTATGTAAATGTATTACGAATAAAACCGAACTTCAAACCATTTTGTAACAGCTGCGGGACGCCGACATGTGGACAAAACAGACGATGATCGCAAGGACGAGGCAACCAAGTCTTCACTATCTACCTCAGTTAAAAACTGGTCGAGATGGATGCCTAAAGGTAAACATTTTTTCAATTTCAACATTAAAATAAAAGATAGATTCTAGCGGAAACAATTCTTTACAAGTAATTCTTCCTAAGATAAACTCTTATTTACAAGTAATTCTCCAGAATTTGTAATGTTCAAGTGGGACTTGTACTGGTTGCTAACATGCTTACTTTTCATCCTCATCCGTCAAGATGGATATACAAAGTTACATATATAAATATCATCGTGAAAATTCGATGTCATATTGTTGTGATCTTGAGAATGTTCTCAAGTGGCACAGGGTATAAATCAAGACAAAAAGATTAGTACTATTATTCAGAAAGTTAAAACTCGTATTAGTTATATATATAATTTTACTTTCATTTTCAGGAAATCGGTCTCAACAGGGAGCCTCACTTTCGCAAAGGAAGGGACATGCCTCTCGAAGTAGTCACAATATCCATAGGGTTTCTTCAACAGTGAAGAAAATTAGTCCAGTCAGTAAGGGAAAGCATTCCGTCAGGAAAAACAAAAACGGGAACGTATCTGCATACAGAAAAAACAGAAAGACAACGAAAGCAATACAAAAAGCAGACAAACAAACAACTACTGGAGCAAATGACAAGAAAGCGAAAAACAATAGGGGTTATACAACTCAAAGAAAAAATTCTCAAATATCTAAATCAACACGTAGAAGGGGAGACAAGTCAGACGATGACGACGAAAGAAAAACCGAAGAAAAAGACGATTAAGACGGACAGAACGACGACGAAAACAGACGAATTACTAAGGTGTATTCTCGCCTTCTGGGTATTAGTTTTCCTTGGGTTATTCTATGGTGGAAATAGAAGTGTTTTCCAGTCTCTTCGTCTATTCAACATCGCTTAACATTACGGTATCGACAATATCAGATAAATAGGTAGTTGTCATTACATAGCCAGCAGACTTTAAATACACAGCTGGCGTTGAATAGAGACGTTAATTAGTGACGTCAAATAGAGACGTTACAAAGCCAGCAGACTTTAAATAGACAGCAGGCGTTGAGCACAGACCTTACAAAGCCAGCAGACCTTAAATAGACAGCGTTGAATAGAGACGTTAGATAGATAGCAGACGTTTAATAGAGACGTTAGATAGATAGCAGACGTTTAATAGAGACGTTAAATAGATAGCAGACGTTGAAAAGAGACGTTAGATAGAGACATTGAATAGAGACGCTAAATATAATATATATATATATATATATATATATATAAACTACAAAGAATCTATTTTTACATAAGGCAGCTGAATAAAGATTTAAGTTACTGGCGACCAAAATGGTCGGACAATAAAAATGCCATCTAAACAAACTTTGACGACCTTAGTTAACGAGCTAGGAGGGACACTAGCTATCCCATCTATCTAACGATAAAACCAGATAAGTCTAAGATCGTGTAATCCTAAACACGACGGACTACCTATGATTTAAGCTGGTAAGACAGACAATCGACCGATTTTGTAAATATATTGACGACCAAGACTTTGACCAAAAGCAGCTGAAAACTCTCAACTAGTTTAAAGTACTTTTGAGTGTTGACACAAGTTAGTACAATCAAGTATCATAACGATGTAACGACAATGGACTAAGAATATTTATGTTGTCTTCGACAACGAACTGGTAAATGTTTTGAGTATGATGGAGAATTTTCCCATCCAAGACAATCACATTTTTACACCGTCATATGATCAACTACAAGAAAGTTGATTTATTTATAGACGGTGTGAACCCATTATACTGTGTGTTGTGTAAATACTAGTCACATATGTTATCTGTTGTATCTGTCACTCACCATATCACCGTATTACCTTAAACGTTATTGTTACTTTGATCTAATATTTCGTCAGATCGCGTTTCGTTCGACTACTGCATGTGACCTTGTCATCGTGTGGTTATTTTTTCAGTATTAGACAAGGGGTGTTTAAGGGCATCATGCAAATTTGCCTGTGTTTCGCGAGATCCCGCGACAATGTCTTTTTTATATATATATTGTACGTACACTGTTGTAAAATGTAATTGAATAAATATATAATTGTCAATCTAGTCTTGATAAATGCAGATCACGATATGAGATATGGCGTATAAGCAGTATCGATTACAGGGTTGACTCTGCTCCACCAGCGCTGAGCTTGGTGATCTTTTCCGGTACCGGTATCTCGTATACATAGATTTGAGCTTCTCTTTCATAAATGGTCAAGACTGACCTGGAGTTCATGAGATATCTTGTACAATAGCTTCAAAAGTGGTCAAGGGATGCTATTGACCTTCAGCCTTGTCCAATGATCACAAAAAAATGCACGTTTAACTTGAAAATGTGATGCTATGGTGCGTTGAATATCTTGTACACCAGCCTTGCACAGACGCAAGGATGAACGAAGATGCGGACACACGTACGATGTGACAGCTCTATATCTACAATGAACCCAATCACCCTATATCTAAGTTGGGTATAATGAAACCTCTTCCGAGGTTTTTGTCTATCCCACAACTACATCTGTTTCACAGCCGACATGCCACGTGATCAAATTCTTAGTAGTGCATTATCTGGTTAAACTCAGAACACTCTTACGTCATTTCTGACCTCCAACAATTCTGATCAGTTCTGGTTAAACTCTGAACTTTGACGTCATTTCTGACCTCCAACAATTCTGATCAGTTCTGGTTAAACTCTGAACTTTGACGTCATTTCTGACCTCCAACAATTCTGATCAGATCTGGGGAGCGGGGAGGACATATCATATTGAAATAAATACAAATACCAAAACATCTGACAACTGTCGGTATTTCTGTCTTCACTGACAGAGGAATCATATCAATATACAGAGGGAAGTTGTCTTGTTTTGTCCGTAACCAGATCTGTATGAAGTCACATGATTTGCCTCCTCGGGGTATTTTTGAAATGTTAGCACACTGATTATATAAATCATACTTTAACGCGGGTCTCAAAGACTAGAGAAAACTGAAAAAAAAACATTGACTCAACATTCAGGGAAGAAATATCGTACTCAGTTGAAAAGTTTTCATATATGATATGGTATATATACTGTAAATGACATGGTTAGGTCTAGTAATTAGCTGGTATACTGTCGCCACCGTAACATGAACATAAACCATATGTAAAAATTTAACTTACCTTCGTTGCAAATTAATTTCACAAACACAAAATTATAAAAATTCATTTAGGAACACTTGTCTCGTGTAAATAAATTGATCTCATGTAAACAACACACCACATGACACGTTGGATTCACGCACTTTAATTGCAAATTAGTGACTTTTTTACACAGTAGAATTCCGGACAAAAAATGTTCGGAGTATCATTTCGACGTTGAACAAAATCGTTAAGAGAACTTTTTGTATCACCATCATCTGTGAGTATACACCTTTTACTTCCTGAAAACAACCAATTGTTGAATGTTCCACATCCGAAGGTTTAGCGTTCTGCCTCGCCGCTTATGATCGTTACATTGGTTAATTTGAATGTGTATCCTACACACACAAAAACAATACATTAAAAAGGTATTCTATGTACAAACATATTACAATAAACAATTATAGGTCGTCTAAAACACATGTAAGCCGTTCCTAACACGTTTCCTAACACCTGGTGGTTATTTTCAATGTTTATCAAACTCTAGTTAGATAAAACAGTACACTTAAGTAGAACATTATACATGTAGCAGAACATTATACCTGTAGTAGAACAGTATGCCTGTAATAGAACATTACACCTGTAATAGAACATTATACCTGTAATAGAACATTATACCTGTAGTAGAACATTACATTTGTAGTAGAACAGTATACCTGTAATAGAACATAACACCTGTAGTAGAACATTATACCTGTAGTAGAACAGTGCACCTGTAGCAGAACATTACACCTGTAGTAGAACATAACACTTGTATTAGAACATTACATTTGTAGTAGAACAGTATACCAGTAGTAGAACATTACACCTGTAGTAGAACATTATACCTGTAGTAGAACAGTGCACCTGTAGTAGAACATTATACCTGTAGTAGAACATAACACCTGTAGTAGAACATTACACCTGTAGTAGAACATTATACCTGTAGTAGAACATTACACCTGTAGTAGAACATTATACCTGTAGAAAAACATTATACCTGTAGTAGAACATTATACCTGTAGTAGAACAGTGCACCTGTAGTAGAACATAACACCTGTAGTAGAACATTACACCGGTAGTAGAACATTATACCTGTAGTAGAACATTATACCTGTAGTAGAACATTACACCTGTAGTAGAACATTATACCTGTAGAAAAACATTATACCTGTAGTAGAACAGTGCACCTGTAGTAGAACATTATACCTGTAGTAGAACATTACACCTGAAGTAGAACATTATACCTCTACTAAAACATTACGCCTGTAGTAGAATATTATATCTATAGTAGAACAGTATATCTATAGTAGAACAGTATATCTATAGTAGAACAGTATATCTATAGTAGAACAGTATACCTGTTGTAGAACATTACATCTGCAGTAGAACATTACACCTGTAGTTGAACATTATACCTGTAGTAGAACAGTACACCTGTAGTAGAACATTACACCTGTAATAAAACATTACACCTGTAGTAGAACATTACACCTGTAGTAGAACATTTGTAGTAGAACATAATAGCTGTAGTAGAACATTACAACTGTTATAGAACATTATACCTGTAGTAGAACATTATACCTATAGTAGAACATTATACCTGTTGTAGAACATTATACCTGTAGAAAAACATTATACCTGTAGTAGAACATTATACCTGCAGTAGAACAGTGCACCTGTAGTAGAACATAACACCTGTAGTAGAACATTACATCGGTAGTAGAACATTATACCTGTAGTAGAACATTACACCTGTAGTAGAACATTATACCTGTAGAAAAACATTATACCTGTAGCAGAACAGTGCACCTGTAGTAGAACATTATACCTGTAGTAGAACATAACACCTGTAGTAGAACATAACACCTGTAGTAGAACATTACATTTGTAGTAGAACATTATACCTATAGTAGAACAGTATACCTGTAGCAGAACATTATACCTGTAGTAGAACATAACACCTGTAGTAGAACATTACACCTGTAGTAGAACATTATACCTGTAGCATTACGTTACACATGTAGTAAAACAGTACATCTGTAGTAGAACATTACAACTGTAGTAGAACATTATACCTATAGTAGAACATTATACCTGTAGTAGAACATTATACCTGTAGTAGAACATTATACCTGTAGCATTACGTTACACATGTAGTAAAACAGTACATCTGTAGTAGAACATTACAACTGTAGTAGAACATTATACCTATAGTAGAACATTATACCTGTAGTAGAACATTATACCTGTAGTAGAACATTATACCTCTTGTAGAACATTACACCTGTAGTAGAACATTACATCTGTAGTAGAACATTATACCTGTAGTAGAACATTATACCTGTAGTAGAACATTATACCTCTTGTAGAACATTACACCTGTAGTAGATCATTACACCTGTAGTAGAACATTACACCTGTAGTAGAACATTACACCTGTAGTAGAACATTATACCTGTTGTAGAACATTATACCTGTAGAAAAACATTATACCTGTAGTAGAACATTATACCTGTAGTAGAACAGTGCACCTGTAGTAGAACATTACACCTGTAGTAGAACATAACACCTGTAGTAGAACATTACACCGGTAGTAGAACATTATACCTGTAGTAGAACATTATACCTGTAGTAGAACATTATACCTGTAGAAAAACATTATATCTGTAGCAGAACAGTGCACCTGTAGTAGAACATAACACCTGTAGTAGAACATAACACCTGTAGTAGAACATTACATTTGTAGTAGAACATTATACCTGTAGTAGAACAGTATACCTGTAGCAGAACATTACACCTGTAGTAGAACATTATACCTGTAGTAGAACAGTACACCTGTAGTAGAACATTATACCTGTAGTAGAACAGTATACCTGTAGTAGAACATTATACCTCTACTAGAACATTACACCTGTAGTAGAACAGTATACCTGTAGTAGAACATAACACCTGTAGTAGAACATTACACCTGTAGCAGAACATTATACCTGTAGTATAACATTGAGAAACATTGAGGTGTGAGTTTAATTCTTAAAACTAAAGCGATTAAAGCTGCAGCTGCTACCTTGGAAACAAGCTCGAAAACTTCATAGAAATGCTGATAATTTGGTACAATGGAAGGGTGTCAAATAAGGTACTTTCTCAACCAATCAGAGGTAAGCATAATATTTTGTAGGGATATACGTTGAGGTCAGCTGAACGTAGTATAGTATCCAAAACATCAAATTTGTCGCAGACTCTTAGAAAATCTGGTTGATGTAAAAAGAACTTGTTCTTCACTTTTTTTTTATATTTTTGCAAACTCAATATTTGAGTGATAGTTGTATATTTCGTGTTTTGCTAAATAAGATTCCTGTTCTATGAATACAGTTTAATAATTATAAAATAAGCAACATATTCAAATTAGTGATAAAAAGTACCTGAAATGTCCTTTGATCAACTTTGAAATTACAGTCAATACTGATTACCACCACATGGAAATAGTTCCGTCTTCTTGGCAAATCGCTTACCTCATAGGACCCTGGTGTGCCTGGTCACGGCACCTCCAATAGGTCTTTTTCTAGGAGAACAATTGTCTAAATTTTGCAGTAATTTTTGGACTTTTTAAGCCTATCAACACGGGTATCTGAAACACTCCAACAATGAGGCGATTCATAAAAACTTTTCTTTTTTCTGATACACATTCCATAAATGGTGTTATCTGTTTTTCCGCGAGTATTATACAACAATAAAACCCTCAATAGTTCTCTGATTCACAGGAGGTAATATCAACACAGATTACCTGGGTAACATGTTCAAACCTCCTTTGTTCTATCACGATGGGTTTGTATTTACAACAATAAAACTGGTATATTAGTAGTTCTCTGATTCACAGGAGGTAATATCAACACAGATTACCTGGGTAATGTTCAAACCTTCTTTAGGTCTGTCGCGATGAGTTTGAAGTTGTCTAAATTTCATTTTCAGCTGCCATGGTGATAACTCGGCAATTAAACTCCTGTGGAGATTCCTTTTCAGCTAAGACAACAAAGTATTCTATATGTTGGTATTTTTAACTTTGTGTTTATGATAGTTCTTCTATGTATCTACTATGTAAATAACATCCCAGGTTTAGCTACATAATTACATATAGGTATAACATTCAAAATATAACAACACAAGTAGTCTCGAATGAAATGATAACACTCATTTATTACACTGCATTTTCAACAAATTAAAATTAGACTTTAAAGGAACGTTATTAAACAATACCTCTGTTGTCTGAAGTCATCAGTTTATAAAGACGGCCCTGGCGCCGACATTAAGATGAGGTAATATAGGTATATTACTCCAGTATAATATTGGAAAATTTCAACAAAACAACTAGGGATAATGAACAACCACTGGGTATTTTGATTATGTATACTACCGTGTGGATGTAAGGTCCTAAAATGTCTAGTGGTGACCCGTAAACACATTTACATATACAAATATATATAGTTTGTGTATTGCTATCACATTCTACTTATCATCATCATTCTAGACGTTATAATATGTATGAAGCTGATTTTTAGACACACCGATTACCATTACATAATCCACAAATAAGTTAAACTCACAAAAATCGCACATAGTATAATGAACATTTATAGGAACTAGTGGACGTAACTAGTAACGTAACGCAATTCGGAAGAATAAATCAGAATAATTTATTGGATGAACATCGTTAGACAGTGACTTAATTGTAACGCCGTCAGCTGTGATTGGCCATGAGGCCATTAACAGGTGCAGATTGTGTTACTGTCTATGTCATTCCAAGAACATCCTGCTCGGCTATGTTTCCACACATAGCATTATGGACATGTAGTTTTCCGTGTCTTGTCTTTTGTGTAAGCTGTTTAACTTGCATTCTCAACTTTCCATTTTCCACTTCTAATTGCTTGATTCTCTGTCAAAATGAATAACAAGTCATTATGTGATATTTACAGTACACCAGTATACTACTTTATCAATATCAAAGATATAGCATACTCATATATCTATATCAAATGTATAGTGTACTCGTATATCTATAACAAATGTATAGTGTACTCGTATGTCTATATTAAGTGTATAGTGTACTGTATATATATATATATATCTATATTAAATGTATAGTGTACTCATATATCTATATCAAATGTATAGTGTACTCGTATATATATATCAAATGTATAGTGTACTCGTATGTCTATATTAAATGTATATATATGTCTATATTAAATGTATAGTGTAATCGTATGTCTATATTAAGTGTATAGTGTACTCGTATATCTATATCAAATATATAGTGTACTCGTATATCTATATATATATATATATCTATATTAAATGTATAGTGTACTCGTATATCTATATATATATATATATATATATATATATGTTAAATGTATAGTGTACTCGTATGTCTATATTAAGTGTATAGTGTACTCGTATATCTATAACAAATGTATAGTGTACTCGTATGTCTATATTAAGTGTATAGTGTACTCGTATATATATATATATATCTATAACAAATGTATAGTGTACTCGTATATCTATATCAAATGTATAGTGTACTCGTATGTCTATATTAAGTTATAGTGTACTCGTATATATATATATATCTATATTAAATGTATAGTGTACTGTATGTCTATATTAAGTGTATAGTGTACTCGTATATCTATAACAAATGTATAGTGTACTCGTATATCTATATCAAATGTATAGTGTACTCGTATGTCTATATTAAGTTATAGTGTACTCGTATATATATATATATATATCTATATTAAATGTATAGTGTACTCGTATGTCTATATTAAGTGTATAGTGTACTCATATCTATAACAAATGTATAGTGTACTGTATATCTATATCAAATGTATAGTGTACTCGTATGTCTATATTAAGTGTATAGTGTACTCGTATATATATTAAATGTATAGTGTACTCGTATGTCTATATTAAGTGTATAGTGTACTCGTATATATATTAAATGTATAGTGTACTCGTATGTCTATATTAAGTGTATAGTGTACTCGTATATATATTAAGTGTATAGTGTACTCGTATATCTATAACAAATGTATAGTGTACTCGTATATCTATATCAAATGTATAGTGCACTCGTATGTCTATATTAAGTGTATAGTGTACTCGTATATCTATAACAAATGTATAGTGTACTCGTATATCTATATCAAATGTATAGTGCACTCGTATGTCTATATTAAGTGTATAGTGTACTCGTATATATATATATATATATATATATTAAATGTATATTGTACTCGTATGTCTATATTTAGTGTATATTAATATAATATTCCATTGGTCAACAACAGTAGAAATGCAACTGGGACTCAAGTTCGCGTATTAAACAAGCATGGTGATATGGTGATCAATCTACATGTACGTAATATTGATATTGATTGATAAAATTAAATAAGATTTGCAAATCAATAGCTACCTACGTTATCATATCAGAGGCTTTCACTGACTGCCTATTTAACCACCTAATTCTTAGTCTTAGAACCAAAGGCTTCCATGTCAATATCTTAGCTATGGTACTATTAGTGAGATAACCGATTTCTCCGATATTACACTGGTGCGTCCTGAGATAGGGAATTACATAAAACAATAGATCTCCCTAGATTGCTAACAAATTCCTGTTCCGCGACTGCACTTTTAACTTTATCTCACTATACCCACGTGTGCCGAAATCTAAAACGACAGTTGCTTCACACTTGGTCAATATTAATGCATAGCTGCATAGGCTACATCCACAGAACTGATCCTGATTCAGATGAGTTCGATGTATCAATTATCAAAGCATGAATTCATTTTGACAAATATCATTGTTATTGCCAGTAATACTGATTCGATATACACTGCCTTTGCGTTCATATTAACGAAAACGCAATAAAGCGCTGTCCGGTCTCTCCATATGTGTCATACTTAGTATATATATACATAAATAGATTACTCGGATTGCCAAGGACGTAATAAAATAATAGCACAACGTTATTTACAGTATATATACTCTAGAAGTAACGAAAGGTTAAAAAAATTGTTTGTGTATATCATTATTGTATACTCACATCCTACTATAATTACATACCAATTATTTTAAAATTGGGTCTGGTAATACATTAAAGTTTATGTACGTGTATTTGGAGCATCGCGTCACATAGAACTCGAAATTTTATTCCAGGTGAGGTTTTATGAAACATGTCTTCGAGAGTTTTATTTTTGCGAGTCATGACGAGAAAAAAATCAAACTTCGAAACGTGTTTCATATGATACGGGAGGAAAGCAAACTTTAGATAAGTTAGGATCAGCTTTCAAAAAAATTCTTAGTCGATAACTTCAAAGCGCGGCGGTAATTTAGGTGCGCCATGTTTATTTAATGACGTAACGTAATTGTCCATATCACGATATCACAGTCGATTTCTGACTGGCGAAACCAATAAAAAACGATCCGTTGTATATCACTCATACCATATAGGCCAAAAATATAACATTCATCAGATCACTGGCTGATTGTGAGATAAATAAGTATATTGTTTACCAGGTAGGTTTTACCTTTTGGAATTCCTTTAATGAAGCTGCTTGTTTCTGACGGAACTTCCGGGCTGCCCTTCTGTTCTGATCTCTTCTGTTTTCTTTTTTAACCATTTCTTCTGGACGAAGCTAAAATTAAACGACCATTACCAATGAAAATACAAGGCCTATAATAAAACGATGATTTTATCCTGTCAAGAATTAACCAAAGGATAAACAGAGTGAAGTAAAATAAGAACATAGTCACGGTTTCCTCGCAAAAAATCGAATTAGTCCACTTCAGCTTGGTCGAGATGTACATTGAACAGATATTTTAATCAACCCACCTTCTGTTTGGTCGGAGGTGTGAACTGAACGGCTAATTCAGTCTTGCCCTCCGCCAAACGTCTATTCTGTATGGCACATTTGAGTTCTTCTTTTATTATAGGCAGCACGCTTCCGGTATCCAGACAGGCCTGTGTAGCTTTAGCCAGCTCAACGTCCATTGGGCCGTAACCATGGATAGATTCTCCAGCCATACAGCTGAAACGGTCAATATCAACAGTTCTTAATCAATCTGTTTCAACGCATAGGTAAATACATACAAACCTACAAACGAAAAACATAGCTAAGGATCATCTTTAATTATGAATACAACAACGAATATGAGAAGTAAATAGATTGTACATAAGACAAACAGCATCTCTCAACATGACTGAGGTAGTGATATATAGGAGCCAAACACTGAATCCAATATCACAATACAGTTGTGTCTTCTTTCTAGAACTCCTCAGTCATGCTAAGGACCTACAACCTAGGAGGCGACTGAGAATTAATGCTAGCACGTGAGCGTTTAGAAACTCAATCCCGTCGACTTAAACGTAGTTTTGGCATTTGTTTATACCACACTGAAATAAGATTTACATAAATATGGTGGCTACAGTGATCCTTGTAATGGTATTTTCCACGTAGTGTAAATCAGCATTCTAATCTATATTTACAAATGATGAAATCGGTATAAATATAAGCATTCGCCATCAAAATTTACCTGAACTATTTATAGCTATTTCACTCCTTGTCAGACTTTTACAATATAAGGGCAGTAACTCTTATAAACTACTAGGTGAATTGTGACCAAAGTATTTATTTGAATGCGTGAAAATAAAGGAAGTGATTTAGAATGTGTGCAACTAGAATAATGTCTGTAGCATGGCAGTTGATCCGTCGTCAAAATTCTTACGTCTCATGTAAAACATAACACAGTTAATCCGTCGTCAAAATTCTTACGTCTCATGTAAAATATAACACAGTTGATCCGTCGTCAAAGTTGGTTACTATATCAATGCAATACAAGTATATAAATAAATAAATAAATAAATAAATAAATGATTAAAAGTGTTGGGTACCGTATGAATACAACGAAAATAAATTTTTAAAATGACAGGAAAGTGTTTGGTACCGTATGAATACAACGAAAATAAATAAATGAATAATATAAAAGTGTTGGGTATGAATACAATGAAAATAAATTTTTAAAAATGATATAAAAAATGTTGGTACTGTATGAACACAATGAAAATAAATAAATAAATGAATAAATAAATAAATAGATAAATAAATGATATGAAAGAAAAGTGTTGAGTACCGTATAAATACAATGAAAATAAAATAAATGATAACATGAATGCTACGAAAATAAATAAATAAAATCTTGATAATACTTAAATAGATGAAAGTTCTTTTGGATATATAGATGATGATAACTATTTATACAGTTACCATGGTAACTGATGATTTTGTACAAGTACTAATATCATCATCATACTTCAATACTGCTATGAATGAATCATAGCGATGATCACAGAAATCATCTGATAACTTCAACAGGAAGTTATTTCTTAAAAGGATAACTTGTTTTATCGTGTCTGGAAAGCTGATTCAATATTTTAGTATAGCATAGCAAACAGATTTCAAGAACTAGAAATAAGCCATGAATTAGAAATTAGTGACTGCAAATTGAGAAAAAAAATTGTCCCAACCTGAAAGTGTATTATAAAGGAAAGATATTTTATATCATGTATCAGTCGCGGTTTTATCAAATTTCATATTGACGATAACTGACTTATCAAAACTTGTGTATATGAAAACAGATTGATTAAATGTAAGTTCCTTAAAAACCTTTTTATTAAACTAAAAGAAATGATATATTTGAGTCATTTACTTTATCGATCACAATACCATACTGACAGAGGGTAATGTATTGATCACATGTAGATCTAATGGTCCTCAGAAAGGCTGAAAGGCCGTAATAGTGGACGTTAACCCCTTAAATAATTAAGTTTACCCCAGTCAAAAACATTCCGTCTTATTCAAGAAGTTTAAAAACGAAAATGGTTTAGATATGAATTAAATACAGTTAGCAACCAGTTCATACTGACTAATTTAATTATCATGAAAAAGTTTCAAATATCGCAAAGAAAACAGAAGTAAAACATTTATTTATTTATTTATTTATTTATTTATCATGTAATAATGAGACAAGTTAAAATCTCTTGAAATAAGTAAGCATTTTCAATTACACTATTGGTATAGTCTTACTCCGAATATGTGTGACAGCCAAAAAGACAAAGAAGACGTCTTAAATGTTTCAACTCGAAAGTTGATAGTATTGAATTCTAAAAAAAGCTGGAAATATACTTATCCATCAAAGGACGAGACTAGGAAAACTGTATCCCAAATATATAAGCCATCAGAGCTTGGGACGCAACATGTTAAATATTATATATTAGATATAATATACAATGTCATAATCATGATATGGCAGTTTAGCATATCTGCCTAGTGATTAATATAGCACCTCTTCCCATCAGTATTTATGGTAATTAGGTGATCACCATTGATCTCTACATACCAAATAGGAAACTCACATGTAAATTATCCCGAACTGTATTTAAATAAATTTTTTGATATGTTTTGTAATATTTCAATTCATGGCCTTTACAATTTCTGTCATCATGCCATATTTTAAGTAAATTAGATAACTCAAGGAAACGGATTTATATAAGTTTTTTTTAAACTTGTTTCCGAATCCTATTCCAATGTACTTTATCTGTATTGTTATGTATGTGAAATGGAATAAAATAAAGTTCATATTAAATTATCCCGTTACGGGTTTAATACATTAAATATGCAAAAAGAAATAAAGAAAAGGCTACAAAACTAAAGTGAATGAGAAAAAAAAAAGATAAAAAATATACAGCTATCACGAGAAAGTGACGAGGTGTCTCATATAGTGCTCATCTCACATGAACATGATGGAACTCAACTCACCTTTCATGTGATTTGTGACTATTCCTGACCCGCACTAACAATGAGCAATTCCTATAAATTTTGGAGAAGACAAATGATTGTAGTAGATTCCAATTTTCGACAACACTTTTATCGCTTTCTTCTGTAGAAACGGCGATAAGATTACATGCATTTAGACGTTCCCTCGCGCAGTGCACGTGGACTGATTTGTCAATACTTCCAGAGGTGTTTGAAAACATGTGTTTATATTTAAGTGTGTCAGTTCTTGAGTATTTAGCCGGCGATTGGTGAAACACTTCACTTAACCACGTGATCATGAATTAGTCATACTAAATGTAGAATACTTATTGAGGATTTTAGAGCAGATTTTATCCCGACTGATAAATTTTCTTTAAATCAAATACCAATTTGATAGTTTTATTTGTAACCCATTTATAATGATGTATAACTATATAGTATGAGTGACATGGTGAACATAATTGAATATCTGTTAACAACCTACATACCCAGGAAACTATTTTGTATAAACCTGATTCTCCTTATATAGCAACAACAGTAACGATACTAAGTAAAACAATCGGATGGTTTGTTCAACAAACGGTTGCAGTTATCTGAAGTGCTAAATCTATTTTAAATGACGCGTCAAAGTTCTATACTATACACCTATAATGCGAATAACCAATCACGGTTAATCAGGAACATCTATTAAAATTGTACATGTACCTTATCACGACAACAGCGAGCACGTGCGTCTGACCATCGTTCTTTCCGTGTCCTATATACTCCTGTTTATACGTAATGATCTAAAGCGGCCGGATAACATGTGTCGCATATTCCAACAGGATTTTTTTCCATTGGAAATACCTAGAAAAATCAAAAATGAAACTCATATCATAGAAAAATATCAATTGTATGGAACAAACGCAAATTATTTTTATTATTGTCTTTTTTTTCATATTTAGTTTGGTCATTTTCTTTATCTTATGTTAAGTTGTCTCAAAACGCATCGATAACGAAAGTACTCTGATGAAGGTCATACATATCTTATGACCTATTTGTCTAAGATGACGTGGAGTTGATATCGAATGTGCATGATCAATATCTCGATTAATTCTTGCTGAGGATATTTCAAATTTGGTACCAGATAAGATATATATGAACCTCAGGCTAACACAGGCCAAGATTAACTACTTTCTCCGTAATATTCGGAATATGTCATAAGTGACCGTGATGCAATCCGTGACGTGAATTATGTGTAGGCTAAGCTTATTCCTGCATGGATGAGACTCACACCAAATGTGAACCCGTAGAATTAGTGAAAGGATTCCGAGAATATTAAACCAAGGAATGACAGGAACGTAAATAACAAACTTCCTTTTCCTGTGAAACACCGAGACGTAATTGCGTCGGTCTAGAGACGAAGCACACACACATACACACACACAATAGAATGTATACACTATTACCGAGAAAGGTACTTCTGGACACCAAAAAGGTCACGTATAACAATGTGAAATAAATGACACTTTTTTATTACAATTGTATCGACAGCTTTCCTATCTACCGAGGGCTAGACCATTTTACAAGCAAGATGTCGCTACTCAAAATGAAACAAGAAATAAGATATTTATAAATCATTCTGCTATTTTTTTCATCAGTCCATGTCTTCTATGTTGCTTACCATCTTTATTAATAATCTGGAAAAAAAACTATAGAAAAATCCCAAGCATTTTTTCATAGTTTTAAACCAAGAAAGTATTATTGAAATTAACATTATTGGTAGATATATGCTTGAGATTAATGAGATAGTCAGTGAACTTTAATGAAATGAAGAAATATATTAAAGATTATATGTCATTTATTTCTATAAATCATCGGAATATCAGAGTTGTTCCATTTTGGGTACCCCTACCTGTTGAAAATCATTGCTGAACACACGCGCGCTGCTGACATGTAACCAAAGCATGGAATGGAAGCTGAAGGAATCTAATAAGAAAAAGTACATTGATTTGCTTCTGAGAAAACCCACGTCTATTCACGATAAGCATGTGGTATTCGCTTTGGTTACGCTACGTATCACTTTGAATTACCACGTTGCCCTTACAAATAAACATGCTATAGAAATTTACCACGTTCTGCCACGCCCACTTTTCAGTGAACATGATGACCATAAAGCTAACAAGGGGTATCTCAAGAGTGGCCAGGGTCAGTCAGGATTCAGTTTATTTATCTCCTAAGCATGACTACGTTCTACCAGGACGTAGCAGGCCAAGTCCCAGAATGTGTGAGTAGGTCTGTTTCCTCGTTGATTCCTTCTTGAAGCGATATTATAGGGCGATAAGCATGTTTTGTAAATATTATAGGGCGGTAAGCATGTTTTGTAAATATTATAGGTCTATAAGCATGTTTTGTAAATATTATAGGTCTATAAGCATGTATTGTAAATACTATAGGGCGATAAGCATGTTTTGTAAATATTATAGGTCTATAAGCATGTATTGTAAATATTATAGGGCGATAAGCATGTTTTGTAAATATTATAGGTCTATAAGCATGTATTGTAAATACTATAGGGCGGTAAGAATGTTTTGTAAATATTATAGGGCGGTAAGCATGTATTGTAAATATTATAGGTCTATAAGAATGTTTTGTAAATATTATAGGTCTATAAGCATGTATTGTAAATACTGTAGGGCGGTAAGAATGTTTTGTAAATATTATAGGGGGATAAGAATGTTTTGTAAATATTATAGGTCTATAAGCATGTATTGTAAATATTATAGGTCTATCAGCATGTTTTGTAAATACTGTAGGGCGGTAAGAATGTATTGTAATTATTATAGGTCTATCAGCATGTTTTGTAAATATTATAGGGCGATAAGCATGTATTGTAAATACTATAGGGCGGTAAGCATGTTTTGTAAATACTATAGGGCGGTAAGCATGTATTGTAAATATTATAGGTCTATCAGCATGTTTTGTAAATATTATAGGGCGATAAGCATGTATTGTAAATACTATAGGGCGGTAAGCATGTATTGTAAATACTATAGGGCGGTAAGCATGTATTGTAAATATTATAGGTCTATCAGCATGTTTTGTAAATATTATAGGGCGATAAGCATGTTTTGTAAATATTATAGGTCTATAAGCATGTATTGTAAATATAATAGGTCTATAAGCATGTATTGTAAATGTTATAGGGGGATAAGCATGTTTTGTAAATATTATAGGTCTATAAGCATGTATTGTAAATATAATAGGTCTATAAGCATGTATTGTAAATATTATAGGTCTATAAGCATGTTTTGTAAATATTATAGGTCTATAAGCATGTATTGTAAATATTATAGGTCTATAAGCATGTATTGTAAATACTATAGGGCGGTAAGCATGTATTGTAAATACTATAGGGCGATAAGCATGTTTTGTAAATATTATAGGTCTATAAGCATGTATTGTAAATATTATAGGGCGATAAGCATGTTTTGTAAATATTATAGGTCTATAAGCATGTATTGTAAATACTATAGGGCGGTAAGCATGTTTTGTAAATATTATAGGGCGATAAGCATGTATTGTAAATACTATAGGGCGGTAAGCATGTTTTGTAAATATTATAGGGCGATAAGCATGTTTTGTAAATATTATAGGTCTATAAGCATGTATTGTAAATACTATAGGGCGGTAAGCATGTTTTGTAAATACTATAGGGCGATAAGCATGTTTTGTAAATATTATAGGTCTATAAGCATGTATTGTAAATATTATAGGTCTATAAGCATGTATTGTAAATACTATAGGGCATGTATTGTAAATACTATAGGGCGATAAGCATGTTTTGTAAATACTATAGGGCGATAAGCATGTTTGTAAATATTATAGGGGGATAAGTGTTTTGTAAATATTATAGGTCGCATGTATAAGCATTGTAAATATTATAGGTCTATAAGCATGTTTTGTAAATATTATAGGTCTATATGTATTGTAAATATTATAGGGCGATAAGCATGTTAAATATTGTAAATATATTATAGGGCGATAAGCATGTATTGTAAATACATAGGTAAGCATATAAGCATGTATTGTAAATACTATAGGGCGGCAAGCATGTTTTGTAAATATTATAGGTCTATAAGCATGTATTGTAAATATTATAGGGTGATAAGCATGTATTGTAAATACTATAGGGCGGTAAGCATGTTTTGTAAATATTATAGGGCGATAAGCATGTATTGTAAATATAATAGGTCTATAAGCATGTATTGTAAATACTATAGGGCGGTAAGCATGTTTTGTAAATATTATAGGGCGATAAGCATGTTTTGTAAATATTATAGGGCGATAAGCATGTATTGTAAATATAATAGGTCTATAAGCATGTATTGTAAATACTATAGGGCGGTAAGCATGTTTTGTAAATATTATAGGGCGATAAGCATGTATTGTAGATATTAGAGGGTGATAAGCATGAATTGTAAAATGAATAAAAAGCGGATGTTATATGAGTGTATCCTTGACAACTGAAATATACATCAGGCTGCTTAAATATTTCGATATGAGCAGTTTACAACTTTGGGAAAGGTTCACATTATTTATGAATTAACACACAAACACTTTTATAATATACATTGAGTATTTCTGAATGTGGTTTGGTACTCGTCTCGGTCAGATTTTATTTTAAAAAAGATAGTGATTTGGTGGCTTAAAGTGAGCACCCATCTTTTGTGTCCGTCTTCCTCTGCCATCTTGCAAGACCATTCCTTAACGATTACACGACATTGCTATATGTTGTGCGTATATATATTCTTATATATATAGCATATTCATATGGTGCATTCTTGGCAAATGACGTAGATATTTGTCCCGTCGAAAAAGACACATTGTTGTACTCCATCAGATAAAATTATCCACACTTCCGTGCCTAGGAAAGATATCTCTGTTTTATCAGGGAAAGATAGCAAGCGTCCTAAAACTAGGGAAAGGTCCAATTAGTATACTAATTTTAAATGTCGCCTTTAAAAGCTGGTTCTCAGTTGAGAATGTTACATTTCAAACACTGACTAGGCTTTCTGTGGATCGTATCGTCGATGAATCTTACCCTCCTTTTTATGTCGTATTCCTTGTGAGTATTTCCCTTATTTCCCCCTCAATACCCAATTTACATTTTGAAATATGTTTTTGTTTTTTTAATATGTCAGCATGCTCTTCTTATCTCGTTACTTGTTCTCTGTTATCATGTTTTCGATGCAATATCACATGATTTTATAAAATCTAAAAGAGTAACTGGTTATAACGAAATATATGTGTTCGTCTTTTCTTGGAGACACCTTTTAATAAAAAAGTAAAGATAAGCAATAATCATTTCAATATATTTATGCATAAAAAAATAACAAATAAAATAAAATGATTTATATACCATTCAAACACACATACAAACAAGCAGTCCTATAGATCCCAGGTTCACTAACTACCACTTAAATCTACTTTCGCTTTCCATTTATATCTTGTAACGCGAGGATGATAGCACTTACAGCTGGCACCACTACATAAATGCATGTCTCTTGACAGGTAGTTGGATAGGCACGACTGATACCTGACTATTTGTAAAAAAAAAAAAAAAAAACTTATAAAAAACATTGTAAATAGAGAATGACTATCGTTATTGGCAGGATAGTAGCTGTGTGGAACTATCATTAAATCCACAATGTAAACATATATCTATGGTTATGATTTGTTAATTTGAGTCATTACCAGATATAAAGGTTTTTATCAGGTTGTTCTCCACGTCAATATTGCCTTATCGATCCATTTGAGCATTGTAAACTCAGATTCTAATGTACCTCGACTGCTGAACTCAACCAAGTCTGTATGAAATGCCTGGATAATATTTCACACATCAACAATATTGTTTTGTATTAAACATCACACTCCTTGAGAGAAAGTCGTTTCTTGTAAGGCTTCTCAGTTTGTGAATGTCTGCTGTCAAGTCTATCACATACTCTCGGGAAGCGACGTTTAATAAGATACAGCCTTCGGTTGTTGTAATCAATGTCAAGATTCTAGATGTCCATCTATTGTACTAAGTAGGAATTTATTGAGTTTCTCTTGCCAAAAGTTCTTTTCCATGCTAAGTCTTCCAACCTCCGCGTGAAGACGACTGTTTTCGGCTTCCAACGTCTGCAGCATCTGTAAAAATATGTCATTCACTATTAAAAAATACATATTTTGTAGCCTACTGCTGTAAATGCTTATCGAATAAAAAAATCTGTTTTGCCATTCTTGCATCAAGTGTCTTTGACATTGTGACAGTTACGTCCGTATGATCGAAACATACCTCATCAAGGTTAACTGCAAATTTTAGTTGTCTTTTGCGAAACTTTCTTGCCGCCACACGGTTTTGTTGTCGCCTCCTTTCTGACTTAAGTGCCTCCTCTTTCGTCAGCTGTAAACAATGAAGGTAGTAATTAACACAATAATAACCCAAGATCTAAAAGAAGTTTTAATACGACGAATTGTTATAATAAATAATACACATCAATCACCGCTTCAGTATCGTGTGCACCACGATCGCCTAGTAGAGTCTTCGTAACCTCAGGTGAAAAACCAAATTGCTTGATTCGACCCTCCTTAGCTGCGTTGGCTTGTACTAACGTGGATGTGTCTTTAGGCAAGACACTTGACCCTAAGCAATGACCCCTCTGTATGTTATTCAGTGAATGTCATTCTTTATGGAGTATTTCATTGAAAACATTGTCTTGAATTCTCAAAGTCTTTAAATGTTGTGTATTGTTATATCTTTAATATAAAACCTGCTGAAGATCCGAAATCATTTCATTAGTAGATCAATACCAAAGATGTTTCCTGGGTGTAAACCTGCGGTTTTCGTGTCGCTTACTAGTTTCCAGCTTACTACTGTTTTTTACTTTGACGTAGAGGGTCGATGTTATCCTTGTACCATGGCATAATAATACATTTATTTGGCAGTCATTCAAATTAAAACTCACCTCAAATGAATTTGGGGCTGTAAATTGGACATGGAGTTCTCCCTTGCCTTGTTCCATCCGTTTAGCTTGAATTTTGTACTTGAGTTCTTCCTTGATAAGTGGAGTAAGCTGTCCTGACTGATAACATGCTAGTGCGGCCTCTGCCAGTTTACATTCTTCTTCGTCACTTGGATCCGTTAGATTAACCGCCATTATTCCTTTAAATAAATCAGAATTAATCACTCTGCTTTTCTTAATTGTCCGAGATAGGCTTATTACACATTTGTTGTTATTAATGGCTAGAGTTCAAAATTCACTAGCATTTCTTCTTTCCAAAGAATCGGGTTGTACAAAAAAAGCTGTACATGATATTGATAATTTGGGAGCAGTAGTACATATTCCTTATAGCATGTTAATTTCTTGGGTCAAAATTAATTGAATAATATCTTAATGAATCGAGATTCGCGATCTGGATGTAAAAATGACATCTAATGCAAACATGTGTGATTATTTCACGGATCAAATTTTCGCGATCACGTTAATGTACCGCGAAAAAGCGAAAATAAGCGGCTACACGGTATATCTATAGATTTTTGCTGATATTGTACTGATTCATGTGTCCATTTTATCGAAAGTCGATCAGACTTATTTCACATTTGCAATATCATTGTCGTAGTGTCCCACAGCATTGTAAAATGATGAGCTAAGAAGTAGTAAATTAATTCAGTTATGACAGACAGAGAATCAATGTTATACAAACATATCGGTCATACATTATAGACTCCAACCGTGCCGAATAGGTCATTTCAGCAGCTGGTAAAAACAACAACCAGGAAGGGACAGTGGAACTAGTATCTTTTCAATTTACAATTATTTCATATGACAAAGAATTGTTACATTTAAGAGTGCATTCCAATAGGCACATCGACAAGCAGTCTTTCAATTTCTTTCAATTCCGCTCTCAAGGCAACTGAAGCATGGACAATAATTCGTACTCTAAAGTTGAAATGATCGGTATGTTTATCAATCATTAATTTCAATTACTCTTATTAATAAACCATTTGCAAATGGAATTTAAATAAATTTCGTCATATATTAAGTTTTATGCAGCCGGTTAGAGACCTAATTTTTTAAATTCAGTGTTATCCCCATGAACTTTGATTCGTGTTTGTTTCCTAAAACAGACAATTTAACTACTATTATTATTAATCTAATGTCTGTTAAAATACATTTGTACATGTATTTATATGTATATTTGACTCACGGCTAAATATATTTACACCTTATGAATCACACACTTATAACTCGTTTGTCTCTTCTTTACAACTGTATGAAAACATCAAATTTAATCTAGACCAGACGAATTCGTTTGTTATTAAAAGATACTCCTACCTAGACATATATACGTTAGAGTGAGAATGCATAATCTGTAGTCAGCAATTTGTAGCCGACAACACACATTATTCACTGTGAGAACTCTTAAGTAGGTCAGCGTATTACAGCGCTGCGTCCATTGATAAAATACAGGTAGCTATTTATGCATAGGAACCCACATGTGTGTTTATGAAATAGACAAGGTATGTTATCGGTAACATACATGCATATCACCTTCCTACCTTGGTTACCTGTATCTTCTAAAGAATCTGCAACATTTCAGAAAGAGGTAGTAAGAAGAACAAATAAACAGCTTGCAATGTCTCCTCCTAATCGTCAGCAATTTCGTCAGCATTATAAATAGAAATCTTATTATCGGAACACCTCGTGTTCTTTCATGGTGGTAGAGGATGTCGTATGAAAACTACAAAAGGCAAAAATGTTTCCTTAAAATAGGAAACCGGAAATAACCTAGACTGTTTATAGATATTGAGGCATATATATGTGTACGATGGATAAAGCATTTTGTTTTATTTAAAAGAAATTAGGCACATGTTTTGTACGAAAATAACATTCTTTAGTAGACAATTTATATAATGCTACATAATCATAATTATTTAATTCATATGAAAGACACTCTCATGATTCATCATAAAAACAACTATTTTAGAAATTTGACATAATGTAAACGAATCCTCACAAAAGAAATATAGATCGACGTGGATATAGACAGCAAAAACTAGTGTTGCTACAGTTTTATCAGACACAAATCTTTATTTTGATTTAAATGGCAATTAAAAGAATTCATTGCAATGATTTTTTCAGTACACGAATTATTACATTACAAGATAATTTAAGAAATCAACTTATCTACAGACGTTTGTCATGGCCTTCTATTAATAGAGTCATTTAAGTACCTCTTATATATGTAACAATACGGGTTACACGTGCACTTGAATCCGCTCTAAATAAATGACTAAACAAAACGCTGACGTGAGGTCGTACGTCCCTGAGTGCCCATTTATGTAAGCAGGAATAAGAAACATGAAGAACTTCCATCTGACAGGTTATGATAGCTGTCATCCAATGATGGACAGAAAGGTTTGTCATACACTATCTGTAATGAATCTGCAAAATGAATTTAAAGAACATATATCGAAACTGTCCACATGATAATATCACCCAGAACAGAGATTTGTTTATATCGGATATCCATTACGTTCACTAACACAGAGTCGACCTCTTGGTCTTTTTCTCTCATTCTTTTACTCTTAGAAATACTAAATATCTACATATTTCATGTTTCATTTGCGATGCTGTAAAATAACACTATATATACATACTGAATTTAGTAAGAAAATTGTTGGCAAATATTCCACGTAACGTAATATATGTTCTAACGTGGTAAACGTGATACAACACCATTATTCCACGTAACGCAATATATGTTCCAACGTGGTAAACGTGATACAACACCAATATTCCATGTAACGTTATATATGTTCCAACGTGGTAAACGTGATACAACACCAATATTCCATGTAACGTAATATATGTCCTAACGTGGTAAACGTGATACAACACCAATATTCCATGTAACGTAATATATGTTCCAACGTGGTAAACGTGATACAACACCAATATTCCATGTAACGTAATATATGTTCCAACGTGGTAAACGTGATACAACACTAATATTCCATGTAACGTAATATATGTTCCAACGTGGTAAACGTGATACAACAGCAATATTCCATGTAACGTTATATATGTCCTAACGTGGTAAACGTGATACAACACCAATATTCCATGTAACGTAATATATGTCCTAACGTGGTAAACGTGATACAATACCATTATTACACGTAACGTAATATATGTTCTAACGTGGTAAACGTGATACAACACCATCATCCCTTGTTTACATCAAACACTTTGTGTTTATCAAAAGACGAAAGTGTTCCTGGGGGAAAGTAGATACATTTACCAGGGATAAATTCCAAAATTAAGCTATTATTAGTACTCTACTATGGTTTTACTTCACTTATTTGATGTTTTATTTCTCGATTGTATTTATTCAATCTACCTCCAAACTATACTGAAATATTTAGAAAATCTTGGTGTAAGTCTAAAATTTTATGTAATCTATAAAACAAACCTAGTGCTTTATCCTGGAAACAACTGACTTTACACTGTGTATATATATATGTGTCATAATAAGATCATATAATATCTATTACATAAGTTATTTGATGATTTAATATGGAAGACACCGTTACCAAACAAAAGACAAACTATCTGATTGTAACAATGTTTTTTTTCAGATGGTAAAGAATACAATTTTAATCGCTAAACCTATATCATCTTTTCATTAATTAATTCATTTACATGTGTTTATCTATCTCAATAACAAAACAGTAAAATACATTTTTAAAAAATATAAACATGGGGAAAGGAAAACAATAATTAACGTTTCTCTCACTGTAAGTGACGTCATTTTGCATCACTATTACAGTAACACAGAAGTTTTTATTAATCTTAATAGTGTCTATACACATGAAATTGATTCATTGGCTGTAGAGTATGCACGCTTACTATTAACATGAAAAAGGTAAAAGAATGATAACGGATCTTTCTGTGGGTATGTACTTATTAATTTACCGGTTTGTTCTGATATAATCATGCATAATCACACGTGACAATGATAACGGGTTTTCATTTTTTGCTATCGTAATTAGCGTATGTCAAAATCCAAACAAACTAAAACATCGTAACTGTCTTAACGAGACACTTACATTGCTGACTAGAGCGTCTCAGGGTAACACGACAACGGAAACTGGTAGGAATGCGTTACATATTGTCACGTATTATATGATCACATGAAACCACGTCTGTCAAGTACACACAGACTACTAAAGTGTTAAATAACAGTAACATGTCATTAAATAAACAATAGACTGGTATAATAGTGCTAGTTATCGTGCTTGTAAAATACATGGTTGTCAAAAATTGACTGAATTGCTGTAACGTAAAATCATGAAAAACTGTATCGAGTATTGTGTATTAAAATCAATGTTGTCATTCTTTGATAAATATCTACATTGAGATCTGTGTTGTTATGTCTATCTAGTAGCAACACCAAACTATATCAAACCTGGATGTTTCATTCATGGCAAGAAAAACAAAACAAAAATGTAGCGAATCTCATGTATTTATTATGATATGAAACAAATTTAATATTTTACTACAGCAGCAAAAAGTCAGTAGTTTTTATTGCAGGGAACATAGATTCCCATGTCACATAATAGCTCTTTATCAATGGCATTTTAGGTTACGTCAAGCTGTAATCTGGGAGTATGTGACGTCATATCAACATTTACTACTGACGTCACAATTGGTCATAAAATTGGGGTTTGAGGGGAAAATATTACTGAAGTATTTTCACTGAAAACAGTTTAATCATGTGTTATATACAAAGCAACAGTTTGTGAATAGATACATTCTATAGAAATGAATTTATATCATTCACACGTTATTTATGCATGGTTGCCTCATTAGCTCAGTCGGTAGAGCGTTGGCCTGTGTAACCTCTGATGAAGATCCGTGGTGAATGGTTGGAATCTACCATCTCAGGTGTTTTGTGTTTTCTCTGGAAAGTGAGAAGCGGACCAATCTGTTGAGGTGGTTGTCTTTTGGCGAGATGATATTCGACGGACCTCTCTTTGCTGTTCAATGAGGTACATATATCCACGAACTACTTCAATGAAACTCATTATGACTCTTGCTGTTCATATTGAGATAAACCCAGAAAGCAAACAATATGTACGTACTTCCTTGGAAAATGCCTTAATGTAGTGAAAGAAATAAAGCTTCATCTTAAATGGAATGGTTCGTATAAATTGGTATACATAGCTCCTTCCCTTAGCTTTTTATTTCACATAATATCATATGAACAACATCAGAAATGATGTACGCCTTTCTTTAACAAATCAGCACAAAAAGACATCGGAATATTTTAAGAAAATTTGTAGAGTGATACAGTAATTAAATAATTATTGGATATACGCTTTGTTTTGTTTCTCACCCGTAACAAAAATATAGCACACGTCTATCATTGCCATTGGAAAACAACAATCAATTTCAGTTAAAATAAGATAACTGGGTTTAAGTAGTCTTCATGTTTCCTGACATTTTAAATCACATCAGTATGATACTACATTTAACTTTATTTGTGTGTAGATATATATTACACGATTGAGAATTTAATGGCGAGCCCAGTCGAGGAATACCCGTGTGTGTCCATCCGTTATCCGCTTATCCGGTGTGATTGTTTCGCTAACGTTTCACTAACACAGCAAAACTGTCTTGATAATGAACTCGTATTTCAACAACACAAAAGTAAGCAGAAAGGATAATGAGACCAGATGTTCGTAAAACGTGAGCGTCTTCGAGTTCAACTACGACACACACACGCCATGTAAATTTACACAAAGTTAGATCCGGTTATGTGTATCCCTGCTGTCACACTAACACGGCCGTAGTAATAACACAACCACAGACATCTAGATGAGACCGCAGCTTCTCTTGTAAGGAGTGTTTCTCCTGTGCAAGCGTTGTCAGCTCTCTAGTCAGTCGTGTGTTTTCTGATGACAATGTTTGCATTCTCTGTAATAAATAACAGACTTCATTTACTATTGAGGGTGTTTAACGGGCTCATTTCCGTTCTAAAGATGATTATTACTAGAAATGTGTTATACTAATTAACATGAATAACCTGTTAAAGTTTTACATCATTGAACCTTATTACATGTGCATAATGATTCGTTAATAGGTTCAATTTCTTGTGATCTTATTTATAACTGGAAAATAAAATTGACGAAAACGTTGAATATAAAACACATCCACCTTCAATAACAGAGGTTGTTAACTTAGAAAAGAATACATGGAAATAAAAAGAACGGTCACCTTTTTAACATTATGTATTAAGACGGTCTGCTTTCTCCGGAATTTTCTAGATGCTTTTCTGTTTTGTTCTCGTCTGTTTTCTTTCTTAATGCGTTCTTCGGGAGTAAGCTATCAAACAAACATACAAACGTATAGTGATGAACATAAGTGTTAGTCTGTTAACAAGTACTGCTAATAAGTAGTCAGTATTTCAAAACATAAACTCTATTTTGAAGAGAGAATAATAAGACAAAAGTGGCTAGCCTTTTGCTTTTGTTTTCATTGAGTGATAAAAGTTCAACTTTCACTTAGATTTAATTTTTTATCGTCGAAATATAATGAAATTAAGCTCTTGTAGTTATGTTCATGTATTTAGCATTCTGTTTAGTAAACGTTAATATAACTGATAGTTTAACCCTAAACAAACAAAATATTGGCGATAATCTCTTTAGTGACCAAGGAACAAAGACATACCGCCTTCCTCTTTAGTAACCAAGGAACAAAGAATGCCGCCTTCCTCTTTAGTAACCAAGGAACAAAGAATGCCGACTTCCCCTGTAGTAACCAAGGAACAAATAATTGCCACTTTCCTCTGTAGTAACCAAGGAACAAAGAATTGCCGCCTTCCTCTGTAGTAACCAAGGAACAAAGTATTGCCGCCTTCCTCTTTAGTAACCAAGGAACAAAGAATGCCGACTTCCCCTGTAGTAACCAAGGAACAAAGAATGCCGACTTCCCCTGTAGTAACCAAGGAACAAAGTATTGCTGTCTTACTCTGTAATAACTGAGGGAACAAAGTATTGTCGCCTTCCTCTGTAGTAACAAAGGAACAAAGAATCGCCGCCTTCCTCTTTAGTAACCAAGGAACAAAGAATGCCGACTTCCCCTGTAGTAACCAAGGAACAAATAATTGCCACTTTCCTCTGTAGTAACCAAGGAACAAAGAATCGCCGCCTTCCTCTGTAGTAACCAAGGAACAAAGTATTGCTGTCTTACTCTGTTATAACTGAGGGAACAAAGAAATACCGCCTTCCTCTGTAGTAACCAAGGAACAAAGAATGCCGCCTTCCTCTGTAGTAACCAAGGAACAAAGAATTGCCGCCTTCCTCTGTAGTAACCAAGGAACAAAGAATTGCCGCCTTCCTCTGTAGTAACCAAGGAACAAAGAAATGCCGCCTTACTCTGTTATGACTAAGGGAACAAAGTATTGTGGCTTACCTCTGTAGTTACTGGAGGAACAAAACTGACATCCAGTTCCGATTTGCCTTCTGCCAAGCGTCTTGACTGAATTATAAACCGCAGCTCTTGTTTGATAATAGGTGTGATACTCCCAGTTTTCATAGCAACAAAAGCTGCCTCGAGAATTTTTGTACCGTCGTAATCTTCACAGATCGTTGAAGATGTCTCTTCCATCTTTGAAATTGCCTTTATCTGTAAATAATTAAAGTTTATCAAAAAAAGATTCCTAATCTCTGTCGAGACGAAAATACGAACTTCAAAACAATATACAAAACAAGGTTTCGTGAGATCTGATGGACCACACACGAAAACGATTAGATACTTCACCATATATACAAGTGAAATGACTTCATTGTACACAAAATTTAACCAAAGGGCAAGGATTCTGTGATTAAGCACACCTGAAACAGGTCATGGCAAAATTGAAAGTGCACGCGACCAATCATACATAACAGCGTCAAATCAAAATATCTAGGCGTCACACATCACATTGTCAATCAAAATATCTAGGCGTCACACATCACATTGTCAATCAAAATATCTAGGCGTCACACATCACATTGTCAATCAAAATATCTAGGCGTCACACATCACATTGTCAATCAAAATATCTAGGCGTCACACATCACATTGTCAATAAAAATATCTAAGCTTTACACATCACATTGTCAATCAAAATATCTAGGCGTCACACATCACATTGTCAATCAAAATATCTAGGCGTCACACATCACATTGTCAATCAAAATATCTAGGCGTCACACATCACATTGTCGATAAAAATATCTGGGCGTTACACATCACATTGTCAATTAAAATATCTAGGCGTCACACATCACTTTGTCAATCAAAACATCTGGGCGTCACATATCACATTGTCAATGGGCGTCACATATCGCATTGTCAATCAAAATATCTGGGCGTCACACATCACATTGTCAATGGGCGTCATATATCGCATTGTCAATTAAAATATCTAGGCGCCACACATCACATTGTCAATAAAAATATCTAAGCTTTACACATCACATTGTCAATCAAAATATCTAGGCGTCACACATCACATTGTCAATCAAAATATCTAGGCGTCACACATCACATTGTCAATCAAAATATCTAGGCGTCACACATCACATTGTCATAAAAATCAAAATTGTCAATTAAAATATCTAGGCGTCACACATCACTTTGTCAATCAAAACATCTGGGCGTCACATATCACATTGTCAATGGGCGTCACATATCGCATTGTCAATCAAAATATCTGGGCGTCACAGATCACATTGTCAATGTGCGTCATATATCGCATTGTCAATCAAAATATCTAGGCATCACACATCACATTGTCAATCAAAATATCTAAGCGTCACACATTACGATGTCAAATCAAAATATCTGGGCGTCACACATCACATTGTCAATCAAAACATCTGGGCGTCACTATCACATTGTCAATGGGCGTTACACATCACATTGTCAATCAAAATATCTAGGCGTCACACATCACATTGTCAATCAAAACATCTGGGCGTCACACATCACATTGTCAATGGGCGTTACACATCACATTGTCAATCAAAATATCTGGGCGTTACACATCACATTGGCAATTAAAATATCTAGGCGTCACACATCACATTGTCAATCAAAATATCTAGGCGTCACATATCACATTGTCAATCAAAATATCTAGGCGTCACACATCACATTGTCAATCAAAATATCTGGGCGTCACACATCACATTGTCAATCAAAACATCTGGGCGTCACATATCACATTGCCAATGGGCGTCACATATCGCATTGTCAATCAAAATATCTAGGCGTCACACATCACATTGTCAATGGGCGTCACATATCGCATTGTCAATCAAAACATCTGGGCGTCACAAATCACATTGTCAATCAAAATATTTAGGCGTCACCCATCACATTCTGCCTATTGGGTTAGTCATGTAATATTAAGTTCGGCATGTTTGATGTTCCTTACAATGTAGTATGCTTAGAGATTTTTGTTGTTTTATTTAACGGTCTGCATGTCCCATGCTCGTCAGTCTGTCTGGCGGTGTGCCTTTCCCTACATCATTTCTAGTTTTGAGAACTTGACATTATTTGGACTGACTTTCAAGGCGATTCCTGCTGACTGAGAACAATTATAACGGGCACTGAATCATATGAACATCGGACTGGATTGCTCTTCAGACATGAAAACTTTCGGCGATCCTTTTCATTACAAAACTTAAAGACAACACCTGTCTATGACATTTCTGAGTTTTAAACACTTTTTTCCTTTGGTGAAATCCATATTCGTGATTTTGTAACAGTATTTGTAACATATACTGATTAACTACAATTGTCTATGTATGTTATAAAACAAACTGCTTGAGCACATTGAATATTTTATTTTCCATTGTTATACAATTCATTGATCCTGCTTTTTATTTTTCTAACATCTTTTGAGAATTTGAAACTGAAAGACATTTCACATTTGACTTTCTTATCTTTTAAATGATAGAGATTCTGAGTCTTATACATCCTTATCAACAAAACACTGATGATAATGTAGCCATCAGTGGGTCCATAAAAGGCTGTACATTGTACATAGAACTCTTTACTGATCTTTATTTTCTTATAACATATGATAAAACTATTGCGATGATCATTTTATAAAATAGTTTAACAACAGAAACGTATTATCTTCTTAAGACTATAGATATCGAAAGTTCCTATAAACAATTTGTGAAGCTAAACACAAGAACTCTTTTTGTATTTCATTCCAATAACAATGTCTTGATACGGCCACGACACATGTCACACACCATATGTATTTTATCAGTATAGTGGTAATGGAGTACATCACAGTCATAACAAAAGCCAAGCTATAACACGGGGAAATATAGCGCTATACTTATTAATCGTTTACATTTCTAATGTTCCTTACAGAAAACACCAGTTTAAAATGACATTGACGATAGTGATGTAAGTATATTGACCTTCGTGGAATGTTCCGCCTTTGTCTCCTGTGACTACATCTAAATTCCATCCATTTCCAGTCCCTTGCATACTTAGAGAACACATATATATCCGTTTTGAGAAGTTTAGCCGTGGCCATTATTTCGTAATCTGTGGCCCAGACGCCTTTTCTATTCATACGGGTACTGTGGATATACCGAGAAATAGACATTCCAACATCACGGGCAGACATACTGGATACAACCCAGTGTCTCACAACGTCATGAAACTCCTCGGAACCACACATCAAATAACTTATACATCGAAAAAAACAGTTGCCGTCCCCAGTGACATTCCTGGTGATGCGAGGGTATTCCGAACGGCTAACAAGTGTTGAGTTTGTCCGATGGCATAAAACCATTTCAGAAGGAGATACGAGAGTTGGTTTGACTTGTAACACAGTGTTACACACTATTTCGAATTTATCAAATTGTCCCGATTGCCAGGTTTTATCCACAACCCAGAATCTCATTGGTAATTCTTTGTCGTTGAGTTGGTTTCGTCGTTTAGAAGTAAAATGGCGGCATGTTCGGCTCATTGTAGATTCTAGAGGGAGTAAAGCGCTAGTGTACCAGACATGGATTATTATGAACAACATCGTTTAGACAACTTACTTAATCTCTACATGTCCTTACATGTAAACACTTTTTCGGACATGCCGAGATACACTCTCCCCGACTATCATACAGAAATCGTAGGCATGTTTTATGATTATAATTTTGTCGGTTGTTTCTTTAATTGTGTGATTGGTGGTAAACATGTAAGGTAGTTTATCTACAGCTAGATGTATTGTTTCTAGTTTTAATATGTTTGTTACCATTGTTATGTGTCTTCTGTCATACAGCCATCTTCCTGTTACATGATTACTGTAGGCTGTCGGTGTACTCACAGGCACTTAAAAGATGAGTGCGCATGACCAGATTCTTATATTAGTGTAATGTAAACAAGTGTCATGCGCACCTAGATTTCTACAGCCTACAACGCGTGGCAATTGAAAAACCACAGGTACTTTCGGTGAAGTCCGTTCACGAGCTCGTGATAGGCCAAACCATATCTGGATATCTAGGTCAGATTTGGGTACTTTTCGTGGAGTGATAAACCATATCCGCACTTCAGGATGATGTGCACTTTAGAGATACAAACAGGATTTTTGATGCTATTGACGTTAGAATTGTTATGCCTTAATAACGACAATCGTTGAGTTATTTTACATACACGCTATTTTTCCTACCAACGAGCTAAGTGATATACTAAGCGCAACGTTTTGTAATTTTTTGAAATCTTGGCGCGCATATTTCATAGTTACGTCACACAAATATGGCGGTTTACTCAGCAATAAAAGCTTTAGGTCATGCGCACTCATTTACATGGTACGTTAGATTTATTAATAGAATATTGTATATTCAGCATATTTAGTTTATAGAAAGATTAATTTTAGCAACATATTTTCTTTCAAGTGATATTCCAAAAGTGTTTTTATATCGAAGTGAAGATCTGAAAGATTTGCGACGGTAAGATCGTAGTACATGTATTTCGAATAATATCGCGCCTATCACTGGATACCTTCCCCTAATAAGGACTAGCTGGACCAGGATAATCTGTGCAGGGAACTGTCCTGACTATACATTCCACCTACCCTATGTACGATATACACTACATCACATAATTATATATAATTGTATGATTATTTTTACTACTAAATAAAGTTAAAATAACGACTAGGTGGACCAAGATAATCTGAGCAGGGCACTGTCCTGACTACACATTCCACCTACCCTATGTACGATATAGAAGTGTTCGAATTTTATGTTTCAAATTCACGAGTACAAAGTATACACTGTGCATGCATGGAAGTAACCACAGAGACCTGATATATATCAGTGTTACAGAAATGTGACATACTACAAAGCATCTGTAATAGCAACGCCGTGAGTTTCATCAGCTTCTCTGTTACAGTACTATCATTGTTGTCTTATATATAGTAGATGTTTTTAAAGGTGTCAGCTAAACATAACAAATTTGTTTTCATGAGAAGAACTTACTAAAATCCGTGTTTTGTTGACTTTTTATGATATCATTACGAAAACCAAACCAGCTAGAAATATGAAAAAGTCACTTACGTATGAAGTTGTCAATTCCTTGCTGGCCGTTCTTCGATCATGAGGTGAGAACTGCATCGAAATGTTCAGACTACAAGGTTTTATATAGGTGCATCCGGGTAGCGTTACTACCCATCATGATGATGATGACGTCATTATTGTAGTTTAAAAATAGCTTATCCGTGCATAAAAATTGTCAGCAACCCACGGGGACCTGCTTTTATGATTACAAGAAATCTGATTGGGTCAAAAATGTCTGTATTTGTCATTCTTCATTGTGCTGCGCACTCTGAAGAAGAAGAGAGATGGAAATTTTTTATGATGAGTGGGCAGATGATAAGACTTTTAATACTGCATAGTATCAAGATTGAAAATGAATATCTGTGTAAGAAGGCAGTTTCGAGATTGCCTTCGCACTAGATAGTTTAACATATAAGTTGATATAGATTTCAGATTGTCTTATATGGTCCACTAGAGTGATGTAGATATGTAGATAGACCCATTTACCTAACTGTGCCTTTTGAATACTGAATATTGTTGGTATCAAGTCCAGAATTATCTATGGACCCGTTTATACAGTACAAACATCAAGTAAATATAGTATATACTTACTGTTAACTTAATTCCTTATCTGTTGTCGCTGTAGAACTCATTCCTTTTTAAGATTCACTGGATGTTGAATTCGTTGACGCTATTCATTGTTATCTTAATTCCATATTTGTTGTCGCTGTAGAACTCACTCCGTTCTAAGGTTCACTGGAAGTTGAATTCGCTTACGCTAGGCTGGATAACGAACAGATATTTAATAAAGGGAGGTAATTTGGTTTCGTCAGCATAATTATCTATTTTTAGGAATTACCGTGTGAGGAGGTTCCATTCGAACAGTCCGGTTTATGGCGGTTAATGCCGGTATTAGAACGATCAGTGAGAACTGTGATGTAGTGGACAACACTAACACTTAATGTAAATATGTTTAAGCTTACCTAGGTACAAGTAATGCAATGTTTACCTGACTACTATAAATAGACACCGCAACGGTGTGATTGCGGGTGACTACTACTATGTACACATGTATGTGTGTATTATGTACGGTGAATTCCACAACTACGCCGCACCAGATATGACCGGTCTCATTCTATTATCTACTTTGTTAATCATTGATTGATTGATTTTCCATCGAGTCATTAATTAGGATGTCCTGTTACGGTAAAGCGGTGCAGTAGAGAGCGTTTATGCTAGTATTGATATTTAAATGGGTCTATTTTTAGTGTTAATTTGCGCAGTATTTTTCAGGTTTTACACACATGTATTTATAATCATTATGACTCTTATACTTAAGAGGAAAAAAATATTTTCTTCATCTTGGAAATTTACAAATCCATTAATATTTTGTAATCAAGACATGTATTTTTATCGAGGATTATCACTTTATTTAGCTACATGTACAATATTTGATATCGTAATATTTTCACAATGTTATCGGGCCGAGATCACTGTAATATTTTCAGAATGCTATCGGGCCGAGATCACTGTAACATTTTCAGAATGCTATCGGGCCGAGATCACTGTAATATTTTCAGAATGCTATCGGGCCGAGATCACTGTAATATTTTCAGAATGCTATCGGGCCGAGATCACTGTAATATTTTCACAATGTTATCGGGCCGAGATCACTGTAATATTTTCAGAATGCTATCGGGCCGAGATCACTGTAATATTTTCAGAATGCTATCGGGCCGAGATCACTGTAACATTTTCAGAATGCTATCGGGCCGAGATCACTGTAATATTTTCAGTATGTTATCGGGTCGAGATCACTGTAATATTTTCAAATTCGTCTAAGATGAAATGTTTTTATACAACGTGAGCGCTCCATCTCGTACACAACATGTAACAGATTACTTGTACTAAATTTCATAATTAATCACTTTAAACACAGTTGTACATTGGTAAATAATGTCTAATAAAGGGGAACCACTTAATTTGTCTCAGGCTTTCCCCTTATAACTTATTTTGTTTGTTGATTATGTTCTAAATTTCCTTGTTCTGTTTACGCAATCTTCCTATGTGAGATACAGATAAAATCATAAATGATGACCGTAACAATGACAGAGACACATTTACCTATAAAATATACATGTATTTTAAATATACTAATTCAGTATATCAGTTCATAAGTTCTATGCATAGATTTATGTGCAGTTTTAATGGGATTTACCAGCCATTAATGCATAATACGTTTATCAAAATAAAGGGAGGTAATTTGTTTTGTCAGCATAATCATCTATTTTTAGAAATTACTGTATGAAGAGGTTCTATTTGCACAGTCCGGTTTGTGCCGGTTAATGCCGGTATCAGAAAGGTTAATAAGAAGAGCTATGGTAAAAATCGCCACGTAGCTTGAATCAGCACTTACTACATACGTGTATATATGTGTTCTATATATAGATATTGTGTGCATGTCTCTGCTGGTGTGTAATTGTTTGTTGGGTGTTAAGATGCTGGGTGTTGGTATTAAAACAAGCACAAGTAGTAAAAAGCATATAATTTATTGTAGAAGAAATAAATCTCACGATATTCTGAAAATCAATAAATTATACATTCACTACTTAAGATATTGCATGTTCATATCGCACTGTCTGAAATTCATACAAGATTTTTCCGTTAAATATAGCATACAAATACTATACAAATAATACACGTAACAACCTCCCATATATCATCATAACTGTGGTCAGGCGGACAGAGTACCACGAGTCCCTTTGTATATCATGGTATCTACATTGTATCTAAATTGTGTTACAATTTAATTTGTCGCAAAAAGACTAATATTATTATCATCATATCTCCATAACATAATGATTTTGTGTAAAAAATAAAACATAAAACACATATCCATCTGTCCACGCACACAGATGTAGCAGCACACGTACTTAAAAGGTTAAGTACACTGTACCACACAAGCAAATGAAAATTAATTACAGAAAATCATTTGAGAAAAATTTCTGAACCAGAAACACACGAGGTAGTCTTTGCATATAATATTCAATGGTGTTGGACACCAAGCCGTGCCTAAGCGTGATATTTACATGGGAGATTGAGCTATATATACATGCATATCAATTTTTCATATTACTTTGGCATTTCAGGTTTGTGTTGTTACATAGGACTGATCTAGAAATACATAATAATGATAATATAATAATAAATTTATTCGGGATAAAGATGTACAGATTTGTATACAAAACATACAATATTGTATTAATATATGGCACATATAACATATTCTACATAATCATGAATAAGTTGTTTGTTACATCTTTAATGTATCAGCTTGTGATAATAATAATGCATTTATTTAGCGCAAGAGAGATCAACATCATCTGATCATAGGTAGATCTAGTGAGGAAAGCAAAATAAAATACATTTTATAATATTTTAACTGAGGATTCCTTCTGATGTACAACAACAGGAAAATCCCTCCTCTCCGGAATATGTATCCGTGCATCTGCCAGGGAAAATGTTACGTAAATGGTGACATGCGCATTGTTAACTATTTGTTTGTGACGGTACACACATAGTTTTTGTCGAAGTAGACAGTCTTTATCAACACACATACACACAGCTTTTGTGAATGTAGATATCTAGTTTATATTGATCTAGACAGTATGGGTTCACACACACAATTCTTTTGTCAATGTAGACAGTTTTTGTCGATGTAGACTGTTTGTGTCGACACAAACATGGTACATATGCATTTTTCAATGTAGACATACACTGTAGTTTATGTCGATGTAGACTGTTTGCGTCGACACATATGCGTAGCTTTTGTCAATGTCAGTTGTATTTGTTAATGTAGACACAGTTTAAGTCGCTATAAACGGTTTTTGTCGACACACAACCGATGGAGCACCAGCTGTTTTGTGTGGTGGTTAAATGTCACACAATACCACATTCACATGTAACTATGTCGTCATTTGTCGAGGCAGTGACGTCGATGCCGGGGCGTGATCCAGTCCGAGGCTTGGACAGTGGAGAAGATGAATGTGAAGCTCGCTCTTTAACTCATCCTTCTCTCGCCTTAAATCACTGAGCTCGGACCGTAACGTAGTATTGATGCACTCCAGGGACTGAATTTTCTGCGGAAGAAAGAAATGCATACATATGGTGTAACGATATAGCAAAAATAAAATATTAAACAAGGTTAGATTGATTGATGTGATGTACCGTACATGACCACACAAACGCAATAGTTCGCTGTTAAAGAAGGTAACCAATGAACTATTTATTACAAGTGTTAGACAGAGACACCTTACGGCATACAAATTCCTCCGACCTTGATAAATTCTCGTGACGTTCGTTTTTGTTTCTGACGAAATCGTCTGGCAGCATTCCTATTCTGCTGTCTGCGTCTCTCCACTTTCTCCTCCTCCTCTTGGGACAGCTAATTAAATGATAATAAGATGATATCTTACCAAGGTTAATTGAAACATAGAAAGTATTCCAGTGTCCTTCATCAACTATTGATTTGTTTACCAAGTCATCCCTGTGAAAGGGAGAGTGTGACTAAATTCATCAATAAAAAATAATAAGTACGTTTGCATCATGGATATACATAACTTATCATTTGTCATGTCACGTGCACGTATTGCCTGTCGCTATAATTGTTCCTCGTTACCGTTACGTATCTACCACTCCTTACGCCCAGGAGTGGTCAGTGTATGAGAGTTATAGTTATTATGGTAGTTACCAAAATAGATTCCTATCGATTCATAGTTATATAGGTACGTAACTGTACAGGAATTCTAACTATGTAACTAACAAAACATATATATCATTTTATTAACATGAGTGTTGTTATATAAAGATTTTTTTGTGGAGGGGGGGGGGAGAGGGGGTGTAAAAGAAGTGTGTATTATTTGTGAAGTGTAAAACATGGCTGAATGAACCGTTCCAAATAATAACCACCAAGTTATATTGATAATAGCAGAACATACCTGGTATTGCTGAGGGTCATCAAAAATGACCTCTAGTTGACCTTTCCCGTCTGCCTCCCTTCGGGAGAGTATAGTGTACTTTAACTCCTCCTTCACGAGAGGTGTCAATTTCCCGGTCTCCATGGCTACTCTTTGAGCCTCCACCAGTCTCTCGTCATCTATTGTCACCTGTTCGACCTGAAAGTCCTTCGTCATTCTCTAGAGTTTAGCGGTCTCCTCTCGTAAATACCGAAGCTATATTATTATCTGGTACTGGGCTTCTATATCCGACTTAACCAGGATGTTGAATGAGAGATGTGTTTTTCCTAAATATTCTGGAATCCAAAGTGTTATCCGTCAAAGGTACTCTCTCAAATGACCAACAGTCATGGGCTCGAAAGATTCTTATATATATATAAATATATAAAACGCCACTCCTGTCTATTTATAGACACTGGAAAATCTTTATGCGTTGTAAACAATATTATAACATAATATTTCTTCCAATTTCGACTTTTTGTGAAATGAAGGTATTCTACCTATAATTACGTATTTATATAAACAAGCTAGTCATTTGATCTTGCTTTTAACTAGATGGAAATCTGCTATAAGAATTATTTTTCCAATGAACAGTTATTGAATGAGAGATAAACATACACAAGATTGGAATTTTTGGAATGAGTAAACAACACGTGACATGATTTCAAAATCAAGAATATTCCAGAAAGAAAAAAAAAAACAGGTACTCGGTAATCGGTCGTACCATGATTTTACTATATGATTTCACTTCCTTATTTCTTATTAACTTGTTTATTTATTCATTTATTTTTCCTTTTTCTCCCTGAAGGCATTTCTTTTCACCTATAATTTCCTTCGTGACAGTTAAAATCTGTGTCAATTATTTGTTTTTACACATAGGAACACGGGTAACATGTTTAAAGGGAGACCACTCTTATGAATATAAAAGATCGGTGTCGACCGGAAGTGGCTAAAATAACTTAAAGTACAGATGAAATACAAAACATTAACAAGAGTTCGTTAATTCGAGTATGCTACTACAATTCCTCTCATTAAATTCCCTATCATATAGCTATTTGCTGACTTAACTCCCTACACTACCGAAACAATGGCTGTGTGTCATGTTCTGATGGCGGTACGTAAAATGAACATGTCCAGTGTAAATTCAATGTCTTCCACACACAGTTTCAACAAAACCGAGAGCATTCTGTTTGGGCCAAAAAGAAAAGAACAAAATTTCAATGTTGAAATTTTCGTTTTATGGCTTAAACTCTGAGAGCTGATAGTGTTTGTAAACTATTTCGTCGTTCTCAGGGACGTATGATATGAATATGTTTTTAAACGTATAATATGAATTATACGCCCTAGTTGTGAGGAATTTCTACCAGCAGCAAAGGATTCTTTACTAACTGGTTTTTACGATTGGTCTAGACAATACATTCAAAATTTTATGTTGCCCAGAACAAAGTAATTCGATTTATTTTGATAAGATTTATTTTCAAAATCCATCGTGTCAAGAGTGAAATCAGTGTTTGTTATGGATCTGTAACAGAATAAGACGGCTGAGTCTCAACGATGTTTGATAGTTTCAATGGTAATTGTCTAGTATTATATTCTTTTGGAAACTATTTTCCTATTTAATAAATCAAGGTGACAAAAGACTAAGATTCGCTGCGGAATCTGGATTTTACCGAGTAAACTACAAACACATAACAAAGTTTTCAACTTCAGGAAAAGATATCTTATGGAAATGACAGGTACATATACAAATTTCAAAAGTGATTTCATATTTTTCTAAAACTATGAACAATATTTACAATGTGTAATAGTGTAATATTTTCATAGTTATTTTAAATCAATCAATCCGTTTCTATATACTCCCCATGGATTTACATGTTAAGCTATATTAGCTTTATGGATTAATCAGAATTGGTTGGTCTTATACAGTACCAGTATTCAATAACTGATATAAAATCACTTGGTTAAATCACAGTTTTATTCCATTTGAGCGATATAATTTATACAAAAAAATGTGTTATTGTGGATATGTCTTTTACTGGAAGAGATATGATAAACTTACATACTCTGCCTCTCTTATATGATATAGACCTATATAATATGAATTCTCGGAGACTTTGTATTAGGGCGACGACTAACACTACCATACCGTCTGTAATGATATAACTACATTTCTAAGACACGTGTCATGCAGTGGTATTTACACAACATTGTATATATCTTACGGTTGTAAAGATACTTGACATTAGTCAAAAATTACCTTCTAAAACATCACGGTAAATGTCTTTCAAGATACTTGAAAAATTAAACTCGAGACAATTTTTTTGACACAGTCTTGTTTTGACATTATGTGCTTCTGGAATTTCACCAACAGTAACTGCGGAATATTGGACCGTTTTTACGCGCGGATTTCACACACAAGGCAATGGTTATGAAATCTAAAATTACATTATCATACTATTCAAGCAGTTGAAGTATGTTTCTTGGATGTATATGGATGGTTTGGTAGAGAAATCCAGATGATTTCAGTATTTGAAAACCAATATGCAACTTTAAGAGTAATTGCCTTTTGAGAGACAATCCTTCATGCTTTTTAATGCCGATTTCGTTGTCATTGATAAAGTGCACACGGGCACTGCCATCTTGTAACGATGTAAATAGATACGACCTCGAGGTAAAATATGATAACCAACAATGTTTACATGGATGTATGCTGAGGATCGCATATCGTGTGCGCAGGGTTCGTACATTCGTACACCCGAACAATGCACGATACGATGGCACAGACAGATTATTTTGTTACGATTAGCCAACTGATATTATGGACTGGAATGAAAAAAAATCAAGGTGTTGTTCGGTGATTGGACAGGTCAGTTTGATTTTAAACTACAACTGATAATGAACTCTGTCAATGGAGCCTGTCAAGTCAAACTGACATTTTCACATCTGTGTACGTGATGTGCCCACAGGGCATGCGACAATGTAGCATGCATATGAGCACCATTTACGGCGTCACTTGATAGGTATACACCTTGGTCACGTGTTGGATGCTTGTTAAAACATTAATATATGGTTTATATCTAACAACATTTAAAATATCAATCAAGAAATGGGATTTTCACATCACACAGTGTGTGCCTACATCGTGCACACGCAGCTCATTATGTATCGAAAAACAATTACCTTTATTATTACAAAAACTGCAAATTCATAAATAACGACCGCATGACTGAAATAAACATAAATGAAAAAATAAATCTGAAAATACGATTGGTTTACTGGACGTTTTAATTTAAAAATAACTTCTTAATAAATAAAATGTTAATCTATATGTACAAATTTGTTGAAACATTTCGCGCTATTCGACATACCATTGCACATTAAGTCCGGACGGCGATTTCTAATGTCTTTATAATTCAATTGACTTATTCATTGATCATATGACGGAAACAAATTCGACTGATGACTTGATGGTATCATAGTTAAGCTCCACCAACTCCAGTTCGTTTATTGAGATCAAATTGTTCTCATGGGAGACAGACGGACTCAACTGATAGTGGTTTCTATTTTGTGTACTTTAAACTTCCACACAAATCAGCTGTTGATACGTTGATACTGATTAGTAATTTGTCTGTTACCATGACAACGATCCCCTGCCGTAATTTCGGTATTTCCTTCTCCTTTTACCGAAGCGTTTGATCCAGGATTCGTGTATGTATTTGTCCGAACATCTGACAGGACCGTCATCCACAAGGACCGCCCTGGTCACCTTACAGTCATGACAACAAGCCGCCATGTCATACAGTTGTACCCCGAATACCTCCAGACAGCCCAGACAGCCGTAAAGGCAGGACTCGCGCACCTCACGGTGGTCACATGTCAGCGCGAGACTGGGGCGGGCCTGCGCATCACTCACCATCACCGTTATACACCAAACTCCAACACATAGCCAAACTACCTGCAAATGAAATGATTGTGTTGTCATTACTAGGAACGATATGAACGTATCTCGGGATGGAAAAGTAGATAACAGTCCTAAGCCAAACAGACATGTACATGTACTATTGTGTGAAAAGCAGGAATAGTGGTGATAAAGTCAGAAGGAAATTCAAAATTTCGATTATAAAAGCACAACATATGGGTAATGTGTAGTTGTACGGTCCATTTGGAGATAAGGATCGAGCTTTGAGAGTCTAAAGCATGTTAGCATGCGAAAGATATAAAATAGAGAAAAAGTATTTTGACGCAGCCCTACATACTACTGAATCTTCACCATTAAACTGAATGACAAATAAGATCACATTCAAAGCTCTGTGATAAACTTTCAATAAAGCATGCAGTCTGTTCACTCTCCGATCAGTTCCACAACTGAATCAGTATTCTATTTTTTTTTCTTCAATTTTAACACATTTTCCCGTCTTTCCGGATTGTTGATAAAGATAAATGAGTTCAAACGGTCAGAAAGCTATTTTGTTTGGAAATACTAGTTTCTTTGTTGAAGTTCGATATCAGTCTATTAAAATAGTCATTCTTTGTACAGTATATTCATGGTAGAGAATAACATTACTTGGATTTGGCACAGGTTTACACGCGGTGTCATAGATGACAAAAGACGCCGAAACACAAATGATTTACAATGAAAATCATTCATTTGTTGATAGTCTGGCCCTCGGTTTATTGATTCTTAGTTAATATTTGTCTATTAGTATTTCTTGGGCGTTATCACAACACAATCCTATAAGTAATCAATGACATTTATATAAAGATTAAAAAAGAAGATAAAGAAAAAATCAATTAATCTAAAATGGTATTACTGGCCGCGAAAGATCATGTTTCGAGACATAAATTATGTATAGAATTTCAATTATCTAATAGATATGCAATTTATACCAATATTGATTTGTCGGTATTAAAATGCTTCATAGCAACATTAGTTTGATGAGAAGCTGTCTGGAGTGACGAACCGATATATACCATGTCTAACATTATAGTCATAAATAGAACGCTATAGTACGACAATCATGTATATAGATATTATAGGAGTGATTACGTTGATGCCTATATGATAAAACAAGCTGGCCGTTACGATACGAAATAACTGATATAACCAAAAATGTCCCGATACAGTTCAACGGTTCTTTTAAGGAGAAACTGGGACCCAATGACATAAACACCAAACGTGGTAGACAATGTGTACACACTCAAAATTATCGAAGTCTGATAACATATGAACAAAGGCAGATATACATGGAGATAATAAGACCAGGTAATTCCGGAAGGATAAGCTTTACGACAACCCAAATAATGTCACGTTCTCAAAGCGAAAACTGAGTAAGAAACAAGGAAATTACAAAGCCTACTAAGAAACTTCGTAATATCTCACCAGGGAATGTCAACGACATGATGACAACCATGAAACTTTTCCTTAGTCTTATCTTATATCGATGCGATACGACATTTATATTTTATATATAGTTATAAATCAAACACGGTTACCATTACAGCAGGTAATTCTAAGCTGAAACCCTGGGATCAACATACATTACTTTATATGATACATAATGTTGATTTATTGATATTATAACATGCACCAAATCGCTTAGCCATGAATTTCAACAGCTATCCAATCAACTGCACCACACCGACATTCCCAAAAATGAATGTTGGAAATTGCACTGATAGACAGTGGGAGTATTCTCAACTTGATCATAATGGCAAATTGTCTATTACATGAAACACCTGGATCGCAATGTATATACATAGATAAGAATTGTACATAGGATATATACCAAACACGAGTACACTTTCGAGAGGAAATTCAAATCTGAAACCTTCGTATCAACATACATTGATGAAAATGTAAAAGTATAGTCTAATATAGCATATTAACATTTTATCTTACACTAACTGGACCAGTGACGGTAAGTGGAAAAAGAGACCGGTTGTATATCTCCAATTCTCAGTATCTTGGTATATTTTTGTCTAAGGATGGAAAATGACATGATCATATCTACTATAATGTTTTAATAAAGCCTTTTAACGATTACATAGAGTAGGAAACAAACAAGTCTACTTGAATATGGGGACATCATTCTCGGTAACTGTAGTCAACAAGAGACAGATCTTAAAGAGTCTCTCCAGCTGGAAGCTGCTCAAATTATAACAGGATTGCGAAGAGGAGCGCTTCTTTGATACTGTAAATCACTTAATTTCAGCGAGTATTTACTTTCACAAAAGGTAAGTGTCTGCCACGAATGAATGATTTCGCGTATAATACACTACAAAAGTCGTTTATTTATGGATAACATCAGCGAAAGTATATGAGCGAGGGATTTTAAATCGTGAATGATGCTGCTCGCGAATAAACATGAATAATCCCTCACGAAAATTAAGTGATAAACAGTAGTGTTTCAAAATTTTCAAAATTTAATCAACATACGTAAGCTGATTTCAAGAATTGAATCTAAAATATCAAACAAGGAGCCTGTTTCTCTTATGTTAATTATGTTCTGTTGCTACCTTAGAAATAACTGTGGTAGGGCTGTTATCCGACCTTTTACTTTGAAGTAAAATACGTAAAAATAGAAAATGGTTGACGTACGTGTATATAACGACAATCGTGATATTGGGAAAAAAACCTTGGATACCAAATTAACAACGATATGTAAAAGTCATAGGTTTGTGAAAAAGGTATGTTACGATCTAGAAACAGAAAGTTCGAAGAAGGTAAACTGAAATCTTCACGGTAATCGTTCTACTCGGCCGTAAATTGTTGATGATAGTACAATTGAAAGAACAATTTTTGTGCTAGTCTTACCTGCCAAAGTTATTGGATAATTTCAGTCCTGTATTGATACAATAACAAGTCGACACAGGTAATTCCTATATTTCTGTCAGTAAATAAATATAGTATGTTTACCACCAAAGTTCACCGGAGATATCGTCATCCAGAAATCAAACCATTCTTACAAAACACACCTTTCATATTTAATATCAACTTTAAGCGCGTTTTCACGACTTTAATTAGAAAAATGCAATTGAACGTTAAGAATTATATCTAGCCATGTCTAGCCAATCACAGACCATTTATGCGCATAAAAGTGCCAAAAAAGTTTGAAGATGTAATTGTATAGAAACCGTTAATTTTATTGAAAACAAGTCCCAATACGAAAAAATGTAGCTTTGTATCTAAAAGTTTTAAATATGAAACTTCTTACAAGAAAGAAAGGCATGCGATGTGATTTTATAGAACTGAACACAATATTTATGAAAAAAACTAGTTCAGTAAGTTATGTCTTTTCTGTAGAAATATAAAAAGCAGAAGTATAAAGTGTACTTACCGGATTTTTCATTCTTAGTTGTAGTGATCTGATCCAGAGCTCCAGACGTCCCCGTATATATGAGTAGAAGTGGTCTTTGTACAGCCTCATCCCATTGGTTGGGCATTTACAATCGATGTGACGTCATCACACAGGCCCACCACGCTAATGAACTTGAGCGGAAGTCCTTAACATCCATACATTGTTAAATAATCCTGTGCATTTCTGTCATTTGTCCACAAACTCTAAAAATCAATCAATTTTCAATAAAAGCGAAATTAGTGATGGCCAGTTCGGATCCGAGAAGCATATCTGTTGTCGTTACAGGACTATAAACTGCGATAACCTACAGAACCAGCTTCCTAGCTAGCGCCCTATAATAAACCAACAAGTGACAGTTTCCAATATAATTATGACAGTCGGAGCTAAATCCAGCACGCTCAATTTTTACTGTCATCCGTTTACAAGTTAACCTGTCCACGACGTCTACGAACATCAAAGGCGGAGTTAGTATTACCATGGTGTTCTGTGTGACGTACACCCAAATCCTTCAGAACTAATCAAACTCTGTCGTTAATTTGATCAAGTCTTACACTTAGAGATACAATTATTCATTATAGTGCTTTCTCCATCGATTGCCAATAGGAAATTATATTCTGCTTTCATTGTCTTTTGTTTAATATTTAACTAAATTTCATACAGTATTTAAACTAATTTATTTTGAATATATCAAAACGGTTAAATTGAGTTTCAGACGTGCTAACAATATAGTCTCATTTTTTTCATATTCAGTATTATTGCCTTATAAAATAATCTTATTTTCACGTTCATACTTTCTTCAGGTATACAAATATTTAGTATCAAATACGAAATTGTTCTCTTATAAATGACGTTAAATAACATTGTAAAAATGATTTATCTGTATAAAGACAATGAGATCCTATTTACACGCATCTTTGTTTCAGTTTAACATACAATAGTACCTGCTGCCCTTTAACGTGTGTGTTACTCCTACCTACCGGAACACTGGGACCTAGGTTACAGACGCAGGTGTTCGGTTTCACCAATCTTTCGTCCATCTACCTGTAGCCCTCACTAAACTTATATACTCACAATACAGGCTCTACAGACTACAATGCCGTATATAAATGTAGTGTAAAATGAGCGTTCCTGTCATCAAACGGGTACAAGTGCAAGAAAACATGTTACTTTAACGCCCTTGCTCATGCAGGTTTTCTTCAGTGAAATGCTGACAAGTTCATTAAGGCCATTAAAGTACATGTGTAACTGTAGATAGGCAGGGATGAAGATTGTGTCCACTGATTGCCAGAAGTGAATGTACTTATAATAAAAATAGGTCGACACACCAATTAGAGTATAATATATAGTGTTATGTTATTTCGTCACACTCCAAAATAATTCATCAAATAGAAAATGTTTATTTCTGCCAGTTTTTCTTAGTCCATTGCTTCCAAGCTTTCAAATTACATTAAAACGCTGAAACTGATAGATATAGATAATTTTACAAAAAGTTTTGCATCAGCGTACTCCTGTTCATGTACATGTGGATTCTATTTTAAAAAAACTACACCATTTTAGCTGGAAGGATATCATGCTCCGATTGATTGACTTTTAGAATTGTTTAAACCCGTTTGGTCAATTGTTTCTTAAAATAATTAGTTGTTTAGAGCGAGTGTTAAACATTGATCCTATTACCACACAACATTCATCGATATGTAATTGTTTGTAGATAAGCCATCTAATACCTTGACCATTGTTTGTAAACACTATAATAACATTTCCTGCTTATTCTAATCTAGCTTGACATGCCTCAGTGATCAATGGTGATTAACTGCTGCTCCTTGCTGCTCACTCTTCCGGAATGCCTGGTCTTATTATCCTTGCACTTTTTCTGGAGGCCGCCTTATCAATCTTTCTTTGAGTCCTATTTTGCCCTAGTTTTATTGAATTCGAGTTTGGATTATGATGATGTTGAATCTTGACATACTAGCGAATCAGTTACAGTCTTATTTTGGCACTATATCCAACCAATTTTGAACATGTACTTCTGAAAATAGTATAATATATAAATGAGCTCGGTATACTACCATACCGAATTAAATATCGGTGAACGGTTGTACGTAAATATATGCATGGTTTTAAACCATTGGAGTGTAGTTCGTGAAATGTACGTCTCTTTAAGCCAAAAAGCACAAGCATTGACGATGAATTCGTTAGAATATAAGAATTTCTGGTTAACAAAACTCCGTCGAGTTTAGTGATAAGGTCTTTCATAATACCAAATTAACGCCATACCCATGGGAACTAACGATTACCATCTCATACAAGGCTGAATTTATATAAGTCTTCCCTCAACAGCGTTTTGACCGCTACCGGTTTTATGGTTGCCGTAATATAACAATTATTGAGAATCGTTCTATTTCATTTGAGTCATATGAAGTCAGCTTGTACAATAGACCCGAACCAAACAGACCCAAATATTTATGGTGATGAATCTTATATAAAGATCTACATTATATCCAATTTCTTAATGAATTTCCGACACACTATTAATTTTAATGTTTATATTTTTCTTTGAAACTGACAAGTTTTAAAGAAGGTTGAGTAGGGCACAATTTCATTATTGATCATGAGAATGGATTCTGGAATAGGGGTTTAAGTCTTATTTTGTTTGTGTATTTACAATGTTCATCTTATACTTACGTAGTTCATACTCTGCCCTTCTGCTACCGATTGTTCACTCGAATAAGTTTACTTCTAAAATGAAGCACAAAGAGGCAATTTGACAATCACTTCAAACCCCCAACGAAGACACTGTTATTTACCAAAACATACCGAATTATGTTTTTTATGTGGGACACTATAACAGTAGGAGACAAGACGAAGACGTCCGGTCTGGGGAACAGACAGTGACATGTGTTTGATAAGAAATGGAAATCACTTTATTATAGAATAAATATAAATTGATTTATGGTTTGTGAATGGAAGTAAATGAATCATTTCCGTATATGGTCGTGAATCGATAGTGACCACGTGTTAGGTAGGTCAGTCAGAAGTCAGAGTAACGCCAGCTTATACATAACTCACAATTAGTATTCCTTAGTATGAGGATGGTGCCAATCGATGTCATTGTCTATGCAAGTGAGAATTACGACACCTCTCCATTGACTTATAGGTGTGAGAAAATGATTATTGCGTCAGTGAACGCTGAACTAGATATAACCTTATCATAGTGGACATTCGTTGGAACTCACCTATGTTGTCATTTTAGTGAGGCTTGGTCAACAACAACAACACATGTTCCTCGTCAGCACTGTTTAACTGATAATTAATTATAATTTGCAATAACACTGTGTAGTGATACAAATGTAATACGAAAACGGCAAACACGATGTATTAACGGAATGAATACATATTCGATGAAAACAGGACAAAATATGAACAACAGAAATATTTACTCATATACTAATAAAACAGTATAAGGATAACATGACAAGGTGTTCCGTTAGGGTGTCTTCTGCTTCATCAAAGACACCTTCTTGTACTATAGCTACACGTTTGTTTCTGCTTCATCATCGACTCCCACTTGTACTATAGCTACACGTTTGTTTCTGCTTCATCATCGACTCCCACTTGTACTATAGCTACACGTTTGTTTCTGCTTCATCACCGACACCTTCTTGTACGATAGCTACACGTTTGTCTCTGATAGTACTACACACGTTTGTCTGCTGTACTACATCATCACGACACCTTCTTGTACGATAGCTACACGTTTGTCTCTGCTTCATCACCCTCTTGTACAGTAGTTACACGTTTGTCTCTGCTACATCACCGACACCTTCTTGTACAGTAGCTACACGTTTGTCTCTGCTACATCACCGACACCTTCTTGTACGATAGCTACACGTTTGTCTCTGCTTCATCACCCTCTTGTACGGTAGCTACACGTTTGTCTCTGCTACATCACCGACACCCTTCTGTACGATAGCTACACGTTTGTATCTTACATTAAAACCGGGTTTATACCTGTAATTGTTTTATATGAAGTATTACATACCGAGTGACGTATTACATCACACGACAGTCGGGTTGTGATATAAAAATATTGATTCAATTGTTAAATTTTAAAATCGTCGTGGAAAACTACTTCAGTCAATGAAGTTAACGAATGATTATGGGCTTGCATTTAGCGAAGAGCGCTTTTTTTGTATTGTGATTGCAGTAAGGAACACAAATCCTAAATGACAACCTATTGTTTATCATGAATTGTGACGTAATATTGTTATTACTACTCGATACTGCTGCTGTCAGAATTTATTACGATCCGATCGTATTCCATACCATTCTATTTCCACTAAAAATCTAAAAAGTGTGACAAACAGTGAGCGCATTAAACATTGCCTTTGCACTGTTTTTTTTAAATATACGATCCATTGCATTGTGAAGATCACTCGTGTTTCTTGTAATTTTCAACTAGAGATTGAAAGGACTCAATATTAACAGAATGGAATAAAAAATTGCCAACATTATGACTTATGTACCATTAGAAGGATAAATCCAAGTCAAAATACCGAACATATCGCAAATGTCACGAGGATTACTGTGACCTCATAGCTACAACCCGCTATTCCCTACATGAATGGAATTGGTAATTACTCGAACTTTGCAATTTGTCGCTATACCGATAAACGATATTTGGTCAGAAACGAGATTTGGATAGTTTCTTAGTAGTTACTCAAGAACGGAGAATCAACAAAAGGTAAACAATTGCATGGAGGACACTTACTCATACTAGAACATACTAATACCTTATTGAAGTACTTAAATGCACTCTTCCTTTGCGAACAATTGAATGTAAATGAGTCTGTATGGTAGCGGTTTTCCAACCAAACGTCAAGACCAGTCCGGCAAAACTGTACGACTATGAGAAAATCATTCCAAGATGGTTTATTGACCTGTCTTTAAAAGCAGAATACATTCCAAGTTTTTGTTGTTCTATCTTCAAAATACGGACGCATCATCAAGGTTGTTGGGAGCTTCATTCAGTATGAACGCATCAAGGTTTTGGGGTAGCTTCATTCAATACGGACGCATCATCAAGGTTGTGGAGAGCTTCATTCAATATGGAAACGTCATCAAGGTTGTGGAGAGCTTCATTCAATATGGACACGTCATCAAGGTTGTGGAGAGCTACATTCAATATGGACACGTCATCAAGGTTGTGGAGAGCTTCATTCAATATGGACACGTCATCAAGGTTGTGGAGAGCTTCATTCAATATGGACACGTCATCAAGGTTGTGGAGAGCTTCATTCAATATGGACACGTCATCAAGGTTGTGGAGAGCTTCATTCAATATGGACACGTCATCAAGGTTGTGGAGAGCTACATTCAATATGAACGCATCATCAAGGTTGTGGGGACCTTCACTCAATACGGACGCATCATCAAGGTTGTGGGGACCTTCACTCAATACGGACGCATCATCAAGGTTGTGGGGACCTTCACTCAATACGGACGCATCATCAAGGTTGTGGGGACCTTCACTCAATACGGACGCATCATCAAGGTTGTGGTTGTTGAATGACGAATCGAATGTTGAATGTGTTAAGGTCGTTTAGAAAAGCATTGATATCTGTTGGTGTGGTTGGAAATTGACTCATGTGATGGATCGATCAAGTAGAAGAACTTGTTTTAAATATACGTTGTGGTTTATCTTTATCCAAATTACGCGCGACTGAAATAACTTGAGGTTTGTCGTGGTTAATTATTTGGAGAACAACAACCGCTGTGCAGTTGTCTAACTTCTACCAGTGTATGCTGGGGAAATGTTTACTTACATACACTTAAAAAACCTTTATTCAGTTTTATTACAAGTTAGACACTACTATTTCCATGATGAAAAGAAAAGTAATGACTTGGTAATGAACATTTGTGTTTCACAAATTTCTTGGAAAAAAAACGAAATCCTAAAATTGTTATTAGTCTCGACCATTTCTACTAAAACTCATGCTTCTATCATAAATTACAAGACCTGTATTGTCACCCTTTATCGACAATATGTTGCATTAACATAACAAAGAAGTCATCAACTGAATCACTACAAGGGGAGAGAACTATTTTCCCTTTTAGTCGGAGATATTTTAGTAATTGTCACGGTATCATGATTTTCGTGATTTGTGTCAATTGTTGACGACGGAAAACGCATGACGACATTCGGCAGTAGAACAAGTGAATCAATTAAAGGAATCCTGTTTCCCATTTATACAGAATTGTATATTGGATGATTCTATAAAAAATAGCATATGTCTCACTGGAATATCTTTATTTAATTCATAAAATAAATGGCCTATAAACTGCAAGCACAGAGAAGTCCATTCGACACTGACACAACAGAACACCTCTACGTTTGTCGTTATGTTGTGTGTTGTGTTTATAAACCCTCAATAAAGAACACATTGAATGGAACAGAGTATATCTTGAAGCATTTCCTCTGCAAAAATTTCCAGAAATCGAACAGCACATTTCATCCTACTGCTGATCCACAGAGTCTTAAAACAGATCCTTTCTTCCATTCACAAATCCAAGTAGATGACGACCCAGAAAATGATATACAATAACAGTTTTATGTGAAACATTTCCTCTATAATCACTTCTCAGAGAAATTAAACAGATCTTTTCTTCCATCCACTGATCCAAGAGAGATGACGACCAGACGACCAGGAAACAAAGTCTAAATAATATACAATAATAGTTTAGCATGAAATGTTTCCTCTGTAGATCCTTTTTACCCACAATCTGCTGGCCTCAGGACAGTGGTGACTGGATATCAGATGATTCAAGGATATTTAAGGGTTAATCCTGAAAATATCAAAACAAACACTGTCATCAATGCACAAAGTTAACAACTTTGTCTATGATATACAAAGTAAATACTGGAAATTAACAAACTTTGTCAACTATGTACAAAGTTCATCCTCGAGATTAACAAACTCTGTCAATAATACAATGTTTATCCTGGAGATTAACAAACTCTGTCAATAATACAATGTTCATCCTGGAGATTAACAAAATCTGTCAATAATACAGTATTCATCCTGGAGATTAACAAACTCTGTCAATAATACAGTGTTCATCCTGGAGATTAACTCTGTCAATAATACAATCTTCATCCTGGAGATTAACAACTCTGTCAATAATACAGTATTCATCCTGGAGATTAACATGTCAATTATACAGTATTCATCCTGGAGATTAACAAACTCTGTCAATAATACAGTGTTCATCCTGGAGATTAACAAGCTCTGTCAATAATACAGTATTCATCCTGGAGATTAACAAAATATGTCAATAATACAGTGTTCATCCTGGAGATTAACTCTGTCAATAATACAATGTATATCCTGGAGATTAACAAACTGTGTCAATAATACAGTGTTCATCCTGGAGATTAACAAACTGTGTCAATAATACAGTGTTCATCCTGGAGATTAACAAACTCTGTCAATAATACAGTATTCATCCTGGAGATTAACTCTGTCAATAATACAATCTTCATCCTGGAGATTAACAACTCTGTCAATAATACAATCTTCATCCTGGAGATTAACAACTCTGTCAATAATACAGTATTCATCCTGGAGATTAACAAACTCTGTCAATAATACAGTATTCATCCTGGAGATTAACAACTCTGTCAATAATACAGTATTCATCCTGGAGATTAACTCTGTCAATAATACAGTATTCATCCTGGAGATTAACTCTGTCAATAATACAATCTTCATCCTGGAGATTAACAACTCTGTCAATAATACAATCTTCATCCTGGAGATTAACAACTCTGTCAATAATACAGTATTCATCCTGGAGATTAACTCTGTCAATAATACAGTATTCATCCTGGAGATTAACTCTGTCAATAATACAATCTTCATCCTGGAGATTAACAAACTCTGTCAATAATACAGCATTCATCCTGGAGATTAACAAACTCTGTCAATAATACAGTGTTCATCCTGGAGATTAACTCTGTCAATAATACAATGTATATCCTGGAGATTAACAAACTGTGTCAATAATACAGTGTTCATCCTGGAGATTAACTCTGTCAATTATACAATGTTCATCCTGGAGATTAACAAACTGTGTCAATAATACAGTATTCATCCTGGAGATTAACAAACTCTGTCAATAATACAGTGTTCATCCTGGAGATTAACTCTGTCAATAATACAATGTTCATCCTGGAGATTAACAAGCTCTGTCAATAATACAGTGTTCATCCTGGAGATTAACTCTGTCAATAATACAATGTTCATCCTGGAGATTAACAAAATCTGTCAATAATACAGTATTCATCCTGGAGATTAACAAACTCTGTCAATAATACAGTGTTCATCCTGGATTAACTCTGTCAATTAACAATGTTCATCAAACTGTCAATAATACAGTATTCATCCTGGAGATTAACAAACTCTGTCAATAATACAGTGTTCATCCTGGAGATTAACAATAATACAATGTTCATCCTTGAGATTAACAATAATAATACAGTGTTCATCCTGGAGATTAACAAACTCTGTCAATAATACAATGTTCATCCTGGAGATTAACAAACTCTGTCAATAATACAGTATTCATCCAGGAGATTAACATGTCAATTATACAGTGTTCATCCTGGAGATTAACAAACTCTGTCAATAATACAGTGTTCATCCTGGAGATTAACAAACTCTGTCAATAATACAATGTTCTTCCTGGAGATTAACAAACTCTGTCAATAATACAGTGTTCATCCTGGAGATTAACAAACTCTGTCAATAATACAATCTTCAACCTGGAGATTAACAAACTCTGTCAATTATACAGTGTTCATCCTGGAGATTAACAAACTCTGTCAATAATACAATGTTCATCCTGGAGATTAACAAACTCTGTCAATAATACAATGTTCATCCTGGAGATTAACAAACTCTGTCAATAATACAATGTTCATCCTGGAGATTAACAAACTCTGTCAATAATATAATGTCCATTCTGGAGATTAACTCTGTCAATAATACAATGTTCATCCTGGAGATTAACAAACTCTGTCAATAATACAATGTTCATCCTGGAGATTAACAAACTCTGTCAATAATACAGTGTTCATCCTGGAGATTAACAAAATCTGTCAATAATACAATGTTCATCCTGGAGATTAACAAACTCTGTCAATAATACAATGTTCATCCTGGAGATTAACAAACTCTGTCAATAATACAATGTTCATCCTGGAGATTAACAAACTCTGTCAATAATACAATGTTCATCCTGGAGATTAACAAACTCTCAATAATACAATGTTCATCCTGGAGATTAACAAACTCTCAATAATACAAAGTTCATCCTCGAGATAAACAAACTCTGTCAATAATACAGTGTTCATCCTGGAGATTAACAAACTCTGTCAATAATACAATGTTCATCCTGGAGATTAACAAAATCTGTCAATAATACAATGTTCATCCTGGAGATTAACAAACTCTGTCAATAATACAATGTTCATCCTGGAGATTAACAAACTCTGTCAATAATACAAACCTGGAGATTAACAAACTCTGTCAATAATACAATGTTCATCCTGGAGAAACTCTGTCAATAATACACTCTGGAGTCAAACTCTGTCAATAATACAATGTTCATCCTGGAGATTAACAAACTCTGTCAATAATACAGTGTTCATCCTGGAGATTAACAAACTCTGTCAATAATACAATGTTCTTCCTGGAGATTAACAAACTCTGTCAATAATACAGTGTTCATCCTGGAGATTAACAAACTCTGTCAATAATACAATGTTCTTCCTGGAGATTAACAAACTCTGTCAATAATACAATGTTCATCCTGGAGATTAACAAACTCTGTCAATAATACAGTGTTCATCCTGGAGATTAACAAACTCTGTCAATAATACAATGTTCATCCTGGAGATTAACAAACTCTGTCAATAATACAATGTTCAAGATTAACAAACTCTGTCAATAACAGTGTTCATCCTGGAGATCATCCTGGAGATTAACAAACTCTGTCAATAATACAATGTTCATCCTGGAGATTAACAAACTCTGTCAATAATACAATCCTGGAGATTAACAAACTCTGTCAAACTCTGTCAATAATACAATGTTCATCCTGGAGATTAACAAACTCTGTCAATAATACAATCTTCAACCTGGAGATTAACAAACTCTGTCAATTATACAGTGTTCATCCTGGAGATTAACAAACTCTGTCAATAATACAGTGTTCATCCTGGAGATTAACAAACTCTGTCAATAATACAGTGTTCATCCTGGAGATTAACAAACTCTGTCAATAATACAATGTTCATCCTGGAGATTAACAAACTCTGTCAATAATACAATGTTCATCCTGGAGATTAACAAACTCTGTCAATAATACAATGTTCATCCTGGAGATTAACAAACTCTGTCAATAATACAGTGTTCATCCTGGAGATTAACAAACTCTGTCAATAATACAGTGTTCATCCTGGAGATTAACAAACTCTGTCAATAATACAATGTTCTTCCTGGAGATTAACAAACTCTGTCAATAATACAAATCCTGGAGATTAACAAACTCTGTCAATAATACAATCTTCATCCTGGAGATTAACAAACTCTGTCAATAATATCCTGGAGATTAACAAACTCTGTCAATAATACAGTGTTCATCCTGGAGATTAACAAACTCTGTCAATAATACAATGTTCATCCTGGAGATTAACAAACTCTGTCAATAATACAATGTTCATCCTGGAGATTAACAAACTCTGTCAATAATACAATGTTCATCCTGGAGATTAACAAACTCTGTCAATAATACAGTGTTCATCCTGGAGATTAACAAACTCTGTCAATAATACAGTGTTCATCCTGGAGATTAACAAACTCTGTCAATAATACAGTGTTCATCCTGGAGATTAACAAACTCTGTCAATAATACAGTGTTCATCCTGGAGATTAACAAACTCTGTCAATAATACAATCTTCAACCTTCAACCTGGAGATTAACAAACTCTGTCAATAATACAGTGTTCATCCTGGAGATTAACAAACTCTGTCAATAATACAGTGTTCATCCTGGAGATTAACAAACTCTGTCAATAATACAATGTTCTTCCTGGAGATTAACAAACTCTGTCAATAATACAGTGTTCATCCTGGAGATTAACAAACTCTGTCAATAATACAGTGTTTAACAAACTGTGTCAATAATACAATGTTCATTCTGGAGATTAACAAATTAACAAGCTCTGTCAATAATACAATGTTCATCCTGGAGATTAACAAACTCTGTCAATAATACAGTGTTCATCCTGGAGATTAACAAACTCTGTCAATAATACAATGTTCTTCCTGGAGATTAACAAACTCTGTCAATAATACAATGTTCATCCTGGAGATTAACAAACTCTGTCAATAATACAATGTTCATCCTGGAGATTAACAAACTCTGTCAATAATACAGTGTTCATCCTGGAGATTAACAAACTCTGTCAATAATACAGTGTTCATCCTGGAGATTAACAAACTCTGTCAATAATACAATGTTCTTCCTGGAGATTAACAAACTCTGTCAATAATACAGTGTTCATCCTGGAGATTAACAAACTCTGTCAATAATACAGTGTTCATCCTGGAGATTAACAAACTCTGTCAATAATACAGTGTTCATCCTGGAGATTAACAAACTCTGTCAATAATACAGTGTTCATCCTGGAGATTAACAAACTCTGTCAATAATACAATGTTCATCCTGGAGATTAACAAACTCTGTCAATAATACAGTGTTCATCCTGGAGATTAACAAACTCTGTCAATAATACAGTGTTCATCCTGGAGATTAACAAACTCTGTCAATAATACAATGTTCATCCTGGAGATTAACAAACTCTGTCAATAATACAGTGTTCATCCTGGAGATTAACAAACTCTGTCAATAATACAATGTTCATCCTGGAGATTAACAAGCTCTGTCAATAATACAATGTTCATCCTGGAGATTAACAAGCTCTGTCAATAATACAGTGTTCATCCTGGAGATTAACAAACTCTGTCAATAATACAATGTTCATCCTGGAGATTAACAAACTCTGTCAATAATACAATGTTCATCCTGGAGATTAACAAACTCTGTCAATAATACAATGTTCATCCTGGAGATTAACTCTGTCAATAATATAATGTTCATCCTGGAGATTAACAAACTCTGTCAATAATACAGTGTTCATCCTGGAGATTAACAAACTCTGTCAATAATACAGTATTCATCCTGGAGATTAACAAACTCTGTCAATAATACAATGTTCATCCTGGAGATTAACAAACTCTGTCAATAATACAATGTTCATCCTGGAGATTAACAAACTCTGTCAATAATACAATGTTCATCCTGGAGATTAACAAACTCTGTCAATAATACAGTATTCATCCTGGAGATTAACTCTGTCAATAATACAATGTTCATCCTGGAGATTAACTCTGTCAATAATACAATGTTCATCCTAGAGATTAACTCTGTCAATAATACAATGTTCATCCTGGAGATTAACTCTGTCAATAATACAATGTTCATCCTGGAGATTAACAAACTCTGTCAATAATACAATGTTCATCCTGGAGATTAACAAACTCTGTCAGTAATACAGTATTCATCCTGGAGATTAACAAAATCTGTCAGTAATACAGTATTCATCCTGGAGATTAACAAAATCTGTCAGTAATACAGTATTCATCCTGGAGATTAACAAACTCTGTCAATAATACATTGTTCATCCTGGAGATTAACAAACTCTGTCAATCCTGGGATAAATATAAAGAGTGTCAACATCAAACATGAGGAAAATTCAAACAAAAGACCAGAGAATTACACCTTTCAATGTATCACAAAGAATGAATCTAATTGCATCAGCTATGTATGTATGAAATGTGAAAAAATATACTGTGAACTATAAATACAAAACTTATGTTAAAAACACAAAAATTCATCCAAAGAGCAGATAGGCAATGTCTGTCCATCATAGTGTTATACATAGTTAACACTAAAGATAAATAAAAATTACCTACCTATAAAATTTGAATCGTAAGTGTTTGATTACAACACAAAATCAATAAAGAAAGTAAAAGAAACATCAATGTAAAATTGTATAAACTGTTAATTATCCTAATTATAGTAATGAATTAATAATGTTTATCAACTTGTGAAAATCAATATGATGGAAATACTAGCAGCTTAAATCAGATTCATTGTCTATAAAAAAAGTTCAATCGATGTTAAATGTTGATAAAGCTGTCTACAGACATTACATACCCAGTCCTGGTCATCTTCTTCCTCCTCATCCTCAGGTGTATCTGACTTAAGCCCCATGATTTTGTCTGTCCATGACCCGCCCACCTGTTCTCCACCAGCAAAGTTGGATACATTTGCTGACTGATTATCCATCTTAGCAATACTAACTGTAAACAAACAACCATTGAGTGTAAATGAAAGCCAATGTTAACATCAGTTCCAACGGAATGAAAGTATCATCAAAATACACAGAGGGAGGTACGATTTTCAACATGAAACAAATACAATAAGAAAGCAAACCCAAATGATTTTTCATTCAAGATGAGTTACAGATTCTACACTTCTATTTTCAATGAAAAGATCAGTGATAAGTTTTGATTTTTAGAAAATGGCTTAGGAATAGCATATATTCTGTTATTGACCTAAGAAGTAGCATCCTACAGTTTTGACTCCATAAATGGCATAACCCTTCAGCCAGAAACTGTTTTAGCAACTAGAAGACAAGGTGGCCTATCAGAACACTTAAATCATTCCTCCATATCTGATAAAAAATATCTGTCAATGACTTTACATGGCAAGTCAGTGTGGTATTTACATATTAATGGTCCATTTCCTCTCGTTTTAACTCGAACAGAATCTCCTTCGGTAATCTCTAGTTTGTCAGCCTCACTTTCCTGTAACCATAGTGACAGGCATTGGTCACATCCAGAGGGTCGTTGTTTACTGGTCAGTGTGGACAGCTCTTGGTTAGCCAGTAGGTTGGTGGCTTCTTGATTAGTTAGACGATCAGTCTGTCCTTTAGCTTCCACCTCTGTACATAAACATGCATTAGTCACAACTTTGATTTTTTCCATAATAAGTACAGTCATTCAAGTTCATAAAACAATCACATTGTCAAAAAACAATGAAACAATTACCGTGGAACATGTAACATGACGGAGGTCAGAGAAAGTTGGTAGAATGAGGTTCAGTGTATCAACAGACCATCTTTATTATGTATATCTTACTTTAACGTACCTACACATTCTCTATTTACCTGTACCTCAATGGACTATGTCCACTTGTCCTCCAGACTGTTTTCTTACTTATTATCCTGGAGCAAAGGAAATCAGACTTCACTCTCTTACAAATGTAGGAGGGGGTGAGGTAGTTGGACCTCACTTTGGACCTCACTTTCTTACCGTAAGAGGAGTTGAGGTAGTCGGACTTTGCTTTTTTATTTACTGTACTAGGAGTTGAGGTAGTCAGACCTCACTTTCTTGCTGTAGGAGGAGTTGAGGTAGTCAGACCTCACTTTCTTACTTACTGTATGAGGAGTTGAGATATCCGGTCCTCACTTTCTGTGTTTCACTAAAGTTTGGCTCCACCTCATTCCCACTGCTATCAAACTTGCGCCTATGTACCCTGTCTAGGCTGACGTATAGGAGATAGTATCTGTGCTGGAGAGAGTATTACATTATCTTTACAATGGTACATGTACATCTAAATATATTGAAATAAGTGCATGGCTACCCATGCCGTAAAGAAAAGGTCAGCTAAATACATCGAAGGTCATTTTAGATAATTAAAGAAAAGAATATATACGTCAAATGCTATACACAAACAATGTTGCACAGAATGAAATTCTGTATACGTTATGTTACACCAAATCACGCAAAAAATAAATGCAGGAACTAAATGGATAATCGTAACACACATACAATGAATAGCCTACCTTTGAGTCCTCGATGTCAGTAATCACCACTCTGCCACGCCCTTTGATGATGCCTTCGATGATAACACCCTCCCCTCTGTAAAGAGAATGATTACGTATGGTCATAGCACAGGGGACTAATTCTATGAAAATGTCTGTTATTTAAAATAATTTCCATTTTACAAGTTTAACTGGTCATCATACTAACACACCACGAGATACGATTCAACTTATTAAAAGGAAACTATTTGAATATGAAACATTTCTTTGAGTTGTCCTATGTGTGTCAAAGAGAAACTTGTTCCAAGTTTAACGTAAAATCGAGAGATGACTCCCCACACCGATCGATTCACTATACAGCTAAGTCCAGTGTGAAGTTACCTTACTAATGCTGCCTCACACCACACCCTCGCCACGCGGACATTACCCACGGGCAGATTGGCCAAGGGTTTATTGTCATACAGGCGGCTCATGCCGCTGTAGTGTGATGTTTACTTCCGGGGTAGTTTCAGTAATACTGTTAGAGTTATCCCGCTTTAGTCACCGTGATCGGCGAATGTCATAACTTCGACGATTTTCAAATACAGAACGTAACCTAAAAGCAGGAGTGAAGAATGGATGCATTGTAAAAATGAGATATTCGTTCATAGGAGAATCAACAATATTTCTAACGGCAATACAATACATACTCGACCTGTTTTATCATTAAATTAAATGTTATAGCACACACAAATGAGACAGTTGTGTATATTTGAGGTAATTTACATGAAACGAATGTTTGTAGGAGGGTTTCATAACATTATACCTTATAAAGAATTGGTTTTAATCTTTTCGAGAAGTTTTTTTTTCGTAAATATTTTGTAAGCTAAATGCTTTTATTACCAAAGTTAATATTTTATTAGCACTAATGTTCGTCCAATGATTTTGGCACAAGTTACTTGGCCCTCTTTCAACATCACAATTAAGCATCAGCTCTCCCTTTTCATCCGTTTATCAGGGGATAACTGCAATTTGACTTGAGTAAATTGAAAAATTGGCGAACGTAAAATTTACCCGAGTACAATTTTTGTTATCCCCGATAACCTTAACTAAATAGAAAGTTAATTCTTACAAGTTTTCTTCATAAAAAATTGGAGAAGATCCGAGCTGAGCTATTTAAATAAAACAATACTTTACTAATCCTATTTGTAAACATAGAACGTTTCTTACCGTCTAAAATTTGGCAGTTGACGGTTGTGAAGTCTAAAAATTCGCAATACAACACCTTGAAAACTTTGTAGTTGACAGATTAGAATATTTACAAACGTATATGTTCCCCAGGTGTATAACGTCTTGCAAAATTCGTATGACTTTCTCTCGCTTCTTTTCTACTACATTCTTTGTTTCTGGAGTTATTTCTTTCGTTTCTTCAACCATTTCTGTCATTTCTGTAACTATTTTCTTTTCGTTTCTACAACGTTGATGTCACTTTAAAAATATGCCTGTTTAAAAGAAGAAACATACACAGGCAAAACAATCATCAAACTGGAGTTGTCTTTCCTATACTATTGTATTATATGGACAGCTGATTGTCCTGTTACACCCGTTCGAAAAAGGTACGAGATTTAATCAAGTTAAAATAAAAAATAGGCAAATGCATAAAATAAAATCGTCTGAAATTTAGGAGGTGGTCCAGCGACTTGATTTTTTTTTTGTTTTATTACTTTAAACTTGGTCAAAGTTTGGACCTGTTCATCTGGATTTGGTCCATGAGATTTTGATGTTATCATAAAGGCTGGTGAACATTTAATAGGATAAAGCAACGTTAATGATTTCATCAGGAGCAAAACTCTGACGTCACAGATATTTTTTTACCTCCGATAATAATTTTAATTTGTGTGTGTGTGTGTGTGTGTGTGTGTGTGTGTGTGTGTGTGTGTGTGTGTGTGTGTTTGTTTGTTTGAGATTGATGAAAGTGAATCACTTGTATTGCAAATTCTCTTGATGAAGCTCATTAAACATAACGTTTGTAGTTATCGTTATAACACAATGATATCAGACTTGCGCAAAGTACACGGTTTTTTTTTAACCCTTTTCACTGTAAATGAGTTATATCATATCTAAATGGTATATAAACAACGTTTTGAATGTGACGAGACATATAAGATGGGCTAGTTGTAATAGTATATATATATGATCAATGAAGTAATAACGACAGTACAGACACGCGACTTGTCAAACTTACGAGGCAATTTGCCCCTTTATCAAGACACAGATATTATATTAATTACATCACATAGATAGAACACAAAACAAATACAAAGTTATAAACTAAAATCGAGAACGGTAGTGTAAATTTAGGTGTCTGGATAATCCCTTCGGACGATGGACGCCGAAGGCCCTTTATAAGGGACAAAAAGTTGTTGTATGGAAGATGGTGATTAAAACATCAAAAATATTTTAAATAAATCTCGATATGCTTTGCATTGTCTACAAAACCCAAAAGAGACACGAGTTTAACCTAAGTACGGATAAAGACAAATATACCATAAAGTGTTGATATAAAGATATGTTATAAAGAGTAATACTGGTGTAGTGTTTACATAAAGTACATGAAGTTAATTAAAGAAATGTAGACAGTAAAATTACAATGTACAAGGCTTAGAAATGTATTAGCCTGGACACCTCTACTCTCATTCCTGAAATCAGACAAATGCATTTTAAATTTTGAAAGTTATAAATGTTTGAATATATTTAGACGATACCTGGTTATTTTAAACCCTCAGGTATAGAACGCCTTTTTAACACATATTTAATTCTTTGAATCTATAATCAAGTAATTAAACCTAGGTGCCATTCAGTCATACCTTTGTTCCATTTTATTTTACCTAGACTGAAGCCAACTTTAGGTATCAATCACTTTTACCTTGGTACAAGTAAATTGAGTACATCTTCAAATAAATCAGGCTGATGTATCTATACCTATGTTCCACGGGACACAAATATGATTGAAATAAACACAGGTACATTTATTTAAATCTATGCATAATTTAGGTAAACCTGAGTACAGTTCTACTACGTCTTGGTTTAAATGATAATTGAGTTGTCCCCCAACTTCCTGATTAGTATATTATGAGTAAGGCAATCAGTCAAAACATTGGACTGGTCGATCGATAACACTGTGGCATACTGACATTTAAATCCTGGAGGCTGCAAAGAACACGATGAAAAATATTAGTAACAAATGCAGACATCTAGACACATAGTTCTGTCAACAATCTTAGATATGGGGGTTAAGTACTACAGTAAGTAGACTAGGACTGCACGTGCCTCCCCTACAGATGTGGGAACTATAAATGATTAAAACAACGATTAATCAAGCTTCACAGAGGAACAATGATATCAGAACCAGAGTTTCTAAAAAGTTCAGAAGGAACACCATCAATACCAACAGTATTTTAACTTTGATAGAGGAGATAATGTTTTGAGCTATATTTGGAAAAACAGAATTGATATGAATTGTGGTAGGCCGAACCCGGATTCCGTTACCCTCGTAGAACAGGCTCACTGTCTTCTGAACCAGTGTAGGGGGGAAAACAATGACATGGAGATTATTAAAAACATTTTCCTTGGAAACAACATTGATAAAACCTACAGTTCATCTCCTTGATAAAAAGAATGCCAGCTAACCATGATTCTGTATTACAATTATTTAGATCGTCTGTTAATAAGAAAGACACGGACCTCGCTCATTTACAGTGTTATTGCGATACTGTTTACACAAGAAGTTTGATTAATGGTGGGTGGATTTTAAAGAACTACAAACAGCGTTTGATCGATATTCAATGCTCTCGTCTAAAGCATTTCTTCAGCACACTTGCTTTTCCCTTTAGCACACTACCATACGACATCCTAAACTGAAGGACCTCTTTTATTCTTTTGTTATTATAGTTTTCTTTTTTCAAGAAAATTGAACGATGGTCAAAGCATAAGGTTATAAACTACCCTTCGCCGAAATTGGTGGTAGGATCTTCCAACAAATTATTGGCATACCTTCGCCAGTTCATTTTGGATTTTCCTCAGTCGCCTTCCAGGTTTCAGAATTTTAGTCCCCTAGCATCACCGACAAGTTCTAGAAGGGCGTAAAAGTGGTATGATCCAGTTAAATTAGCTAGTTTTCTATGCTGTATCATTGTATCATGCATTTTTGTACAATCTATAGAAACAAACTATACCCCCTCTCCTTACTGCTTTTAAAAGTCCAGAGAACAGGCAACAAAGACCTAGTGAAGGTCTTCAATTTCACTTTCAGATATATTGATGACATATTGTCTACATGTGTTTAAATAACGAGTAATTATATCGACCACTTCCATCGCATCGGAAGCGAAAGATGCTTTTTTGTCAACTGTTTACCTCGATCTTTTTCTACGAAAAGAAGCTTCTTTAACAAAAAATACAAGGAAACCAACTGGTAAAGCTTTCAACAGAGCTGTTTGATAAGAGCGTGTAATTTTCGTGTTATACGTTGGCAACTGACAAATGCAGGTTGAAGTCATAATGATCTCGTTGAGAAACATTATATTCCCTTGTAATAGATGAAGCTGGACGTGTTTGATGCTTGTTATTATAACATTGTGTTCTATAGTTGTTTACCTTGTTCTCATTTGAGAACGTGACAGTTCTTACTTGGTTTGACAACTATTTAGAATGACGTGTGTCGTCGATGAAGGTGAAGACGCTACCCCTTCCGGAACTTCCGCATGCGGAACGTTTTCTGATGACTAGGTCACGCTTCCATATTTCATACCGATTTTCAAAATTGTTTTGATCTAAAAGCATCTTTAATTAACATTCGTGTGCCAATCAAACATCACCTACTTCATCAAAAGTAAAAGTGTTTTCATCAAAACTTTAAAAACTAACTCTTCTGTTTCATAACAGGTTTACATTTACACGGATCCTACCACATAGTTTAAACCATTGTTAAATGAAGAAACACTATTACTGAAAATTACATCAACCGTCCTGCAGGTTGTATTGTTCACAATTGTACCTACTTGTTTCACACGGATTTGGTCGTTACATTTCTTTACTTAACAGTCATCAAACGTATCTATGTTGTCTTTCACATTTAGGTTTCTACGGATCTAAGTGAGACAAGCTTATCTTGGCTGGTGTATGCTCCTCAGCCACTGTTGTCTGTATATCTTGATTTACTTTACTATATAAAATGGTTTGGTCTTTTTCGTTTTATTTCCTTCCAAACTATGTTTATACATATGTATATTTCACCCTTTCTTCCGATATTTCTTCTACAGTGCTTTGTCCTTCTTTTGACAGAATATTCATCGTTTCTGATTCAATAGTTCTGAAGTTTGTGATAAGACCATGGCGGTTCATTATATATGTTTAATGAAAACCCTTTGATATCTAGTGTAAATATAAGGATTATGTTCTCTTCTTGTCACACATTGGACTGGGCACATCATTTACTTTGCACGATGACGCCAAACAACCAACATTGAGTAACCCCATCGAGGATGCACATCGATGCAGGTCCATAATTACTTTGGGAAATTACCTTTAGATCCATAACCAATTATCTATACATTACAATGTTGAGTTTGTATGTCGTCCATACATTTTTTCTCCTATCGTATATTATTAATTTGAGATCGGGTGTCCTGGGAAAAGTTTCAATAAAAATCTATCTTTACGCTTGGCTACCAGGGAGTGAGTAGGGAATGTTACATGCCAGGTTCATATACTATATAATTAATGATCGATGATCATGTGTCACTCATTTAAACAATGTAGTGTTTCAATAGGATACATGCGTGCTTGTATGTGTTTTACACGACCTGTTGTCAAATTCATGCCGATTTAGTGCTTTACCAATAGTGGGCGCAGTTTCTGACATGATCGACCCGTAACATGATAAATTACTTGGCTGTTATATAATGAAACTTGCTATCCGATACACTGTATTGATAACAGTAATTGATAGGTTACAATGTAAACCCGATTCGTGTTGGCCGATAATTTTTCTGTCACGATGAGCCACCATTTATTATCAATATACTGTATCTCGACTCTGAGAACTAACAAGGTGACAACCACATCAGTCTTAATCACAGTTACAGTACGTGCTTTTGTCATTGAATAAGTGATTACCATTCAGCCATGATTAAAGCCTTCAACACCAGGTATTTTACTACAGACTCCCAGCTTGACCCCTAATAGATCATTCTAAAAAGTGCAAGATAGAATAATTTTGCTAAAAAAAAAAAAGACAACTGCCTCTTCTTCCTGTTTGAAAAACTGCTAAGCATTGCTTGTCCGATTAAGACTATTACCACATTTCTGTATATAAGTCTACAAAGTCTATACCGACATCAATGGGTAAGTGTATCACGATGAATCTATTTATCAATAGAATTACAAATGGACTGACTAATGAACGGCAAACATTACATTACACAGTACAGTGTATTATTAAACAACTTAATATATTTGTATATTTTTAGATCAACTTATAACCTTGTGATACATGTACATGCAAATTGTATATGAAACGAGTCTTTAAAATGCAAAACAAATATGACAAGTTTCATAGAGTATATCTCAAATGGAAGAGAACTTGAGATCCTTATTAACACATGATCTTTCAGGTAAATATTAATCCATCGTGAAGCTTTTGTTTTGGTCTATTTGGTATCGCCCTTGGTCAATGTTTCTCTACCATTTTGAGATAACGCCACATTCATTTTTATACTACATTTTTTCATATTGACCAGTACATCTTTTATTGCCTGGTATGAATATATTGTGGTAAAGTACCTTGAAACTGACATTAACTGTTTCTTTGATGCCCAGCTTTAAACGAGGCAGCAATGCGGACTGGTCAAACCGTTTTTAGTATAATTTGACCAGGTAAGGTGTAGACTCATGTTTTGCTATCATGTTCAGTGTATGAACGTTTCCATAAGTTATATCATCCATGGACAGAGTCTTCATGAGACCTAAGCTCTGGCAAAGGAGTAGAAATCAGATGTATATTCTAATCTTTATCTGAGGAAGTTTTCTGTACGATTAAAGCCCTCCACTGTGTGCTCGTCTGTATTGTTCCCTGGTTTTAACTATACGAAATTTCCTTTGGTCTGATAGTCATTATCAATGTTGTAGAATCTTGATAAGGGTACTCTCCACTCTCTTACTTCTGACGTTTAGGTGATTATTGTAATGGGTCGTCAGAACAGAACTGTTTTTGTTCCTGAAAGGAATTCAATATGTGACATTTTGTTACTATCGACAGTGTCATGTATTGTAAGTAAAATCCTATCCGACATCTCACGCAAAAACAACATCAATATATTGACACAGACATGATTATTCATCTGTATACAATGAATTAAAACTCACTTCCTACCAAATACTTTAAACATGGATGGATTCCTTCCAGCAGCTTCCGATTGCCTTGTTGTATTATTTAAATCACTGGAGGCTCGAGGTGCTTCAATCGTATACTAGTCATAGTGCTTATATAATGTAGACAAATTATTTATAAATTTCCATTCAACGAAGTCTGTTAAACAAGGGCAGACAACTCCTCCTAAACTTGAGAACCAATTAAATTTCACAGGAATGTCAAAGACCATGATTAGATGTGCATGCAGGATTTTTTCAACAAAAGTTTTCGTTGTCATGGTAGCCAAGTCAATATAACAGGTGTTATGTAATGGCCCAGAACTCATCAGTCTTTATATCAATTTTAATAAAATTAGGTCTCAAGATGCCATTGAACAAAAACAAAAACTTGGTACATCAGGTGTTTTCAGGACCGTAACATTACAAAGACACGCTTGTCCTTTACCACTTAGTGTCATAGCAACAAAATAACCTCTCGTTAGAAGCATCCTGTACAGACGTCTCCTACATATAGGAACCTATTTCAATGGCTTACACAGAAATATCATGAACCATATGTATGTTGTTACATTTTTTTCTAGTTAGAAACAATCGCAATGAAATTCTGCAAAAAGGATTCTGCCCTAAAGTAATCGTTGAGTAGGAAATGGCATCGGAGTGCATTTGAAACTGTTGCGGAGACTCTATTTCAATGGTTTGTAGAAAAAGGGAATAAAAAAGTCCGTTTTCTGAATTTTTTTTAATGGCAAAATCTGACGAATTCGCAATACGACTTGGAGAAATTGACTTTGAATCTAACAGTGGCTGGTTGGAATGTTTTCAAACGAGACATAGTGCGTGTCGTTCCGTATGTGGGAAAAGTGCTGTTGTTAAATGAACAAATTAACTTTTGTATTATTGTTATTCATTTTCTGATAACGAATCCTGCATTATTTTTTCCAAAAATTGTCACAACTGCATAACGAACTGATCCTCGTGGTCCCCAGAGATATGTTATAAACGTGTTTTACTGAACATGTAATCTTTGGTTAGTAAATAGGGACGACGGAATGGAACATGTCTAGAGAAATTCAACGTCATACATAAAACGCTGATGTCAGTGGGATTAAAACCTAAACAACAGATGGAAAAAAAAACTTTTCGTCTGCAATGGTATAACTTATCATCAGGGGGGCACGTCTAGCTTATGTTTTGATGTACAGGATGTTTCTATGATGTTAAAAAGACGGATTATATCTATATTGAGATGTGATGGTGAGCACAGCTGTAGAGCGAACGTCCCAAAGTTATAAATATTGATGACTCCGACGAGGTAACGACCTTCCTGTGATATTGAGGGTAAGGCACAGACTACACCATTGAGTTCTATGACTAATTTCAGCACATAACAACATTTATCAAACACTTGAGCGGAAAAGTACACCTCCTAAATCCACTTTAGCTAGAAGCTTGGTTTTGTCCCTGTATTACTATTCATGATGCTATTCTGAACGTCCTTTCGGTTCCTGTAGTTTGCTGTCTCCTCGGTTCCTATAGTTTACTAGCTCTCGGTTCCTGTATTTTTCCGTCCTCTCAGTTCATGTGGTTTGCTGTCTCCTCGGTTTCTATAATTTGCTGTCTCCTCGGTTTCTATCATTTGCTGTCTCCTCGGTTTCTGTAGTTTGCTGTCTCCTCGGTTTCTATAATTTGCTGTCTCCTTAGTTCCTGCAGTTTACTATCCTTTCGGTTCCTGTAGTTTACTAGCTCTCGGTTCCTGTAGTTTGCTGTCCCTTCGGTTTCTATAATTTCCTGTCTCCTCGGTTTCTATTATTTCCTCGGTTTCTATAATTTGCTGTCTCCTCGGTTTCTATAATTTGCTGTCTCCTCGGTTTCTGTAGTTTGCTGTCTCCTCAGTTTCTCCCTTCGGTTCATGTAGTTTGCTGTCTCCTCGGATCTAATAGTTTGCTGTCTCCTCGGATCTAGTAGTTTGCTGTCTCCTCGTTATAGTTTGCTGTCCCCAGTTTCTGTAGTTTGCTGTCTCCGGTGTTCTCTAGTTTGCTGTCTTACTTTCCTATAGTTTACTAGCTCTCGGTTCCTGTAGTTTACTGTCCCTATCATTTGCTGTCTCCTCGGTGTAGTTTGCTGTCTCCTCGGTTTCTATAAGTTTGCTGTCTCCTCGTTCCTGCAGTTTGCCTTCCTCGGTTCCTGTAGTTTGCTGTCTCGGTTCCTGTAGTTTGCTGTCCCTTCGGTTTCTATAGTTTGCTGTCTCCTTTACTTTCCTCCTCGTTTGCTGTCTCCTCCCTGTAGTTTGCTGTCTCCTCGGTTTCTAGAATTTGCTGTCTCCTCAGTTTCTCCCTTCGGTTCATGTAGTTTGCTGTCTCCTCGGATCTAATAGTTTGCTGTCTCCTCGGATCAAGTAGTTTGCTGTCTCCTCGGTTTCTATAGTTTGCTGTGTCCCCGGTTTCTATAGTTTGCTGTCTCCTCGGTTCCTGTAGTTTGCTGTCCCTTCGGTGCCTGTAGTTTGCTGTCTCCTCGGTTTCTATAATTTGCTGTCTCCTCGGTTTCTATAATTTGCTGTCTCCTCGGTTTCTATAGTTTGCTGTCTCCTCGATTCCTGTAGTTTGCCCTCTCCTCGGTTCCTGTAGTTTGCTGTCTCCTCCTACAGTTTACTGTCTCCGTTTCTATAGTTTGCTGTCTCCTCGGTTTCTGTAGTTTGCTGTCTTTTCCTGTAGGCTGCTGTCCATTCGGTTCATGTAGTTTGCTGTCTCCTCGGATCTAAAAGTTTGCTGTCTCCTCGGATCTTATAGTTTGCTGTCTCCTCGGTTTCTATAGTTTGCTGTCTCCCCGGTTTCTGTAGTTTGCTGTCTCCTCGGATCTAGTAGTTTGCTGTCTCCTCGGTTTCTATAGTTTGCTGTCTCCTCGGTTCCTATAGTTTACTGTCTCCGTGTTTTCTGTAGTTTGCTGTCTCCTCGGTTCCTGTAGTTTGCTGTCTCCTCGGTTTCTATAATTTGCTGTCTCCTCGGTTTCTGTAGTTTGCTGTCCCTTCGGTTCATATAGTTTGCTGTCTCCTCGGATCTAATAGTTTGCTGTCTCTGTCTCCTGTCTCCTCGGTTTCTATAGTTTGCTGTCTCCTCGGTTTCTGTAGTTTGCTGTCTCCTCGGTTTCTATAGTTTGCTGTCTCCTCGGTTCCTATAGTTTACTGTCTCCGTGTTTTCTGTAGTTTGCTGTCTCCTCGGTTTCTATAGTTTGCTGTCTCCCCGGTTTCTGTAGTTTGCTGTCTCTTCGGTTTCTGTAGTTTGCTGTCTCCTCGGTTTGCTGTCTCCTCGGTTCCTATAGTTTACTGTCTCCGTGTTTTCTGTAGTTTGCTGTCTCCTCGGTTCCTGTAGTTTGCTGTCCCTTCGGTGCCTGTAGTTTGCTGTCTCCTCGGTTTCTCTAATTTGCTGTCTCCTCGGTTTCTGTAGTTTGCTGTCCCTTCTGTTCATATAGTTTGCTGTCTCCTCGGATCTAATAGTTTGCTGTCTCCTCGGTTTCTATAATTTGCTGTCTCCTCGGTTTCTGTAGTTTGCTGTCTCCTCGGTTTCTATAGTTTGCTGTCTCCTCGATTCCTGTAGTTTGCCCTCTCCTCGGTTCCTGTAGTTTGCTGTCTCCTCGTTTCCTACAGTTTACTGTCTCCGTGTTCTCTGTAGTTTACTTTCCTTTCGGTTCCTGGAGTTTACTAGCTCTCTTTTCCTGTAGGCTGTTGTCCCTTCGGTTCATGTAGTTTGCTGTCTCCTCGGATCTAGTAGTTTGCTGTCTCCTCGGTTTCTATAGTTTGCTGTCTCCCCGGTTTCTGTAGTTTGCTGTCTCCTCGGTTTCTATAGTTTGCTGTCTCCTCGGTTCCTATAGTTTACTGTCTCCGTGTTTTCTGTAGTTTGCTGTCTCCTCGGTTCCTGTAGTTTGCTGTCCCTTCGGTGCCTGTAGTTTGCTGTCTCCTCGGTTTCTATAGTTTGCTGTCTCCTCGGTTTCTATAGTTTGCTGTCTCCTCGGTTTCTATAGTTTGCTGTCTCCTCGGTTCCTATAGTTTACTGTCTCCGTGTTTTCTGTAGTTTGCTGTCTCCTCGGTTTCTGTGGTTTACTGTCTCCCCGGTTTGCTGTCTCCTCGTAGTTTACTGTCTCCGTGTTTTCTGTAGTTTGCTGTCTCCTCGGTTCCTGTAGTTTGCTGCCCCTTCGATGCCTGTAGTTTGCTGTCTCCTCGGTTTCTATAATTTGCTGTCTCCTCGGTTTCTGTAGTTTGCTGTCCCTTCGGTTCATATAGTTTGCTGTCTCCTCGGATCTAATAGTTTGCTGTCTCCTCGGTTTCTATAGTTTGCTGTCTCCTCGGTTTCTGTAGTTTGCTGTCTCCTCGGTTTCTATAGTTTGCTGTCTCCTCGGTTCCTATAGTTTACTGTCTCCGTGTTTTCTGTAGTTTGCTGTCTCCTCGGTTTCTATAGTTTGCTGTCTCCCCGGTTTCTGTAGTTTGCTGTCTCTTCGGTTTCTGTAGTTTGCTGTCTCCTCGGTTTGCTGTCTCCTCGGTTCCTATAGTTTACTGTCTCCGTGTTTTCTGTAGTTTGCTGTCTCCTCGGTTCCTGTAGTTTGCTGTCCCTTCGGTGCCTGTAGTTTGCTGTCTCCTCGGTTTCTATAATTTGCTGTCTCCTCGGTTTCTGTAGTTTGCTGTCCCTTCTGTTCATATAGTTTGCTGTCTCCTCGGATCTAATAGTGTGCTGTCTCCTCGGTTTCTATAATTTGCTGTCTCCTCGGTTTCTGTAGTTTGCTGTCTCCTCGGTTTCTATAGTTTGCTGTCTCCTCGATTCCTGTAGTTTGCCCTCTCCTCGGTTCCTGTAGTTTGCTGTCTCCTCGTTTCCTACAGTTTACTGTCTCCGTGTTCTCTGTAGTTTACTTTCCTTTCGGTTCCTGTAGTTTACTAGCTCTCTTTTCCTGTAGGCTGTTGTCCCTTCGGTGCATGTAGTTTGCTGTCTCCTCGGATCTAGTAGTTTGCTGTCTCCTCGGTTTCTATAGTTTGCTGTTTCTCCGGTTTCTGTAGTTTGCTGTCTCCTCGGTTTCTATAGTTTGCTGTCTCCTCGGTTCCTATAGTTTACTGTCTCCGTGTTTTCTGTAGTTTGCTGTCTCCTCGGTTCCTGTAGTTTGCTGTCCCTTCGGTGCCTGTAGTTTGCTGTCTCCTCGGTTTCTATAATTTGCTGTCTCCTCGGTTTCTATAATTTGCTGTCTCCTCGGTTTCTATAGTTTGCTGTCTCCTCGGTTTCTATAGTTTGCTGTCTCCTCGGTTCCTATAGTTTACTGTCTCCGTGTTTTCTGTAGTTTGCTGTCTCCTCGGTTTCTGTAGTTTGCTGTCTCTTCGGTTTCTGTGGTTTACTGTCTCCCCGGTTTGCTGTCTCCTCGGTTCCTATAGTTTACTGTCTCCGTGTTTTCTGTAGTTTGCTGTCTCCTCGGTTCCTGTAGTTTGCTGCCCCTTCGATGCCTGTAGTTTGCTGTCTCCTCGGTTTCTATAATTTGCTGTCTCCTCGGTTTCTGTAGTTTGCTGTCCCTTCGGTTCATATAGTTTGCTGTCTCCTCGGATCTAATAGTTTGCTGTCTCCTCGGTTTCTCTAGTTTGCTGTCTCCTCGGTTTCTGTAGTTTGCTGTCTCCTCGGTTTCTATAGTTTGCTGTCTCCTCGGTTCCTATAGTTTACTGTCTCCGTGTTTTCTGTAGTTTGCTGTCTCCTCGGTTTCTATAGTTTGCTGTCTCCCCGGTTTCTGTAGTTTGCTGTCTCTTCGGTTTCTGTAGTTTGCTGTCTCCTCGGTTTGCTGTCTCCTCGGTTCCTATAGTTTACTGTCTCCGTCGTGTTTTCTGTAGTTTGCTGTCTCCTCGGTTTCCTGTAGTTTGCTGTCCCTTCGGTTCCTGTAGTTTGCTGTCTCCTCGGTTTCTATAGTTTGCTGTCTCTCGGTTTCTATAGTTTGCTGTCTCCTCGGAGTTCTCTCACCTAGTGTACTCATAGTTTGCTGTCTCCTCGGTTCCTATAGTTTACTGTCTCCGTGTTTTCTGTAGTTTGCTGTCTCCTCGGTTCCTGTAGTTTGCTGTCCCTTCGGTGCCTGTAGTTTGCTGTCTCCTCGGTTTCTATAATTTGCTGTCTCCTCGGTTTCTATAATTTGCTGTCTCCTCGGTTTCTATAGTTTGCTGTCTCCTCGGTTTCTATAGTTTGCTGTCTCCTCGGTTCCTATAGTTTACTGTCTCCGAGTTTTCTGTAGTTTGCTGTCTCCTCGGTTTCTGTAGTTTGCTGTCTCTTCGGTTTCTGTGGTTTACTGTCTCCCCGGTTTGCTGTCTCCTCGGTTCCTATAGTTTACTGTCTCCGTGTTTTCTGTAGTTTGCTGTCTCCTCGGTTCCTGTAGTTTGCTGCCCCTTCGATGCCTGTAGTTTGCTGTCTCCTCGGTTTCTATAATTTGCTGTCTCCTCGGTTTCTGTAGTTTGCTGTCCCTTCGGTTCATATAGTTTGCTGTCTCCTCGGATCTAATAGTTTGCTGTCTCCTCGGTTTCTATAGTTTGCTGTCTCCCCGGTTTCTGTAGTTTGCTGTCTCCTCGGTTCCTATAGTTTACTGTCTCCGTGTTTTCTGTAGTTTGCTGTCTCCTCGGTTTCTATAGTTTGCTGTCTCCCCGGTTTCTGTAGTTTGCTGTCTCTTCGGTTTCTGTAGTTTGCTGTCTCCTCAGTTCCTGTAGTTTGCTGTCCCTTCGGTGCCTGTAGTTTGCTGTCTCCTCGGTTTCTATAATTTGCTGTCTCCTCGGTTTCTGTAGTTTGCTGTCCCTTCTGTTCATATAGTTTGCTGTCTCCTCGGATCTAATAGTTTGCTGTCTCCTCGGTTTCTATAATTTGCTGTCTCCTCGGTTTCTGTAGTTTGCTGTCTCCTCGGTTTCTATAGTTTGCTGTCTCCTCGATTCCTGTAGTTTGCCCTCTCCTCGGTTCCTGTAGTTTGCTGTCTCCTCGTTTCCTACAGTTTACTGTCTCCGTGTTCTCTGTAGTTTACTTTCCTTTCGGTTCCTGTAGTTTACTAGCTCTCTTTTCCTGTAGGCTGTTGTCCCTTCGGTGCATGTAGTTTGCTGTCTCCTCGGATCTAGTAGTTTGCTGTCTCCTCGGTTTCTATAGTTTGCTGTCTCCCCGGTTTCTGTAGTTTGCTGTCTCCTCGGTTTCTATAGTTTGCTGTCTCCTCGGTTCCTATAGTTTACTGTCTCCGTGTTTTCTGTAGTTTGCTGTCTCCTCGGTTCCTGTAGTTTGCTGTCCCTTCGGTGCCTGTAGTTTGCTGTCTCCTCGGTTTCTATAATTTGCTGTCTCCTCGGTTTCTATAATTTGCTGTCTCCTCGGTTTCTATAGTTTGCTGTCTCCTCGGTTTCTATAGTTTGCTGTCTCCTCGGTTCCTATAGTTTACTGTCTCCGTGTTTTCTGTAGTTTGCTGTCTCCTCGGTTTCTGTAGTTTGCTGTCTCTTCGGTTTCTGTGGTTTACTGTCTCCTCGGTTTGCTGTCTCCTCGGTTCCTATAGTTTACTGTCTCCTTGTTTTCTGTAGTTTGCTGTCTCCTCGGTTCCTGTAGTTTGCTGTCCCTTCGGTGCCTGTAGTTTGCTGTCTCCTCGGTTTCTATAATTTGCTGTCTCCTCGGTTTCTGTAGTTTGCTGTCCCTTCGGTTCATATAGTTTGCTGTCTCCTCGGATCTAATAGTTTGCTGTCTCCTCGGTTTCTGTAGTTTGCTGTCTCCCCGGTTTCTGTAGTTTGCTGTCTCCTCGGTTTCTGTAGTTTGCTGTCTCCCCGGTTTGCTGTCTCCTCGGTTTCTATAGTTGGCTGTCTCCCCGGTTTCTATAGTTTGCTGTCTCCCCGGTTTGCTGTCTCCTCGGTTTCTATAGTTTATTGTCTCCTTTGATCCTGTAGTTTGATACCACTCGCGATCTGTAGTCCACTGTCCCCTTGGTTCCTGCAGTTTACTGTCTCATGGTTCTAGTAGTTTACTCTGGTTCTGTAGTTTACTGTCCACTCGGTTCCTGTTGTTCACTACCACTCCTTAGTTCCTGTAGTTAACACTCCCCTTGGTTCCGGTTCCTGTAATTTACTGCCCTATCGGTAACCGTCCTTTAGTGAACTTTCTCGATTCCTATAATTTAATTTCCTATCGGTACCTTTTTTTCACTGTCTTGTAGGTTCCTGTTGTTGTTTAAAATCTTCTGTTGCTGTTGCCTTTTCAGTGTCTAAACAGTCATTGATATTCCAAGAGATGTCCAGTTCCTTTTGTTGTTGATGTAATCCTCGTTGTTCGTGTTGTTGTTTCACAACACTGCCTGTTTTCATTATTCTTGACTCAGTTCCTTCGGCTGCTTTAGTTTCTGTTCGGTTCCTGTTGTTTCCATGATCCTCAGTGTAATTGCTATTCTGCTAGAGATGGATTGATATAAGCTTTTATGCTCTAAACCCAGCAGTGCAGTAGTCAACAGGTTATAAATCAGAAATTACTATTGCATTAACTCAGATCAGGCACATTCTAAATAATCACGTGTCATTTAACGTCGGCCTTAATTATGTAGCAGTAAGATAGATGCTAATTAGAGAGATATTGATTATGATGTCGTTTTCTAGTTACAATCCACGTCTGTTTTGTTGGTTAATGATGTTGATATCTAGCTAAGCGCAGCTCTGATGGGATGACTATGGTAAAGGTGCTATGTTTCTTTACATAATAACCTTAATGTTATTACTTTGATGATCGGTTTGTCCTACGTTACCGTACATCAGACAAAGGTTGATTGTGAGCTGAGCTGATGTATAATAGAATTACGTTTTAGAATAGATTACAGGGTATCAGAAAAATGTTGTACAAAACAGATTAACTTTTAAAAAACTGATCACCTTGTCATCAAGAAGTCAGTTCAACGTTGAAGACTCTTTTCTTTCCTGAGCCTGGTTCCGTCACGTTGACACTCAATAAATATGAGCTGACACTTTAGTTTCTATTTTGTTTCTGTTTGCATTTAAATTTTATTCGAGATCGAGGCTTCTGTTGTGGAGAGAATTGAGATTATTACTCAAATTGAACCTAAAGAAGAAGAATGTTCTGTTGTGAAGTTTACACAGAACAGTCCTTTTAACATTTATGCAATACATAGGTCAGGTGACCAACGTACATTGCGAGTCATGGCCATATGGAGACTACATTATGAGTCGTCCTCAGGTGACAGACAAACATTGCGAATTATGACCAACTGACGAAAGTGTCGATTCTCTGACTATGAAAATGTTCTACTTTGTAATTTTTAGGAAAATGTTAGGTGGATATGATTAAATGCTGGGTTGGCGTTGCCCCTTTGAAATATTTTGATATTGCTGCTGTGGCAAATCAGAACAAATAGAACGCCATGAAGGTGTTTCTTTAGCAACATACATAATTCATAGGAAAAAATACGTCTGATTTAAATCAACTTTAAATCAAACTACACTAAAAAACCCGGAAGGAGTCTGAAGTGCCTGAAGGAGAGATGGACGAGGTGAGAAGATTCAGCTTTGGTCTACTGGTACTAGTGGTCAAACTGCATCATGTTTGTCACTTGATGATCACACGCCATTGTGTCCGTCATCAAACCACGACTCACAAGGTACGTCGGTCATCTAACCACGACTCACAAGGTACGTCGATCACCTAACCACGACTTACAAGGTACGTCGGTCACCTAACCACGACTCACAAGGTACGTCGGTCACCTAACCACGACTCACAAGGTACGTCGGTCACCTAACCACGACTCACAAGGTACGTCGGTCACCTAACCACGACTCACAAGGTACGTCGGTCACCTAACCACGACTCACAAGGTACGTCGATCACCTAACCACGACTTACAAGGTACGTCGGTCACCTAACCACGACTCACAAGGTAAGGTACGTCGGTCACCTAACACGACTCACACGGTACGTCGGTCATCTAACCACGACTCACAAGGTACGTTGATCATGTAACCACGACTCACAAGGTACGTCGGTCTCCTAACCACGACTCACAAGGTACGACGGTCACCTAACCATGAAGTGCAATATACGTTGGTCACCCGTAGTCGATATGTACGCCGGGAAGAGATTTATAAGGTACGTCGTCAGCTGACCTCGACACTCAATGAATGTGTGAGAAAGCAGTGAAAATGCATACAACACCTCCCAATACCAACTGTCTTCGCAGCACAAAGTGAAAATAAAATACTGCCGAAATTGTGCCTCTCCAAATTAACAATCTTTACAGCACGTAGTGCGAAAAACAGCGAAAATAGCACCTCTATTAATTACAGCCTTTCACAGCGCGAAGTTTAAAAAACAGCCAATAGCATCATTCTCCACTAAAAGTTTTACACAGCACGTATTGGAAAATCTCAGACAAAACAGCATCTCTCTAAACTAACAGCCTTATACACCACGTAGTGAAGAAAGAGCCAAAATAGCACTTCTCCTAGCTGACAGCCTTACACAGCACCAAGTCCAATATACCTTTTTCGATTTTACTTCCTACTTGGACATTGATTTAAAGGATATACTGTTAGTTGGAGTATCTGGAATCGGTCCCTTTTATTTATTTTTTATAATGTTGAAAATCTGAAATGTGTGCATTTAAACTTCACAAGCAAAACTTATATGAAGTCTTAGTTTTCCGGTGTTTGGACATGTTATACTCTGCCAAAGCAATATGGAAATCGCACCTTGTGGACAACTATGGAAAGAGTTCGTCTCTAGTTTGTTACATTGTGTATGGTGTTGTGCTGACTCACTTTAACGTCGAATCGTCTACCTGATCAGGCGACGATCTTCCGTTTACTTTTTCCTCTGTCAACAGTTGATAAGTTTACACTATTCACAAACCTCTCGTCAGTTTCACTATGACAAACTATGACTCTGAAAAGCATCAACGTTTTTAGAAGGGTTTCAGACGTACGCCAAAGCTATAGCCCCATAAGGTTTTAATGGTTAAGAAATATAAATGTGATTTACCATTGTTTCCAAGTCACTAGTATTACAATCGAAAAGTGGTGAGACAACCAGACGAGCAGGTGACATTTGAAATGCTGACAGGTTCTAAAATGGCAGACTTTTCGACAGTAACAAGAGGTTACAATACACTACACCTGAATAAACGCTGACAACACGTCACACTTTTTACAATATCGTCCCAGGCGGATAGCTTCGTCATTCCTCCTAACATATACATACATAACAAACTCATTGGACAACCAAGCTTATGGGAAAGTTAATGATACCGACATATGCTAATCACCGTTTCTTCCTTGGCCTTGTTCCAGAATGTCTCTCCGTGGATCGGAGTCACTTAACCACTGACAAGTGCCAGATGAATAACGGAACCCAGCTGAAAAAATTCTTCTGGGACAGCCATCGGTAGGTTGTCATAAGGTCGCAGTATGCTTCGTAGTTTTTAAAGATGGAGTCTAGAGATGGCCTTCAGAATCCATATGATTATCATCTCGTGATATGTTAGACTCCGGCTTGCTGAACCTGGCAATAGGTCGCTGTATACCTTCTGGTTTTTTGTTTTTGTTTTTGTTTTGTTTTTTTTTGTTTTTGTTTTTTTTTTTTTACAAATGAAAAAGCCGGTCTAAACATGAAATAAATTGGTTATTGAAAAGTTCGAGAAACATTAACGCGTTCTTTGACGCCATATAATTCGACGTTGCGCTTTCATCTCTACCATAGTTGTCACAAGACACAGTGTTATTGGGGTACCGCCATGCACTGTGGGAGAGATTGTTTACGCTTACAACAAGACGATGCCATTTTGAGTAGGATGCTTAACATTAACACTGGATTGTCTGTCGTTGTTTTTCAACTTTCCGCTGGACTTCACATCAAAAAATACCATGAGTGCAATCTAGAGGATGAAAGTCGCAAGTACGGCAGATAATCCAGTCTACTTTACGTTGAACAAAAGTTTGTTTATATACAAAGTTAATGAACATCAGATATTTACATGGGTAATATTTGTTGAAAAACAACTCTTTCAACTTTCGCTTATTTTACGTCAGAAACTTATATGATAATGATATTAATGCAAAAACAATTGACTCATCATTAAATCAGTTGAGATGAGGAATGAAATCAATTACATGACGGGTGAAATCAATTTCATTGCCGCTGAAATCAATTACATGACGGCTGAAATCAGTTAACATAAGGAGTGAAATCAATTTACATGAGGAGTGAAATCATTTATATTGCCCATGAAATCAATTATATGACGGGTGAAATCAATTACATGAGGAGTTAAATTAATTACATGACGAGAATGGTCAATGAAGCAGAAGACCTCTCTCCGTCTTCTTCCCTTTTTTCAACACTTCTCATAGAAATTTTTGCATTTTTCATATTCCCCCAAGATTTTTTTCAATTTTTGTTTGAATCATGATTTTGTTAACATGGCTGTTTATTTTCCCTTTCCATACATTATACAAAAAGCGTTCACTTCCCCATCTATGTATCACACAAATTCACTCCTTTTTGCGTCCTAACACAAAAAATGATACACGTGTACTACATAAGAATTTCCGCATCTTACATTACTCCCTTTTCATAAAACACCAACAACCAGGTCGATTTATTACGTCAAAATGACCTGTTCGAATTTGTTTCACTATCTAGTCTTCATTCCCAAAGCATTGTGAAATCACATCGATCGCTGTATGGTTGCAGGAAACACATCCGAATGATTATTAAGAATGATTTATTTTTTTATTCCGCATTTTTAGGAGAATCTTGTCTTTGCAGTGTATGCAGAAAGAATGAATGTAATGATGATGCCAGTCGCAGATTTCTAATCTTGCCCAATAATGGCCCGCTCACAGCAACGCTATTGTACTGCGGGGGCCTCGAGCCATCGCCTCAATTGGCACATGACATGTTTAACATTAGCACAAAGCCAGTTGTCTCAAGAGACATTTTGTAATCTCTCAATATCCGCTAGTCTTGTTACAAACTCGATTAGCTCCATATAAGGTACAAGTTTCTCCTCAATACAAATGCACAGACGACCCGATACGAAAGTAATGGTATGATACGATAGTTCCTAGCTTTACTTTATCTCTCCTTGTGGACGCCGGGAGAGGAGTCCGGATTATAATACAATCACTGGGATGCTTCGAGGTCCGATTACGCCCGAGAGAACATCGTGGGGATATAGTCATGGGTACAGATACTGGAGCAAGATTTGTAATAAGATGGCTACGGAATGATGGATAGGGATTCAATTCCTTTACGATACACAGCCTGTCCCGTGTTGGCAAGCTTGTCCAATTACCCCTGCCCCCATCCATCAATCCTTTAGCAAGGAGCCAGTTTTCTTGTAGAACACTATTTCATCGAAAACTTTCCATTGTTTTTTGCTCTAACTTTTATTTTGCCAATGATTTGTCAAGAATGAACTTAAATCTGGAGAACAAAAACGACACAATGAATATCTTCACATTGTTCGATTGCATATTTAAGATCAAGTGGAACAAAGTCCTCGTTAAACTCCTTCGTGGATTGTCGAATTCTGCCAATGGTTAGTGACGAATACTAAATACGTATCTTGTTAACTCTGGCCCTGTAACTTCACACGGAACATTTCAAACATTCCGTGACGAATCTCTGCTCAAATCACTCCGACATCTTTAAACAATTAGATCACGTGACTTCCGTATTCTTTTTTTTCAGTTGCTATATGTATTTATTTTTCTGTGCTTTATGTCGCTCATATAAACCCGACATCTATTAAGATCCGTTAAGGAATTATGAAAGTCATGGTGGACTGGAAGTAGGTCATGATTTAACATTAAGTAACTTAACGCATATCTTTGATTGATCTCTTAAATACTTTGTATCTATATTTGTAAGCTAAAACGACACGCTTGTTAGAAGGTGCCGTAGATGTATTTGTTTGTGGTCCACATTTTGTGACGTCACTCATGAAGTTGACGGTGTGATTCGATTAACAGCGTCAACAACATCAACTTTTTCCCGTCGCACGTGATTATAAATCTTAAAGTCTTGACTACATTTAAAAAAAACTTGAATGAATCCGTGTAATATCACACATCACAGATTAAGAATAAGTGACAATGGATATTTCAGTTGATTTCCTGACCTAGCAAAGACGATTTTTTTAGTGTCAAAAACTGGGATCCATTTAAAATTGTTCATCAAAGCAGAAATAAGTTTAATTCAAATCAAAACTGGGATTCAGCCACTTTTCAATTTTTTTTGAGTTGCTATGCAGTTTGGAGCTTTGAGTTTTGAACAATGAAAGTTACTTATTCAAAAATATCAATTTTATCATCATTATCAAAGTATTTTTCGCTTTTTTCAATAAATATGGAATATTTTGGAAAAAACTTGATTTTCTCGAATATAAAAAAAGAATGTGATAAACGAAAATATTGACAAATCCTTTTTAATAAAATATAATGATTGATGACAAAACAGACATTACCTATATAACTAATTGATAAACTGTATCATATACATAACTCAATTGCGCTGACAAAGATTCATCGATACAAATTTATTTCATTTCTGTTAATTTGTATGATACACTCGCTCGTACCTTTATTCTCTATGAGAAAACGGTTATTCCCTTTTCGAAGTATGGCGCCTGCAGCGAAAAAAGGTAAATGTTAATATTTTCTTCATAAAATTTATACTTTCATGAAATCGTTTTAGATTTGACCACCTGACTTTCATGCATTCTTAAGCGCTGAGGTAAAAGTAAACATAATTACTTGGAAAAAAGAAAATTCAATAAAACTATTACAAGTGTAGGTACACCTACCTTTAGGTATGGTTTATATGTACAATTTCCTTTAGATTTATTGTTCCGTGTTTTATTATCATTCTCATTACATATACCTGAACGTACTGCCCTTTAATAAACTACTCCAAAATGTGTTATACGTCTGAAATCCCGAACACTAACTTGATATATACATGTAACTCTGATGAATACGACCATGATAATTATGGTGAAAAAACAAGTGTAACAAATGTCAGCAAAGAAACTATTCACAGTAGAGTCATAAAAGAAGTCAAAAGTCAAGAAAGTTACAAATCTCGTCGTGTAACCTTCTACTAACTGTGTTAATGTCCACTCACTGCTTCCCCGGTGTAAAATAGAGTACTCGTCAGTTATCTACCCCTGTCGACTCTTGATGAAAATGCAGATCACTATTACTAAATACATAAAGTACAAAATTCTACCACAGTGAAGACGCCAGCCTCTTCACCCATCGTGGAGACGTCAATCATTATCATTCACAATTCCTAAAAAATATAGACCTGTCTTTATCGTAAAAATTCATTGATCTTGAGATTAGTAACGTTTTCAGTGGCCTGTGAAGCATGTACTGTAGAATTTCCATTTGACTATGAGATGAAATCTTCCACGGAACGAATTGTTGGGTTCATAGTCTTTGCAAGTTTGTGAAGGTTACGTCTATACATAAATAGTAATATATCAAATATGCGAAAAGAAATGTACATAACGAAATGATACAGCTGAACATATACAAATGACAATTCCCTTGTCTGCTGTACAAGAATGTTTTAATTCTTATACAAGTGGACTTTACGTTCCTCTTAAAGTATCTAATATTGATATTAAACAATTTTATTAAACTACGTGAAAGACATACATGTGTTCTTTTGCTATTAATTTTGATCAATTTTTATTAATGTCACTGATCATTCACGCTTCGTAAAAAACACAAATTATTATGATTATACAGGAAGGAATAGATCATATAGGCGGAGATTATATCCTTAAAGGAGAACAGATCATACAGGAGAATGAACGATCATGTAGGAGAGAGATGGATCCTATCGGGAGGAGAATAGGTCGTACAGAAGAGGGATAGATATTAAAGGAAGGGAATATATCCTACCGGGAGGGGAATAGGTCACACAGGAAGGAAAAAAGGTCATACAGGAAGGAAAATAGGTCATACAGGGAGGAAAATAGGTCATACAGGAAGGAAAATAGGTCATATAGGAGGGGGAAATATCCTACAGGGAGGGGAATAGATCATACTGATACAGGAGGGGAATAGATGATACAGGAGGGGAATAGATCATACAGATACAGGAGGGGAATAGATCATACAGATACAGGGGGGAATAGGTCATACATATACAGGAGGGAATATATCATACAGATACAGGAGGGGAATAGATTATACAGATACAGGAGGGGAATAGATCATACAGATACAGGAGGGGAATAGATCATACAGATATAGGAGGGTTATAGATCATACAGATACAGGAGGGGAATAGATCATACAGATACAGGAGGGGAATAGATCATACAGATACAGGAGGGGAATAGATCATACAGATACAGGAGGGGAATATATCACACATATACAGGGGGGAATAGATCATACAGATACGGGAGGGGAATAGATCATACAGATACAGGAGGGGAATAGATCATACAGATACAGGAGGGGAATAGATCATACAGATACAGGAGGGGAATAGATCATACAGCTACAGGAGGGGAATAGATCATACAGATACAAGGGGGAATAGGTCATACATATACAGGAGGGGAATAGATCATACAGATACAGGAGGGGAATAGATCATACAGCTACAGGAGGGGAATAGATCATACAGATACAGGAGGGGAAGAGATCATACAGATACAGGAGGGGAATAGATTATACAGATACAGGAAATAGATCATACAGATACAGGAGGGGAATAGATTATACAGATACAGGAAATAGATCATAACCTCTATCCAGCTCGCTCTCAATTGCATATTTAAAAAAGAATTAATATTTTAAAAAGCAAATGTGTTACTTTTTGAATACTCCATTCCAGTTAAACAAAATGCCTTGTTTCGACAGCATCGATGTTGTCAGTTTTGGTACAATAGCAGTATATCACGATGTTGTATAGAGTCTGTACAGGGTCTGTGTAGGAAATTAACCTGCAGTTACAGGCTCCCAGAAAAGACATGAAGAGAAAATAGCTTGGAATTGAATCCAGAAAAAAATCATGGGGATTCTAAGATGCAGATACCCCGAGGTTCGGTTTTGGGCGTATGTCAATCATGAGGGTGACGGTATTCCAAATAATATGAATAATGTTATCTGAAAACAATCTGTATGAGAACTTGTCAGTCTTACATAACGTGCTGTGGTATATTATTGATACATTACGAATCTCCACCATTTTGTTGAATCATTTACACGACAGCCATCGTCTATAATGAAATTCCGCAGATCTAGGCGATGGTGCCGAGACCTATAAATCATAATTTGGATCTTCCACATTTCTGAAGTTCTACAATAGTGCTGTTTTATATGCAGATCCGTCAAATTAAAACAACACAGACAAGGTATAATATGAGGACATGTAGGACTGGGCGCGATCAACATTGGAATATGGAAAACACGTTTTATGAGAAGGTTACGATTTGCAGGAATGAATGATCGATAAATAAAAAAACGATGTGAATAAAATGCAGGAGGGAGTTTGGCCACGATGGAAATTCATTGCAATGAAACCAGCATTTCTTAGACTTATGTGTTGTATTGGTAGGAACAGATAATCAGTTCCGGACTCAGAGGCGCCACTACTGGATCACAAACATTGTCGCCTTGATGATGAGATCCGGTCATCCGGCATTTAACGGATTAACGAAACATATACACGTTTATTAGATGAACTTACACCAAAAATTGTATCAAAATCATTAACAAGAATCTGTTATGTGATGTTGTTTTTTTATATTAGGACGTGTCTGGTTTGTGTTGTTGGTTTTGTTTATTAGGGCGTGTCTGGTATGTGTTGTTGGTTTTGTTTATTAGGGCGTGTCTGGTTTGTGTTGGTGGTGTTGTATATTAGGACATGTCTGGTTTGTGTTGTTGGTGTTGTATATTAGGACGTGTCTGACATGTGATGTTGGTGTTGTTTATTAGGACGTGTCTGGTATATGTTGTTGGTGTTGTTTATTAGGACGTGTCTGACATGTGATGTCGGTGTTGTTTATTAGGACGTGTCTGGTATGTGTTGTTGTTGTTGTTGTTGTTTGTTAGGACGTGTCTGGTTTGTGTTGTTGGTTTTGTTTATTAGGACGTGTCTGACATTTGATGTTGGTGTTGTTTATTAGGGCGTGTCTGGTTTGTGTTGTTGTTGTTGTTGTTGTTTATTAGGATGTGTCTGGTTTGAGTTGTTGGTGTTGTTTATTGGGGCGTGTCTAGTATGTGTTGTTGGTGTTGTTTATCAGGACGTGTCTGACATGTGATGTTGGTGTTGTTTATTAGGACGTGTCTGGTTTGTGTTGTTGGTGTTGTTTATTGGGGCGTGTCTGGTATGTGTTGTTGGTGTTGTTTATCAGGGTGTGTCTGGTATGTGTTGTTGGTTTTGTTTATTGGGACATGTCTGGTATGTGTTGCTGGTATTGTTTATTGAGATATGTCTGGTTTGTGTTGTTAGTGTTGTTTATTAGGGCGTGTCTGGTATGTGTTGATGGTTTTGTTTATTAGGACGTGTATGGTTTGTGTTGTTTGTGTTGTTTATTAGGACGTGTCTTGCATGTGTTGATGGTGTTGTTTATTAGGGTGTGTCTGGTATGTGTTGTTGGTTTTAATTATTAGGATGTGTCTGGTATACTTGTATGTGGTATGTAATATCGGGTTTGATTATTAAGATTCGTCTGGTATATTTATGTATGGTATGTGATACCGGTTGTGATTATTAGGATGTGTCTGGTATATTTGTGTCCGGTATGTAATATCGGTTTTGATTATTAGGATGTGTCTGGTATATGTGTGTCTGATATGTAGTGGTTAATTTTTGTTGATATTTATTAGGATGTATCTGGTAAACATTTTCACATTGATTAGTCCTCTAAAATCCTGTTGTGGACTCGACTAAGATTTTATGAGAAGCTATAACCGACACAAACTATCGAACGTAAAAGGCTAACCTCGGCATCCGGAGAATGTATACTAACGTTTAAGTTTTCCGCCAGATTCTCTCAGCTGATAAGGCTCCGTTGTCCGCGTCGTTTTAAGACTTCCGACCTTCCTACAAACAGCAATGTCAACGACCAACTGTTTTATCCTTGTCTGTATTAGTATGCTTTCTTAATTCTTTCTGACCTCCTCTAAAATGGTACAGCAGCTCTTGTCTGTATTAGTATGCTTTCTTAATTCATTCTGACCTCAAAAATGGTACAACTCTTGCCTGCATTAGTATGCTTTCTAAATTCTTTCTGACCTCCTCTAAAATGGCACAAGTCTTGTCTGTATTAGTATGTTTTCTAAATTCTTTCTAACCTCCTCTAAAATGGCACAAGTCTTGTCTGTATTAGTATGCTTTCTAAATTCTTTCTGACCTCCTCTAAAATGGCACAAGTCTTGTCTGTATTAGTATGCTTTCTTAATTCTTTCTGACCTCCTCTAAAATGGCACAAGTCTTGTCTGTATTAGTATGCTTTCTTAATTCTTTCTGACCTCCTCTAAACTGGTACAAGTCTTGTCTGTATTAGTATGCTTTCTAAATTCTTTCTGACCTCCTCTAAACTGGTACAAGTCTTGTCTGTATTAGTATGCTTTCTTAACTCATTCTGACCTCCTCTAAAATGGTACAAGTCTTGTCTGTATTAGTATGCTTTCTAAATTCTTTCTGACCTCCTCTAAAATGGCACAAGTCTTGTCTGTATTAGTATGCTTTCTTAATTCTTTCTGACCTCCTCTAAACTGGTACAAGTCTTGTCTGTATTAGTATGCTTTCTTAACTCATTCTGACCTCCTCTAAAATGGTACAAGTCTTGTCTGTATTAGTATGCTTTCTTAACTCATTCTGACCTCCTCTAAAATGGTACAAGTCTTGTCTGTATAAGTATGCTTTCTTAAATTCTGACCTCCTCTAAAATGGTACAAGTCTTGTCTGTATTAGTATGCTTTCTTAACTCATTCTGACCTCCTCTAAAATGGTACAAGTCTTGTCTGTATTAGTATGCTTTCTTAACTCATTCTGACCTCCTCTAAAATGGTACAAGTCTTGTCTGTATTAGTATGCTTTCTTAACTCATTCTGACCTCCTCTAAAATGGTACAAGTCTTGTCTGTATTAGTATGCTTTCTTAACTCATTCTGACCTCCTCTAAAATGGTACAAGTCTTGTCTGTATCATTATGCTTTCTTAATTCTTTCTGACCTCTTCTAAAATGGCACAGCTAGTCCACTGCCACACAACTATAGTTGTATATTACTGATGTTAATGTATAAATCTGTGTGGCAACATGTTCTGAACGGGACACATAATGCAACTCCACATAAGAGCTCAAGGTGGTATGAAAATCGGGAATCAAATTAAGATCATTATTATTTTTAAACTATGAAATAATTCCACTCAGTTGAGTTAGGCGAGACACCCTCATTTGCATCAATTGAGAGGTGCATTAGTACATGTATACATGAGTGTCTAGTGAAAATGACAATTGATCTATACTGTCTTATGTATTTCACGAATTAAGATGTGTCAACAATGTGTAACAATTGAATCTCCATCTATAATAGGAACTCAACTGTAGTATGTTTTTGTTGTACTTATGGAAAAATAACAATCACAACGCGAAAAAAACTATGTAATGAACATTTAATGTAGAAACAAAACTATGTCCAAATTCCACGAGTGACAACACCTAAAGGCTTGTAAACTCGGCGACAATATTACAAGGCTTCTATAACTCGGCGACATCACAAAGTTCCCATTTCTTTGCGACAACATCATGAGGTTTCCATAACTCAATGACAATAAAGCAAGACTTCTATAACTCGGCGACAACATCACGAGGTTTCCATAACTCAATGACAATATAGCAAGACTTCTATAACTCGGCGACAACATCACGAGGTTTCCATAACTCAATGACAATATAGCAAGACTTCTATAACTCGGCGACAACATCACGAGGCTTCCATAACTCAATGACAATATAGCAAGACTTCTATAACTCGGCGACAACATCACAAAGTTCCCATTTCTTTGCGACAACATCACGAGGTTTCCATAACTCAATGACAATATAGCAAGACTTCTATAACTCGGCGACAACATCACGAGGCTTCCATAACTCAATGACAATATAGCAAGACTCCTATAACTCGGCGACAACATCACAAAGTTCCCATTTCTTTGCGACAACACCACGAGGTTTCCATAACTCAATGACAATATAGCAAGACTTCTATAACTCGGCGACAACATCACAAAGTTCCCATTTCTTTGCGACAAGATAATGACAACATAACAGGTCTGTTATAACGAGGTGACAACATTACATGACTCTCATAACTTGGCAGCAACATCACAATGACTCCCATAACTCAGTGGCATATTTTAGTGCTTCTCTCGAGCACCCCATATGGTTACACAAAAATAATTGTTTCATGGAAGGTACTCCGCGGTACCCACGCCAGCTAAAGATCAATATTTTTATACCACAACATATCTATGACTACGCAAAGCAAAACTCAAAAGATCCGTTGATCGATTTAACAGTTTGTAGTCATGCGGGCTGTATAATGTTCTAAAATGGTGTTTTGTTAGAAGTGAAGACGTGTTGAATGCTCTGTGAATTTGATTAACTACGTCGATAGTTTTCTTTTGAGTAAAACTGTTGTACATTGATAAACGTGTTGGTTCTTCGGGAAAGCATTTGTAACAATTACGCGGTCACTGTGTTTCATTTCTCTTGGTTTGTATGTAGGCTAAGTCATGGCTATTTAAGAGTTGAAGCAATCATTGTTTAAATCAATTAAGTTTAATATAACGCTACTTAGAATGTTCGGCATTCGCTTCTAAGTCAAATTGTGTAACTTGGCGATGTTCAGGACGCAACTTTGTTTAAACACGTATCTGGGATTGTGATGAAAAGTGAAAGTCCTGTTCAAAAATGGATAGGCAAGCGCTCTGCAGACAGGAATGAAAGATATACCCATAATATAGTGTTCTCAGCTCAGTCAGGATTAAAGTTACCCGTAATCTAAGGTCCTCAGCTCTGTCGGAACTAAGGTTACCCGCAATTTCATGTCCTCAGCTTCGTCAGGACTAACGTTACCCGTAATCTCGGGTCCTCAGTTCTATCGGAAATAAGGTTACCCGTAATCTCGGGTCCTCAGCTCTGTCGGAACTATGGTTACCCGTAATCTCGGGTCCTCAGCTCTGTCGGAACTAAGGTTCCCCGTAATCTCGGGTCCTCAGTTCTATCGGAACTAAGGTTACCAGTAATCTCGGGTCCTCAGCTCTGTCGGAACTACGGAATCCGTAATCTCGGGTCCTCAGCTCTGTCGGAACTAAGGTTATCCGTAATCTCGGGTCCTCAGCTCCGTCGGAACAAGATTACCCGTAATCTCGAGTCCGAAGCGTCGGAACTAAGGTTCCCCGTAATCTCGGGTCCTCAGCTCCATCGGGACTAAGGTTACCCGTAATCTCGGGTCCTCAGCTCCGTCGGAACTAAGGTTACAAGTAATCATGCATCCTCAGTTCCGTCGAGACCACCTCACTCTAGGTTATTGGGATACATGACTGGTTGTCAGTGACGGTACCAGTGATATTTTGGCCCGCAGTTCTGTCGAGACCACCTCACTCTAGGTTATTGGGATACATGACTGGTTGTCAGTGACGGGGTCCTCAGCTCCGTCAGGACTAAGGTTACAAGTAATCATGCATCCTCAGTTCCGTCGAGACCACCTCACTCTAGGTTATTGGGATACATGACTGGTTGTCAGTGACGGTACCAGTGATATTTTGGCCCGCAGTTCTGTCGAGACCACCTCACTCTAGGTTATTGGGATACATGACTGGTTGTCATTTATGTTACCAGTAAAACGGGACCTCAGTTCTGTCGAGACCAGTTCACTACAGGTTGCTGGGATACATTATCGGTTGTCATTTATGTTACCAGTAAAACGGGACCTCAGTTCTGTCGAGACAAGCCCATTTTAAGGTTCCTGGGATACATGATCGGTTGTCAGAGGCGCTTTTTTTATCGAGTCAGATGTTCAACGTCTCTCCTACTCAGATCTGTATCAATATAATTCGTCACTGCTTCCTATTTTGTATTTTGTTATCCGCCAGTTGATTTTACAATAAATGTAATAGGAAATTAGTTTATTTTATACATTAGAAATGAAAGGCTTTCCAGATGTCAATCAATTGAGACAGGTGTGTGATCAGGAATTTATTGTAAACACGGCGATTGATTTCGGGGACAAGATGAAAAATGCCAGTGTGAGGCATACAACGCTAGCACGGATCTCTCTAACGACAAGTCATCGGCGCCGTTTCTGTTTTTTTTTCCTCATCCGAGAATTCCCTCTGAAGTCCAGTACTTAACACAATTGTCTTCATGTTCAAATTTTCAAATTAGAGTGAAACGAAATCTAGAATATTTGTTGGGTTCTTTTTTTTCTTGTAAAAACTGAAACGCTGTAAACATATACATCCGTGTAACAGCTCCTACTGATTCCACTATCGATTGGAGTTACATAGTGTTTTAGGACATGTAGGGTAATTTTAGGAAACATGAAAGTTTGCTTTAAATTGATTTTCGTTTTATAATTTTTATACATGCGTCAGAACAATCGGTTATCTGGACATGTACAATAAGCACAGCTCTCTCTCTAATCTTCCTATTCCGACACCAGGCTGTATTGTTTCCCTGTTCTAAGTATGTACAAAACAGTCATTCATTTTTGGAAAATTAACTACCAGTGCCCTACATTTCGTATGTTAGAAAAAAAAGAAAATATCGTATGTTTGAAATCAGTCTTTACAGCCATTGTTAAAATGTCGCTTTGATAACAAATTATCTGGTAGAGCAATGTGTTCAATTCCACCAAAATAAACTTTAATTGTCGAATGGAAAAAAACATTATCCAGGGGAAACGGCGTTATCGAAACAACAGATACCTCACTCTCACCTTTGGCATAAGATGTTCGCTGAGGAGGACAAAACACTAGGTGTTCAGAATTTGATATACATCAAAGGATCTAACTTGTCTTTTCGTCTTGTCTACAAGGTGTCGCACATGGAACCTTCAATTTTGACATGACATGTTCCACGGGTCAGAAAGCGAAAGTGATCGTAACCCCTGTATCGAAGATGTAGTTGTAACCTCTGGAGTACTGCAGATGAAGTGATTGCAGCCCCTGGGGTAACGCTGTTGTAGTGATTGTAACCCCTGGGGTACCGCGGATGTTCGGTGTTAGCTTACGAAAACAAAACACTCGATGTTTGGTGTTAGCTTACGAGGACAAAACACTCGATGTTTGGTGTTAGCTGACGAGGACAAAACACTCAATGTTCGGTTTTAGCTTACGAAGACGAACCGCTAGGAGTCTGGAGTTAGCTGACGAGGACTAACCGCTAGGAGTCCGGAGCTAGCTGACGAGGACTAACCGCTAGGAGTCCGAAGTAAGCTGACGAGGACTAACCGCTAGGAGTCCGGAGCTAGCTGACGAGGACTAACCGCTAGTAGTCCGAAGTAAGCTGACGAGGACTAACCGCTAGGAGTCCGGAGTAAGCTGACGATGACTAACCGCTAGGAGTCCGGAACTAGCTGACGAGGACTAACCGCTAGGAGTCCGGAATAAGCTGACGAGGACTAACCGCTAGGAGTCCGGAGTTAGCTGACGAGGACTAACCGCTAGTAGTCCGGAGTTTGCTGACGAGGATTAACCGCTAGGAGTCCGGAGCTAGCTGACGAGGACTAACCGCTAGGAGTCCGGAGCTAGCTGAGGAAGTATAACTACCACTGATACAGATGTTTCACGTTTACGGTGTTTGTTAGGTAACCTTGCTATTTATCAGTCTTTAACGGTTGTGGTAAAGTTCCATTGTATGTACTTCTAGAGATTAAGGTGAGGCACTTACAGCAATTCCTTATAAATATTTTATTAGGTATAGAGATTAACAGATCGTGAATTCCTTTAACGAATTACGCAGGCGAGTAATACATTCTATATTCCCCGGGGGTGAAGCCAATACTCTTCTAGACAGCTCACCCAGGAGAAGTCGATTTATTGATGAATTGTTTTGGTTATGTGAAATCCTCTTCTTCTTAAGCAGCTAAAGAGAATAACCATGTTAAAGAGCAATGAAACGTGTTTATGGTTTTAAATAAACTAAAGGTTGCATAAAGTGGAATTTTTGTACTGCAGTTTTCTCATCGACCCACTTCTCGTTAACTTGACGCCTTCTCGACAGGACATTTGTTTGAATGAAGCTTGTCACTGTTTCTCGATAAAATTGCATTTTTGTATTTTATGCTCGGTATGGCTTTCACACATTCAATGTTCTTCATAGAGTTTCGTTTGACAACCATTAGGACTAAGATACGTCTTACTCTGACAGCTATTCACGTTAGGGACTAAGACATGTCTTACTCTGACAGCTGATCACGTTAGGGACGTAGACGCGTCTTATTCTGACAGCTGATCACGTTAGGGATTTAGACACGTCTTATTCTGACAGCTGATCACGTTAGGGATTTAGACACGTCTTACTCTGACACCTGTTCACGTTAGGGACTTAGACACATCTTACTCTGACAGCTGATCACGTTATGGACTAAGACACATCTTACTCTGACACCTGATCACGTGAGGGACTAAGACACATCTTACTCTGACACCTGATCACGTGAGGGACTTAGACACGTCTTACCGTTACAGCTGATCACGTTAGGGACTTAGACACGTCCTACTCTGACAGTTGTTCACGTTAGGGACTAAGACAAGTCTTACTCTGACACGTGTTCACGTTAGGGACTTAGACACGTCTTACTCTGACACCTGTTCACGTTGGGGACTTAGACACGTCTTTCTCTGACAGTTGATCACGTGTTAAACAATTTAAAAGTTGACCTTTGGTTATACTTCAAACCTCAGTTGCGGAGCACTCGATCGAACAGTATATTGCTTGTGGGTTTGTAATTGTATCCAGATGGTAATCGTATATACAAAGATAACTGATTAATCGGAATATCTTAGAAGAAGTGTTAAAACCAGATAGTTTGGACTATTTATCAACATGTATGTGGCTGAAAGACAATCACTAGTTTTGATAGTCGCTACAGCTATTCAATATGAATGAAATATACGTTTCACTTTTAAGTGGGTATCATAGTCCCTTAACTACCTTCAAATCTAATCTCAGTACAGATATTGAATGATATTCTAGTGTCCTTCTCCTGAAAGACCGTAGGAGCGGGCGTAAAACCAATTAAGATAAATAGTCTTTCCTAAAATTTAAAGTCCGAAAACAAATAGAGAAAAAGTTAAAGCCCCAAAACATGACAAAATTCCACTTTTTGGAGAAAAATACCTCTTTCTTTCTCTATTAAGTGATTTCCTAATCCCAAAACTACCCTCCAGCCAAATATCTACATCCTAGAATATATTTCTAATGATATGCTATTTTAACATTGCTGACTACACCCACACCGGAATTATTCTATAAGCTCCACTGGACATCGTTACGCCTTTATATTTATGTTGACCATTTTTGTTTGTAGTCAGAGACAAAATGTCCAACAATTACCTCCCAATACTGAAGTATCAAGCAAAGAGAGCGAATTATTGATGAGGACAAGATGCTCTTAAAAGTAGCATTTTAGTCGAGACTCCATTTACGGCAGCAATATATCTCCAACAACCGAGAGCCCATTAAATCTAAAGCAATGTGTAGTACCGTAACTATGACTATACCCACACTGCGTCTTTTTCACGAGAAACACATGTCCTTGTCCACACTGTATATTGTCAGTAAGAGACATATTGCGGTGTCCACATGGTATATTGTCAGTAAGGGACATATTGCCGTGTCCACATTGTATATTGTCAGTAAGGGACATATTGCCGTTTCCACATTGTATATTGTCAGTAAGAGACATAGTGCCGTGACCCATTGTATATTGTCAACGAGAGACATATTGCCGTTCCCACATTGAATATTGTCAGTAAGGGACATAGTGCCGTGACCCATTGTATATTGTCAACGAGAGACATATTGCCGTTCCCACATTGAATATTGTCAGTAAGGGACATAGTGCCGTGACCCATTGTATATTGTCAACGAGAGACATATTGCCGTGTCCACATTGTATATTGTCAATGAGAGACATATTGCCGTGTCCACATTATTTATTGTCAGTTAGAGACATATTGCCGTTTCCACATTGTATATTGTCAGTTAGAGACATATTGCCGTGTCCACATTGTATATAATGAGAGACATATTCTCGTGTCCACATTGTATATTGTCAGTTTGAGACATATTGCCGTGTCCACATGGTATATTGTCAATGAGAGATACATTGCCGTTTCCACATTGTATATTGTCAATGAGAGACATATCGCGTTTCTACATTGTATATTGTCAATGAGAGACATATTGCCGTGTCCACATTGTATATTGTCAATGAGAGACATATTCTCGTGTCCACATTGTATATTGTCAATGAGAGACATATTCTCGTGTCCACATTGTATATTGTCAATGAGAGACATATTGCCGTGTCCACATTGTATATTGTCAATGAGAGACATATTCTCGTGTCCACATTGTATATTGTCAATGAGAGACATATTGTCGTGTCCACATTGTATATTGTCAATGAGATCTGTCTCAACACCGTAAATCATCCAACAGATACATATATCCGCGTACAAACTTTATCTTGTCTACCTTTGCCTGTGTCCACATTGTTATGGTGATCATGCTGACTCCGTGCCTTGTGCTTTAACTGGTTTACTTTCCGATCTTGTTTCTTTGTTCCCGTTATATGTCAAAATATGCTCAGTTTAACTTATCTTCAAGACATTGTCCATTGTATAAATACTTGCTAATGGGATTACCTGCATGAAACATATGCTGATGTTATCCCTATCTCCCCAAACGATCCGCTACGATGGTCCCAGTCTTTCCGCACACACGATGATCATTTTGGTCTTGTTTTACTGAAGTTTACTTTGATTCAAACGCACCACGTCATGCTCCATCTGATGAGATATAACAGTGTAGATCAGACGACACAATGAGAAGTTAACGTACGGAGACACTCTCCCACTACATACGGGTCTACAGACAGTTCTCACAGCGTCGCCCGACACAACTATTAACACGACTCAAATTAATTTAAAGTGTTAAAAAAAGCAACCCCACAGGAGACCAGATGAAGGCGTGATGTCTTCCAAGGATTGTTTTCCATGTACGCTGTGCGGACTATTTGTGAATACTTATAATAGTGAACGTAGTGTTTTAGTGAAACGCTGTCATGAATTGGATGACTGTCAGGGAAATTTTCCCATCTACGGTGTTGTGGTGACGTAGGATGGATGATAAGTTTCGCGGGAAAGCATTCGCTGTGACAAGCTTGCTCCGATAGGAGCAACTCCGACACATTGTCTCCATCCAAACCATCTACCTTCATAGTCTAGCACAGCGCCTTATTGGACGATTCACCGGGAGCTGTGGATTATATAAGGAGATGTTTAAGCAGGTAATGTTAAAAATAACGAAAAATGACATCGAAAGTACACCATATACCAACGTAACTACCGAATGTTACAGCGATGTACAGCAGCACTAACAAATAATTCACGTGTGTACATCATCGGCATCGGAATCGGAGTGATCACATTAATACTGTTATTTACAAAATTGAAGATTGACTTGTTAGGAACAGTCTTTGATCTATTTGTGTAACTATGCAGAAGCTTGGTTTTGTAGATATATGTTATTAATTTCATTACTCTAAAAAAGGCAACATCGTTGATGTCATGTTATGTGAACGTTCAATACACTGACCAGCTTCTACAAGTTCAATAATACCAATACTAGCAACAGCGAGGTAAAGTGCATTACCAGTGGGATATACCCAAGGCGCGCCGCTAGATAGGGCTAATGCCTTTAGGAATCAATGACAAACAAGACAGGATTATCGTGTGACGGCTCGTGCTATAATACATGTGTAACAGTGAATGGCTCGTAGAAAGCACGGACCGGGGACACGGGTCGGTGATACCGATTCATTAGTATAGTGTAGATAAAGTGGCCCGTCTTCCCTGGTGGCGTTCTGATTGAACACGTCCGACACTGCTTGTTAGTGATCAATTCCATGTGTACCTGTGCGCTATCAGCATAGGAGAGTGTTGCAGTCAAATCGAATCATTTTATTGGTTTTTCATCAACTCGTTACTCCATTAAGTGACCCCTGTAACATTGGTCCACTAACGCCCGGATGCTTACAAGCACCTGCTGCGGTCACTTGCAAAAGGTGGTAGATATCCGATATTCCTGGCACATATCGGTCGGATTATTACGTTCTAAACGTTCTGAGTAAACGGCGAATCATAAAAGACAATGACATCACGTGTGCTGATTAGCCGATAATACTCACGACCAAAGATTTAAACCTGTAGCTGACTGAGCCAGATCTATTATCCTCGTGCGCTGGAGTTATTGGGATCTATTGTCTAAAACATGGAAATCTATACCTATAAGTTATAACTTCTCAGATGTTATGCTGACCTACTTGGTGTAGAGTTCACAAGCTAGAGTCATTGGAATGATAAGCGGAATCATTGGAATAAACGACTGATCAATGCAAAACACCACCGAGATTTAGTCATTAGATACTGATCCAGGAAGCTTATTTTGAACGAAGAAGAAAGAGAGATCCACTCCTGGTGTCGCAGTATATGCTCGCAAACTTATGGGTATAGGACAAATAAGTGTGTGTACTCGTTGTAAGATACTCAGAGACAAGTACAAATCAGAACATTACTCACGAAATGTGACCATTACGGACTATTAGGATATCTCACACAGCAACAACATAGCGATTTGGTTTAAAAGAAACAAGCACGGCTGACTGATGCTGACAAATTGACCATGCTTCACAGTTATAGTGACAACACGTGCCAACTACAAGGCGTGGCCAGTACGGAGTGTTGGGACCAGTGGTTACTAGTGTTGGACCTTAAGGATATGAGAGTGGGTTGTGTCTTGTCCTTACAAACTAGTCTTTAATTCACGGAAATCATTCATGGCGAGATGCTGCATTGATTTTCCGCGAAACTAGCAAACCTTTTGGGACAGTGGAGCTTCCCTAGCCTGTATAGATCTGTAATTGACTTAGCAAAAAAAAGGCGTTAGCCAGTAAGGGAGGCGCTAGCAACAGCTGGACATAGAGGCAAACCACTGCAACTCGTGCGAGAACACTTCCGCACGCTCTCGGACACTTATGGAAACCACTTGATATAGTTTGCTAGTGTGATTTGCCAAAGAGTTTTCTAGCGGTATCCGTCCTGTGTGAATATCATGTTCCCTGAGAGTTTGATAGATATTCAATAGACACCATTGTTACAATACTGACCAAACAAACCATAAAGACATTTTCTTCTCAAACTAAGACGGAAATTAGAGTGCCACAAAGACTAATCATAACAAATCACAAAAAATAGTCACACATGGGAACTAGTTTTGACACCCATTCCGAGGCCGGAGTTTCGTATTGACGCTCCGTCCCCTCACAGCAGCTCGTGGTGACGTCACAGCCTCAAGAAGGAGTTAGCGGAAACGCCCTAATCCCACGGAATATATCATGGGTAGGGTTGTTGACTCTATCAACTAGTTATGCAAATGGATACTTCTCCAAATGAGGTAAGTTAACATGAAACCTGTTATAGTCGTTATCACATCCAGTTATGTTAACCAGGAATGAATTGCTGACAATAGAAGCCGACACCGAAATCTTTAAAATTCAAAAAAAGAAAATTTCGAAATTATGATGGCACTAAGGCTGCATTAACTAAATGTATGTTACAAATTTCAATATCGGGATCATTATCGAGTTCCTGATATCGAAGTTTGTAAAGTTTTCGCTTGTCATCGTTACTTTCCTGATATCGAAGTTTATAAATTTTTCGCTGGCCATTTTTAAGTTCCTGAAGTCTATTCGGCAATCACGTTTTTGTAACATTTCTAAAGATATATTTAACAAATTTAAATTGGGACAAGCATTAATAAAAATATACGATAAATAAATGCATTCTCGATTTAACATGAGTTGTCATCTCTGAAAACATATAAACCCTAGATAGGTGACGTTTCATGTGGGGGTGTTGGACAATTTAAATTTTTAAATAAATTTAATAAAACGTTTTCAGGATATTGTGACGCGTCTTTGATCCTACAAAAATATAGTAAATCGTTGAAAAATTCTAAGATTGAAAATAAGTTTTCATATTTCAAAATAACCTGTTATTTACGAAGACATGATGCGATGTATTTTGGAAACATAGAGATCCCATCCTCAATATATCAAATAGATGTGCTTTTAAACATTGCTGTTGCAGCACGTGAGATGTGTTTCGGTTCAATATTAGAATTATAAGTATCAGTATTAACTTCACAAGTGTTAAAACATCGCAAGATAATGCTAAGCTGTTTAAAAAACGGCATGACTTTTTTTATTCCGGTCAAGAAAAAATGTTCGGTTCAAGTTACGAGGGTTTAATAGAGGTACACTATTTATATAGAATATTTATGGGTTAAGTGAACACAATGTTTTAGCACAAGTTACGTGGTTTCATAGAAACACAAGATATATGTGTTTAAATGAATGTTTGTCTTGTGTGACAAAGTGTATATAACTGAATTGTCTCCTACTTTGACTGCATGGCGCATTAAAGTCACGATACAATTCGTCCTAGATTTGAAACAGAAATGTGGTTCCGATCGCTTCTTCATAAAACGGAATAGCGATTTCTAAATTACAACTCGCACGCTAACAATCTGACAGGCAATCTACATTCTAAAGATTTCCTGGTTTCGTACCGAGTCAGAACTCTTGTAATTTTAACTGAAAACACGGAATGTTATATAGTAATCTGAACAAGAGGTAGAGGGGTATAAAAAATATTTCGCTTAATATCAAAGGCGGTAGTTTATTGAACAAATATTTAAGGATGTCATACTAGATTGTCCTGGTTTGAAAAAATGTGTTCGAACAGTGGTACCGGGATGTTATAACTCAGTATCTACCTTTGTTATACCTGTTCAGGATAAATGTCGTAGAATCTTTATTGGCCTTTACAATGATATTATGTGTTGTTGCTTAAAGACGACGTGGTCTGTATGTCTTTAATGGCATTCCGATATCATTCAACCTCATGTTTGTGTCCAAACTATCAAGCATTTGTCGTTGCTTTGGGTGTTGTGTTTAATAGCAGCCTTAACGCTGCCAATGTGTGTAAACAACCAAGCATTACTCACAAATGTGCTTCGTATCGATTTTAAAAGTAAATGTCTGTTATATCAGAGATAAAAATATAACGAAATCTATTGGCGGAACGACTAGGAATTATAAGTGGATAGCGATAAGGATTCCAAAGATTGATTTCCAGACATGTCCTGTAATATAATAACCAGAGAGGCACCAGTCATTTCCTTCGCTGTTAAATAAAGACAAATTAACTACCATATTGTTCCAGTTTGTCAAACGTGATCAATCAGGTCCGTTATGGAACCCTATTAATGTAAGATGTGTCCTGCAGTAGGTTACTCCAGAACGGTATGTCTGCAACAATGCCAGAATCTCTCATCCATGCCTAAATGTTCAGCAATTTAGCGTTTTTACTCTCTCTTGAAAGTAACTTGCTGTATGTAATTGTGCTATTATTTTTGTGAGATATTTTGCAATCTAGCCGGATACATTTCTTCTTGAATCTGTTCGTTCGAAGAGTGTAGTCAATTTAATCATCAATCGTTTCAAAATACAACCGAGGCCGGGAACGCAAGCCATTCGACATGACGTTTATCGGTGACTTTAACGAGGTTTACGTAAGCACTGAGGTAAAAATGTACAGTGACGAGTTGTTATATTAGCATTGTAGTACAAATGTACAGTAACATAGTAAAAATGTACAGTAACGGGGTAAAAATGTGCACTAACTTAGTAAAAATGTACACTCACGAGGTAAAATATCAACATCACACCGCAGTACAAATGTAATGTAACGAGTTACTATATAAGCATTGCAGTACAAATGTATATTAACGCAGTATAAACATTGTAGTACAAATGTATATTAACGCAGTATAAACATTGTAGTACAAAAGTAATAACGAGTTATCAAATGGACATGGTTGTACAAATGGACAGTAACAAGTTAAATAAGTATTGTAGTACACACGTATATTAACGCAGTATAAAATGAACATTGTAGTACAAAAGTAATAACGAGTTATCAAATGGACATGGTTGTACAAATGGACAGTAACAAGTTAAATAAGTATTGTAGTACACACGTATATTAACGCAGTATAAAATGAACATTGTAGTACAAAAGTAATAATGAGTTATCAAATGGACATGGTTGTACAAATGGACAGTAACAAGTTAAATAAGTATTGTAGTACACACGTATATTAACGCGGTATAAAATGAACATTGTAGTACAAATGCGCGGTAACAAGTTATTATATAAATATTGTAGAACAGAAGTAGAAAAACTATCTATATATTATTTTGTGACAATGTTCAGGAACAAAGTTATTATAACTTAGTAATATGGAGATATATAGATCGAGTGATAATGTCCTCCACTGTTAATTCTTAGTATAAAAGATCGGTGCTACCCACGCGATGCCGTTGTGGTGGTGTGACTGTACGGGTAGCCAGTCCATCGATGATCTAAGTCACCTGTTGTGATTGATCACGGGAAAGCAACATGTCATATCACATTAACACATGTGTGTCAAGTGTAAAATGTCCTTAAATTTCTGTACTTTTCCTTACTCTACCACCGGAAATGTTGCTGATAATCAGTCCGACCACATTTTTTCTTGTCATTTTAACGAAGATAATTGTTCACAAATCAGATAAAACTGTGCAGTATAGTCCCTGTTGGCAATGGTATCTGTTTGTGACGGTATAATGAGATTTGATTGGCTGGATTAAAATCTGTATCATTTAGTTCAAAGTAACTATGGTAGAACAAAGCCTCTTGATGACATCACAGAACTTATATAAAAAGCGTCGTAGGTTAGATCTAGGTAACCATGGTAACATTACAACACAGTGTAATGGGATTTGAGTATGCTATAGGACCGATACCACACACTGTATTGTATTTGAACAGATTAAAATTATCATTTATGTATCCTGATTGGATGTCCAAATGTTTCATGGACCATGTTGTTGTGGAATTGAATTGAACACTTAGTTACACATACATAGATATACGTTTGTGTTCTGTGACCTAGTACTTCAATGGGTATTCGCATGATTTCCTTTGGTCATATTTTGCAATCGTTAGCGATTTTGAAGATAATTTTGTTTACATATCTTCATTCTTTAAAGTCGTTGTGCATGGGACTAGTTTGATTTTTACTGTTTAACGTCCTATCAAATGCTATCGTCATTTAAGGAGGGGCTGTCGGTGTATGTGAGGTGAGTGAATGTGAAGACTGCATGTTTTTTGGGAGTCTGTGGTGTTCGTATGCGTTTCCTTGGTGCTGACAACAGGCAAAAAAGTTGCTACTAACATGTCAACCATATTCATAAATAATCATAAACAAAACTCAAATTCAATACAATTACAGACAAAGAATCCTGAAAAGTAGTATAATAAGGCCAGGTCTTCCAGAAGAGTAAGCGTCTCCTGCATTATCAGCGACACTAGCCATGTAAATCTTGGTCTATCAAAGTAAGTAATGTGATATTCTCAAATAAAGACGAGGCATACAACAATAGAAATAACAGGCAAACTAACGAGCATCAAACACGTCCAATTTCATATTGAACAAAGAAATAGAATATTTATCAATGTAAAACTTCCCCATTATTTTCATCAACCTACATCTTTTGAGTTTTTCTGTCAGTTGACGACTTTTTTGCTTGAACATCGTGATACTGGGAACAGGCCCTTGAATATCGAATCAACTGCGGCGTTTAAACATCGTATATTGGGGATGTATTGAAATGGATACTCAGAAATTGAAAATTCACAATATGGAAATTGAAATCATCACGTTTATCATAAAGCTAGGTGAAAAGCTGTCCATGAAGGTTCCGCTGTAGGTAAAGACTGAGAGAAGAGGCTGATGATAAAGAGGAGTCTATCGTTTGATTTCCAAATCTTGTGGATATGTAAGCAAGAAGTCATTGGTAAAATTATTAAAGACTCAGATATGTCTCAGTAAGAGGATCGAACCCAAAGCCTTCATCACAGGGAAACATTCAGCTCAAGTCAAAAAATGAAGCAGTGTCAAAGGAGACACAAGGAAGGCGGAGAAGAAATAAATTTATAAAAGAGAAAAAAAATCTTTAATCAAGTCGCTCCATACGATGATGAAATGGCGGCAGCAGATGCAGTTCTTACGCCTTACCTGCAAGACATATATTAGTCAAGATATATTATAAAAAGATGGCATTAATGCTATATTGTAATATCGTCTGGAGATCCGCACACATATATAGTGTGTTTTGATACTCTTGATAGTTTTATGATGTGGTGTGATTATCAAGAAGGTAAACAATCCACAATGCAAAGTGAGAATCGATGAAATGTACATCAATCCGAGCAAATGAAAGATGTTTCGCTGTACCCTTGAGACAAGCTGATTACAAGTACTAAACGTCTTTCGCTGTGTTGACATCGTCAAAAAAAATCTAGGTCAGATCCCGATAATGCCTTGTTTCAGGAGTGATGACAACGAAATAGAAACAAACGCTAATGAATGCAATCAAAATGTCATAGAGCATTATGTTTTCGCACGAGAAAATAACATGTTTCTCATTAAGTTTATCATGTTGATAATAAATCTTGCCCATATAATCTTCATCCATCTCTATCTCTATCGTGGTGTGGTTTTGTGCAAGCGTTCAAACATATCAAGACAAAAGGAATATTTGGAGCGATGTCATGAAAACCTCGGATAGGGAAATAATGATCTTACAAACTTGCCTGGTAAAGTTCTCTATAGGAAATCGTATTACTAGATAAATAGATATGTGATTATTGTTGATATTTTTCGCAACTTGTTCAGTATCTTTTTGTGGAAATGGTTGTAAATAATTCTTTTATATCTATATCCTATCATATGCAATTCTGGAGCCTGATTTAGTGGTTATTTTAACAGCCTTGGTAATATGATTCATGATTCAAAGGGAAAACAAAACACACAAAATTGTTTTGATAGCGTTTTCAGAAGTAATGATATAAGTTTGTACATGGTGATACGATCATCAGAAAAAAATGACAATTTCAATCGTTATTATGACTTTACGATCGTGTAGACTAAATAATATGTTTACATGTCGCTGTTGATTTTATATTCAAGAGCTTGTTCTAAATATTTCAATTTTCGGACAATATGTCGGCGACTGACAAACGGACTCACAGCACAGGGTTCGAGAGATGCAGGTTGATGGTAATCATAGGGAATTTTATCTTTATCATAATGATATCATGGGCAAAATATATTTCCTCCTTAGGTTTGAAGTTGGATGTGTTTGATGCTCATTAGTTCACTTGTTGGTTCCTGGGTATTACTAGGGGACGCCATACTTGCTTGGATTTTACATGTCTGATGACCTCATTGGGACAAGCGACCTCTCCCCGAATATCTGGTTTTATCCTCGTTTCATCATCTAAACTCAGAGTCAATCAAACTATGACAAAATATGATCAAAAGAATGATCCGGGTTCTCTTTAACTTGGCTAATATTTTCCTACAAACGAATCTAACCTCTAAACATAAGTAAATATAAAGCCTCATTTTAACATGGAAATCATGTGAGAAAGACAAGTTATATAACTTATAAACGATTTGTTTACATAGCATATTTTATTGGCGTTTTTGATGTGATATTAGAGTGGAAATGACAAAGAAAAACTGTATCAACACTACGGTGTTCAAAAAACCTTGTGTAACCACAATATACACTATGTCATTATCCGAACTCTGCTGGGAATGACACAAGCCAGAGACAGAATCGTTGTGGAATTGCCTGGAATGGATATAATCCACAACTGTCATTACCATCGTGAGCCTCGTAGTCCTCTGATAATCATGAGGTATCCAATTGACTTGGTCAACAATTAGCGATGTCCACTGATGCGGTGTGCTGAGTTTAATGACCCCTTCAAAGCAGCAGGTTAACTATGGTATCCGTGGTCTGGATGACAGATAAATTTGTTAATACAAACCACAAAACCTAATTCATTGCCTTAGACAATTTACATTAACGGTTTTGTAAATGCATGATGAGTGGACAGCCAGTGGCACATGGGACCCGAGGACAGAGTCATGGGTGACTGTGCTGCTCTCATCATCATAGCTGCCACTTACAGTATCCCTTTGATACTCAACAGACTCGACGATATCACAGTTGTAATTCATCCCAATCACATCAAATTCATTCCAACATTGATAGTCGAATAAAACCCGTCCGCAAATGAATTTAAAGAAGGACAGATACATTTAAAGCCGATTCTCGATGATTTACTATGATTGGATAACCAGGAAGACAGTATCTAAGATATAACGATCCATGGATGAGATAAAGGCTGCGAGTGCTAAATGTGTAATGTTCTAGTCAACTAACCAATACAACTTTGTTTATGGTCATGAAATCTAAGCTATTCTTAAATAAAACGGATTCCGTACAATTCGTAATCTGCAGAATACCAATACGTTTCTCATAGAGTGATACTATTATCGAAATAAAGAAAGACCTAGCATTTCCAGTCTGTAGAATATGAATATGTGTTTGTTGAACTATTTTATCTGCAGTAGATGGTTTATATTAGCAGTGTGATTTCTACAACAACATGAGATGTATTGAAGCGGTTTGACTTCTCCCACTTTTGAAATAACCCTTGCTATTCCAACAAAGACATGCCGTGAATCATTATCAAGAGAACAATCATTGATTGCTATTCGTCTGAATAGAAATCTGTCTGTTGTAAAATCGCGAGTAATAAATAACAACGTATTTGTATTTAAACGAGGGAGCTCATTTAGCCAGTCGGAATGTTCCGTTTTGTCAACGGTATAGACAAATCTGTGTTGTCGAGAAATTACAAGGAACTACGGACAAATCTCCTAAGCCTCGGAATGACTCTTAATCACGAACATTTTAGATATACAACGTCTGTTTATACATTGTATCTATTTATGTATTCCTAACTGCTTTTAGAAGAGAATGTCATCCCATAGTGTCATCTCACCACAGACAAGTCAAGCATGCATCGAACGTTAATGTTTTGGCAGGGTTCCTGGACATAGCATGCTTTTCAGCCCAGGCAGAGAAAGCTTATCAGTAAAGACATTGAAAAATTCAATATATGATTATCATATTTTAGGCAGGCAACAACTACAAACCAAACTCAGTAAACAGTGTTTCCATGGCGACGCGATAGACATATATCATGATGTAGATCAATGTCTTCTACTGACGCCGTCATCTTTCGCCTCCGAACAAGGAATATAATCCCCAAGGTTTGCCGAAACCTGCATGCCACGTTTTAATTCATTCGAATAGTGGCACGGTTCAGGATAAACATATGTACTTGACGCTATTCTAAAATTATTTGATCTGTGAAAATTACAAAATTTACTTCATTTGAAGGCTGCTGCACCTCATCGTCTTTATTTTGACCTTTCTTTCGATCACTTTGGATTTCCCTCAGTCACCTTCTAGGCTTGAAAATTTAGGTCCTTAGCGTCAATGACGAGTCCTAGAAGGTCAAAAACAGCTGTATGCTGCAATTTCATTTCATGTTTATTTTTTCTCTATCTAAATTATTAAAAGGTGTTATTCATTTGTGTGTCTTTTGTATGAGTATTCATATAAACACTGCTCTCTCAGATCACACAATGTTTATGTACTTCTACCAAACGCAGTGTAGCCCTTTTACTCGGATAATAAAGAACTGTCTTCACTACTCGCATTACACTGACACTAGACTTTGACAGAAATGAAGAGAGAAAAATTCAAAGGGAAAAACATAAAAATAGAATTTAAAAACAATCGTAAATTAGATAAAAGTAATACTTTGTCAACACAGCTGTATGAATGATTAGCGTCATTTGAGAGAAGACGGCTGGTGTTACTCCGTCTACATCGATTCGGTAGTAATACGGTTAGCTGCTCGGCTATTCACGCGTGGTCGTAATGACCAGCGACTTGAGTCTCTGTTGCCAGGATTGCCCGTGTCTGTGTGGTTCTCATTGGGCTGTGGAATATACATTCTGTGACAGGCTATCCCAAAAATGGTAATGTCTAGCCAACTAATACTTGCACATAAATAATAGACCCATCAACGCAGTACCATTAAACCGAGCCATACATTCAGTTTCACCTAGGTCACGACCCCAGGTCAACTTAAAAGGCAGAAAGGCTTTGTTAGAGTTCCTCTCCATTTGTAATATTCGATCGCAAAGACTGTCGCGGGCGGACAGTGCTATCCGACAAGGAAACATGTCGGAAACAGAGTAGGTAAGATGTGTCAAGGGTGACCCAGACACGCTTCGTTTGCTGGTTGCACCATCTGTCGTCCGCTACAGATTGGATCAATGCAGCTAACACCTTCACCCTCGTGATGGACACTGTTTAACGCGTAACAGCGCCGATTAGAAGTGCGCTAAGATAAAATCACCCAGGATGTAGATTTTGGTCAAGACCAATAGAACATTGCCGAAATTCTGAACCAAAGTTGTATACCCGAGTGTACCGTATCTAGATTGCATATACTCACGAAACGATTCTGTATTCCTCACCATTGTCCGAAGTGTTGGTGTAACCGACCTTTACAATGCAAATGGAACAGAAGAGAAACAAATTGTTTGGATAACATACATTAAGATAGATATGATTATCAGAAATAGTGGGAAAATACAATATATACCGTATACATCTTATACAAAGAAAGGTGCCTAGATGTTTTTGTAAGATTAGTAACTTTTTAACTGGTTCGATATGTTTTATGGTATATATAGGCGAGTTGTGTGGTATATACAATTTCGGCCAAAGCAGGTAATTCCTAGACAATTGTACAAAAGACACACACGTGAATAGAACCTTTCAATACAAATATAGAATTAGATACAATATAGTCAAGTCATGAATTAAACTGCATCCTTCAGCTATTTCGTATGTTTAAAAATTCAAAAATCTAGATGAGGAGGTGCACTTGTCCCATACTTCAATACATTTCGAAATGTTTCTGCGTCTGATAACTTGGAAATAATCGCGAGATCTTGTGTGTTATTTATACAATTTAGGCTTCAGCATCACTGACTTGTACCAGAAGGACAAAAAATGCTGTTTGATGCAGTAAATTCATTGTTTGGCTCTGCTGTATCTAATTCTAAATTCACATTGAAAGGTTCTGTTCACTTGTGCCGTTTGTACAATCTTCGAGATTGCATTGCTGATGGACTTTTAATCTCCAAGGTTTGCCGTATTCCACATGCAACATTTTAATTCATGGCACTGTTAAGAGTATATACATGCACTTGACGTTCTCTTGAATTTATTCAATATAGAAATTACGAAATGTATTGAATCTTAGGATTGAGTTTTGTACTTCGGCAATATCTCCTGTTTTTTTTGGGGGGGTTTTTTTATTGCATCAACTAACATGAAGCCCTTTCATACTTAAATTCAATCAAGTAAGCCATTCCGGTTACTTACAGACGTTTTCTGTATAAGACGATCGTTTATACATACCAGACAAATTGCATTCAAGTATTTATATGGGAATGTCCATAAGGAACATTTTCATTACAACATGTACAATTTGGTAACTGCAACTGGACAAAGGTGAGCCATTAAACATACAGACCCGAGGCGTTCCGCAGATTTGAGACAGATACTAGCCAGGCATTATTTGTAAAGAACCAGACAGACAGTTGCTAACCTACATACGACTGCTCATAGGAAACAACACTGTGCTTCTGTGGTAGTTCTGTGGTGTCAAACACTAGGAATATATGCCCATAGACAACAGGCGAGACCGATTTCAATTAGGCCAATCTCGCTCAGACATGGTACCTCCAATGTGACACGGCACCGTTCCGAACAGGATAGAACGATCAAACCGGAAACATATTTAATTGGCCGTCGAGATGCTGATGGTTATGTGGTTTCTATCGGCACACAAGGTGTCTCTCTCAATGAAAGCATAACGTCAAATTCACTCCAATCCTACCGTCATACATTCTAGATCAGTATAACTTAACACGGTCTGCAATTACATACCTACATAATGCAATGACAATAACATTGATGTACATATCTATATTTTATCATGTACTAGTGACCGTCGGTGTAATATACTTGTACACGTAGTTCATTGACTGCTCGTGTTTTAATACGATTGTTAAGTCATAATGCGGACAATGACGTTACGTCACGGAATCAAAATGGTGCAATTAATTGTCTCCCTTGGTTTGATTTTGTTCTCCTCATTTTGACTTTTTGTGTTAAAAGTATCTTGTTTTCCGCATGAGTATTCAAAAGTGTCTCGGATATTAAAATTCGCTTGCTCCAGTTTCGCTAAAAAGCTTCTATGACTCGTTTCTTAAAACCTCACATCAAATGAAAACACTTTCATGATCCTATGTTTGTTAATGGCTGTCTATTGGGAAATCAAGTTATTAAAAGGACTAAATGGTTAGATATTCATTTCATAACTAATAAAAAGCATTATAACATTTAAATATCTTTTAAAAATTGTGTACTTTTTAAGAATTAGGATATTTTCAAGTTTGCATAACCATTTTATTAACGTCAAAAAATTAGAATGAAATAGGAGCCATCCAACACTAATTCATAACGTTATCGTCCGCAGAGTGTAAACAATGTCTTTGCGCATGCAATTTTAGATTCAGATCAATTCAAATTCATTTATTTCGTTCTGTCACATGTTTGGCATAGAACAAGAGGTCATTTTACGAAGTAAGGATTGAAACATGGCTGGCAAATTAAGTTTTGGCTAATTACATAATCATACATAGTTAAAAAATAATATCAAAACGGCGGGTTAAAATGAGGCTCCTAAAATTCATGTGATGAACTCCGATCAAAACAGCGCAGGGTGGTAGACACAACAGCTAGTGTCGACTAGCGTTAGTTTGAAGCTGAAAACCTTCATCAATTTCTCTCAAAGAGTACTATAATTTTGTGAAGAGTCTAATTTCAAGTATTACAATGCTTGCCCGAAATCAAACGCATGGGAAAATAAGGAAATCTAACCATTTAGTATCTCTAATTTACTCGGTTGTTATATGTATGTGTTCTGATTAAATTGTTCCTACTAATCTTCGGACACTAACTTTGATACCTTCTCAAATTATTATACATTTAGTACAACTAAGATTCTCTTCGTTAAGATGTAAAAATTTTCTGAAATTTATTCGTTTTTCATATTACATGTAAATTGACCATGAAAAACATAATTCTTTGGTTTTATACGGTCTCATTGTCCTTTTCCATTAAAATACACTTATTTTATAATCTTAACTTTCATATCAATTTACTAGGTTGAACTGCATAACAACCAAAATAGATATCCTTATTTTGTAAAGTTATGAAACTAAACCATGTTTAAAGACTTGATGAGGTAATAGAGATATAATTGAGAATAGTTATTATGTTATCATTAGGGGAGACCGGGGCACAGTGAATCGGAAAAGTTGTTTTTGAATATTACTCCTTATCAAAAGGCAGAATTGATTGTCTTTTAAGTGCAAACGATAATGACCCATGGTCAGTGTTTAAACATGGCAAATATTACATGCCAACTTTGACAATTTTAAATATACAAGTGTTTGAATTTTTTAAAAAAAGCTGATTCACTGTGCCCTGGCACCGGGGAACAGTGGACCATCACCTGGGGCACTGTGAATCAGACAGTGAAATCAGTGGATTTTTTTTCTCTAAAAAGGATCAAAAATTACAAACATAAATGTTTTGCAAACAGAATTATTTATTCAATAATTAAGAAAAACCAAATTCAGTCTAAATGCAGTAATTTAGACCACAAAATTATCTAACCAATGACAACAACATGTGTGACTAGGTGTCTTCTAAATTCACATGAGTAAAATTGCCATTAAAAAAACATCGTAAGTAAAGGAACTGTCTATCCATTGACAGCAACATGTGTGACTAGGTGTCTTCTAAAGTCACATGAGTAAAATTGCCATTAAAAAAACATCGTAAGTAAAGGAACTGTCTATCCATTGACAGCAACATGTGTGACTAGGTGTCTTCTAAAGTCACATGAGTAAAATTGCCATTAAAAAAACATCGTAAGTAAAGGAACTGTCTATCCATTGACAGCAACATGTGTGACTAGGTGTCTTCTAAAGTCACATGAGTAAAATTGCCATGTGTGAAAAAAACCATTAAAAAAACATCGTAAGTAAAGGAACTGTCTATCCATTGACAGCAACATGTGTGACTAGGTGTCTTCTAAAGTCACATGAGTAAAATTGCCATTAAAAAACATCGTAAGTAAAGGAACTGTCTATCCATTGACAGCAACATGTGTGACTAGGTGTCTTCTAAAGTCACATGAGTAAAATTGCCATAAAAAACATCGTAAGTAAAGGAACTGTCTATTCAGGAACAGCAACATGTGTGACTAAGTGTCTTTCAAAGTCGCATAAACAAATTGAAATGGGTAAACAAAAAGTAAGTCATCAAAACTGTCTATCCTTTTGTCCGGTGACAAGATGTTTGACTGGTTGTCTGATTTTTAAATTCATTTACCGAAGAAATTTTGAATAGGCATAAAAATCCACTGGGAATATTAAATGACGGGCAACACGAGCAGTGCCACCATGCTGAAGAGGCTGTGGCAGCTTTCCAATGATATCAGTAAATGCAATATCAGATATGTCATCAACTGTTGGAAAGACAAATTTGTATGATGAGGAATTACGTCTCATAAACTTAATGTTAAAGGTTTTTTTCACCAATATCATCAATGTCTCCATTGCAGCCTATTATTTGTCCTATATAAATAACTTTCGTCTTTTTGGTAAGAAATTGTACTATGACAAAATCCTCAGGGACGAGAGAATCAGCATCAGGCGGTACTATTTCCTCTTCCTCAGCAGATTCATCATATTCAAAGGAATCATCGTCATCGTCACAAATGTTTTTTTCGTTAACTTCCTCTTCTGAACTTGAATCACCTTGACTATCTTTCTGTTGAAATTCAAACCGTAATCCCTTTTTACCTTTTTTTGCTTTGTTTTGTCTCTCTTTGGTTTGCTTTCTTTTCTTTTCCTCGGCATCCTTTTTGATCTGATCTTTTACTGGTGTGTCCGTAAGAATTAGAGTTTTTCCTTTCTTTTGACCTCCTCTACCTTTCCTTGGTGGCGCCTTTGGAAAGGGACTTATTTCTTCTGGTAAAACAACTGCCTGTATTTTTTCTCTAGATATCCTATTTTCAGACGACATTGAACCAGAATCAGAACTGATTAAATTTGCTGCTAGAGTGTTGGCATGGGGAGAAGTCACAGGATCAACGTTGTCGGAAGCTGACGGAGCAAAATCAACGCTTGTCGAAATTGATGCAACAAGATCAGTGTTGGTAGATGTTGATGCAACAGGTTCAACATTTGTGGAAGTTGACACATTAGGGTTAACTGATGAGGAAGCTGAAACAACATGATCAACGATGGTTCCTTCAATGTCTTTCACGTTTTCAGTTATTGGCCTATCTGTTACGTATGAGCACATGAAATCTTCATCACTGAAGATGTTGGCGTCAAAAGGATGGATACCAGATACTTTGAATCCGGAATTGATATTCCTTGGAGTAAATGCCAGTGGGTAAGCTTTGCCGATAATCTGACTTACACTATGAATTGTGATTGGCTGGCCAGGGTGACTTATCATAAAATCATTTGCTGCCTTGGTGTAGAGGCTCTTGAAAGGACCATACACAGAACGGTCTAGGGGCTGCATTTTGTGACTACAGTGAGGCGGAAGTGTTAACATAGTAACACCATTATCCTTGGCAAGGACAATTGTTTCAATTGATATATGAGATTCATGATTATCTAATATCAACAGAACAGGACGCTCTTTCGAGCATTTGGTTGCCTTAATAAAGTGTTGCATATATACAGTAAAGTTCTCTGAGGTCATCCATTCTGATGGATTTGCTACACCAACAGGTCTAGGCGGAGCTTCATATAGCATTGATTGTTTGAAATGCACACGAGGAAATACCAAGAATGGCGGTACTGAATTCCCAGCAGCATTTATTGTGCCAAGCATTGTTACTAATGTTCCTCTTTCTCCCGAAGTGATTTTGCCAACTTGTTTTTCACTTGTACAAGCAACTACTTTAGTGTTTCCAACTTTCTGAACGGTTGTGCACCCAGTTTCATCTGAATTGTATATGTCAGTTGGACTGAAATTATGTTCCTTCATTACTTTCTCCAGGTTATCAAAGAAGTCTTTTACATTTTTCTTGTTGAAACTTGTGGCACGCGATAAGCTGGTTGCTTCTGGACGACGTAAGGACAGGTTAGGATACCTTTTCATACACCCAGCAAACCAATCTTCACCAGCACGTCTGTTCTGCCTCCAAGACTCCGGAAATACTTTATCATTGCGATTTGCATATTCAAATGCTAATTCACGCACTTGCTGTCGTGTCAACCCATAGTGCATTTTAGAGGCTTTGATAAGATATTCCTGTAGAAGTATTTCTTCTTCTTCAGTAAAAACCTGACGGCAGCTGTAATTTGGTGAATATGACATAGATTCTCTGTTTCCATGTTCCCGTGCTCTCTATACATAACGACGCAAGGTTGAAAAATGAATATCATATGACTTGCAGACATTTCTAATACTCCTTTGTTCTCCTATAACTTTCTGAACGGCCTCTTTCATTTTAGTACTGGTAGTCTTTCCAATTTTCCTATCCTCTTTATTTCTATTACGCACCATATTTTATGATGCTGAAAAAGAATATAATATGCAATTATACTAATTAACTTTTATCTGCATAGTAAGTGAAAAGTCAAAGTAATCAATGCCAAGAGTTGAGATAAAGAAAAAAACATTACTCGGGGCACACTGAATCACTATTCAAAGTGAGCCACTGTGCCCCGATTCACTGTGCCCCACATGGTCATATTTTAATCATGTGACCACCATCCTGACAAGGCTTAGTATCACATGGATAACACAACTTCGTCAACATCTCCAAACATCCATGTAACTAATGAAATATGATTGAGTGTCTATCAACTGACTATCAAGTGAGTATCTGAAAGGGATTGAGAGCACAAAAATTTACTTCTGGGGGTGTAAAACATACTTTAAATTGCATTTTTTCTGGCTCCAGATAACTGATACTGCAAGACAATTTGGCAGGAACTCTTCAATACACATATACTGATGATGTCATCAGTCTATTAACACAAACCAAATTCTATAAATGATCAATGATTCACTGTGCCCCATGATTCACTGTGCCCCGGTCTCCCCTACTTAGAAAGAAATCCCTTGATTTATTTTTTGTATTTTTTGCTTAAACAGACATATTTCAAGACCAAAAACCAACCTGAAATACTTACTTTCCACCCCTGAAAGTCAAGTCTTTTGCTTAGTCGGTATTGGCGAATTTAAAATCTGTGATCCGTGGTGATAATCTATGCAAAATTTGTTGAAATTTGATTAAATTATTTTGATTTATATTCTAGATAATTACTTTTTGAAAGAAGGACGTCGTCATTGTTGACGCTATTACCACAATCACTACATTAACTACTCCATCAACAAAGTAGTCGACCAGGAAAAAAACATCGCGAAGCTATTCAATGTATCAACATTTTAACCTCAATGATCATTATATATGTTGTCGATGAATTTGTATACATTAACTGTTACTATACATTACCGTATGTTGTGTAAAGAACAGTAAATAAGACTCCTTGTCACTCATGTGCCACATGGTTGAAATGACCACTTGGAGTCTGTCAGAAATTGATCTCGTTTCAGATGCACATAAGACATTATTGTAGCCACGGACAGTGGTTTTACAATAAATCTAGCGGATATTTCGTTACGTCATCAGACATTATTGTAGCCACTGACAATGGTCTTACAATAAATCTTTTGGATATTTCGTTACGTCATAAGACATTATTGTAGCCACTGACAGCGGTATTTCAATAAATCTTTTGGATATTTCGTGACGTCATAAGACATTATTGTAGCCACTGACGGCGGTATTACAATAAATGTAGCGGATATTTCGTTACGTCATAAGACGTTATTGTAACCACGGACAGTGCCTTAACAATAAATATTTTGGATATTTCGTGACGTCATAAGACATTATTGTAGCTATGGACACTTTGGTCCAGCTGACACGTAGTAATTGGCGATTTAAGTATAATCCATAACGTTTAGCTTTTCATGAATGACCCAAATCATCTGGAAACCCATTCCCTGAATTGGGGGAAAATGAATTTCCAGATACCAATGGGTTCCATTTTCCATGAAATACTACGGCACAGTGTTAGCAAATAGAGCACGCTGTATTGGATTCACTGTCCAAGTGATTTTAACCCTTGTGTCCTATCATAAAAGGAAAACATATCACTTGTACCTGATGATTAAATCCACACGTCATGATTTGATAAGGCATCCAATAATTTGATCCTTGTCTGCAGACATTACTACATTTTATGCATACAAAAGGACCTTGTTTTGATCAATAACGAAGGAAACCCTGCCGTAACATTTTCCTATTTTTCAGAGAAGAAATACTGGCTAATCATACATAAGTATTACAAGTACGTAGATTGCCTGTACATGATAAGACACGGACCTCTCTCGTTTATAGTGGATTCCTAAACTTCACAAACAAAACCTCATATTTCAGTTATATATCGATGATGAGTTCAATAACCCTGTCAATTTTAAAAACTTCTACAACTTCATATCAAATACAAGGCTGACTCTTCCGCAATGTGTCTGTGTTTGATGCTCCTCAATATTTCCGATGGTTCCCTCATCATGGATGAAGTGTTTCATACTGCTTATCCGTTAAGAAATTTTCTATTGTTGTTTGTCTGCAAAAAAACAAATCTAATGTAAATTTGTTCAAGTGAGGTTTCCGCGATAAAACCTAATGCCGGGAGTCAAGTATCTACCTATTATTTCGTAATGTCCTATGTAACATGTGTTATCACACGTCTTTGATAATGTCCTTTATCGACCCATTTGACCTGGTCAATTCTGATAAATAATCTGTCTGTAATAGATTAGTACTGTTATGGCTTTCCATACATTCCACAGAAACCAGATAAACACAATATCTAGTCAGTAAACCACTGAAAGACAGTATCATGTTTGTAACAAAATATTATGAATTATGAATAAAGGAGTTTTTTTCAGCATAAGCAGCGCTCAAATGTCGATTGTAGATATCAAAAGTATTTTTTTAAATGTTTTAATCTCTGGGTCCTTCTGAATTTCAGTACAATGCAGGTGTCCTTATAGCTCAATGTATGACCTAATAGTGATTCTTCAACTACCAAAACACCTACAATGATACATTTAAAGGGATATTCCTTCACCTTTGCCAAATTTCAGTACTTTTCTGGAACTCGTTCTAAGAACTATTGTTTGCATCACAATATCTCTTGTGTGGTCAGTTAATACTCCCAGCCAAACTGACTAAACGTAGCCCATTGGGAAATCCGGACCTTCACTCGGCTTATTTTTCTGTTGATGTTTTAATTTACATTTCATTCTGTCGGCTTATAAAAACAAAAAATGTTATGACACCCGAATGTTTGATAATATATCTAGCTAGATCTCTTAAGAATTTCCGCAAATTAACTGTCATATGATTGTTTAAATTATTAACTGAGTTGTCGATTTCCATAAGAACATAACTGAATGATTTGGTACAGAATTCTTAAAAACATCCTTTGAAATCTAACTTTTGCGTGATATTTCTTTAAGGTATTGGGGTTGAAACTTCCTTTGAAAGTTCTGATGTTGTCTGTTTTCTCTGACCTCGGCAACGTTCCTGGTAAGAGCTGTCGACCTTTAGACAAAAAAACTAAAACATTGGAACATCTTAAGAGCGGACGTGGTTGCTTTGCATCGAACACTTACCATTAAAATGAAAAATGAATAGAAGGAAACAAGTACAGAAAGATGCACATGGCCCATTTTACTGTAGATTGCCTAGGTTAAGCAGAGAAATTCGTGTTTCATCAGGGGTTTCTGACAAAAATACCCAGTAATGATGTCAGCTAAAACATGACGAGCAAACAGCAAAACCGATAATTTTACAGAAAACCGTGACATCCGTGGCAAATCTCATGGAACATTGTAATTAAGAGGAAAACGCGTCTTTTAAAAACATTTGACACTTTTCAAAAAGAAAAAGGCCATGTCAATAAATTCGCCGCAACCTGCTATTTCCACGAAGCTGTTTACAAGGAATGCACCTGCCTTGACACATTAGCTTCCGTAATGCTCGCACTCAGCGTTCTCCATGTCTGTTGTAATCACAATATGCTGAAAGGTTTCGGAATAAACTTCTATATACTCCTTCCCATGGGTCCCTAGAGATACCATCGAAAAGCTAGATTAATGAAACGCGGTAAAATACATTATTAGGTATGAAGTATGAAGACACGAAGTATGAGACAAGGTGAGACTTGGCTTAGACTGGTTAGCTAGCGAACAGCCATGTATTACTGAGAGAAGCATAAACACAAACATGCAAAGATCATTAGTCGTTGGCTCGTCCCCTGCACTAATAGAACGTGTAACAGAATGCTTTTGCGGTTGATAAGATTGTATAATAATATTTCTCTACTAAGTGTTTACAGCAATGTCAACAGTAATGAATGCTGGTACCCATATAAAACTGAACACAATACTACTACAACGTGACAAAGGCAAGTTCTATTTGTCGGTCATTAATGTGCATTTGGTTCACGTGCGATATAATTTCCTACAAATATTGGCTCGAACTCGCGGACTAAACCCGTTTTTGTCCTCTATCTGAACAACAATGGCCACTGTCAATTAGGGGGTTTTCTCACATGAAAACATCTAGAAGGATGTGATCTAACGTGATCAAGACGATTCCTACTTATCAATGAAATTATGGTGTCGGCACGTAATGCCTTCAGCTCAGCTATCTCTGGATTAGCTCATAAACTTCCTGTTCGTCATGTCACTTTCATATGTTTCCTTATGCCGGGCATTACGTAGGGTCGGTCAGTACCTCATTCAGTCACAACGTCACTCAGTCATTTTACATCTATCACTATCATACGTCATTTGATATCACCTATTCATTATGTCAATGGTCCTACTCAATAGCACTCAATCATTACGTCACTAATTTGATTTAATGAATTATTACTTGATTTATTATTTTGGCCATAGGTGAATCTATTATTTCAATTATGTTTGGTGCGTCATTAGAAGCGAACAGTATAGCAGATATAGATGACGCAAAGCCAGCTGTTGGGACGTAAATACGGTTTGCTACAATTAATACCATTTGGGCTTTTCTAAGCATGAGTATAAAGCATCCTTCGGACCTTCTGCTTGTACAAATCTTTGTTTTTACCTAGTCAACAATTGTTGCATATTAAATGTTTAAGGTAAGGCACACATGATAATTATAATTTGACTTTTGGTTATCATGTTTTACACTTTGTTCTCATTTTAGAACGTGACATCACATACTTGAATTGATCAAGATTTATATGGCGGATGTCGCCGATGAAGCAGAATACGCACACTCTTCCGGAACACCGAGTGTTATTCTCCCGGTATTTGTTCAAGGGTATTCGTGTAAACTTATTCTTTCGCTCATATTTTGCCCCAGTTTTATTGGATTTGACTTTGGATTTTGATTATGTTGACTTGATTTTAAACACTAATTATTTGCTTCCGGTCCTTCAACTCCCAGTTTGTCATTATTTGTCCCGGAGACAGGTGTGCATCTTTATTTTCATTAAATTGTCAAATCATTCCACAGGCCCATGCTTCGAAGAATACATGCTTGTTAAATAAATCATTTGTATTAACACTGTTGGTCTAGAATAGAAAGCTAATGAAAAGGCAAGTGTTCATTGTGAATAGTCCGATGACACAACTTTATTTTCCATAAAGACATGCATTGAAAACCTGCAAGGCAGTTATGGGTGCTGACACTACACAATTGTAAAGAGATTTAAGGTAACTGATGACGGAGAACACGTCAATACAATCAGTTACATGAACAATTTAATGGAGAGCCATTTCTATGTTATATAAATGTAATGATGAAAGTTGCTATACAAGAAAAGGTCATTAATAAAAACAAATACAAAACAAATATACAATAATGTTAATATCGATTGATAATACACAATAATAACAGGCTACATACCCAATGTTGATGGTAAATACACAAAAATAACACACTACATGACCAATGTTGGGAATACACAAAAATAATCGGCTACAACAACAAACTACCGCTATAAGATTTGATAACAAAGCCGATACAATAAACCAGAAGTGGGATCGGTACTACTGAATCATTATAATATATTAGTCACCTTCAGAGATATATCCATATAACCAAGTCAGAGTATTAAGTTTTTTTTCTATCCTTCAAATTGTATATATATAGATAGATATATAACATAGCCACCACTCCTAATATTGATAAACAATAGGTTTGCGATAGACCCGTAGGGGAACAACATACATCATATTCTTTAACACTGGTATGGAAGGCATGAGGCAGATCCGGCAGGTGGTTGATCCCGTGGTCTCTAGGAGGAACAGAATTCTGCGTTATTTGCCACAGGGACGAAACCGATCATCTCTCGCGAAGATAGAATCTTTTTTATCTACATTCACATTTATCATCTGAAAAGTCCCGCAGATATATCATTCTGTCATTCCTGGAAATATAGCGCAGATTTTTTTTAATGTTTACCATTTATTTCAAAATCTTAACCAGATGCTCCCAAATTTCTCGATTATAGCCGCAAACAGAACACCTGGTCCAATCGTAGCTAGAGCCTCAAATCTCTACAATTTTGACCTAGAGCTACAAACATGTACCTTAGTTAACTAGATTCACAAACATGTATCATTGTTAACTAGAACCACAAACAGAAACCCCTACCATTCTAATTCCAGCCACGAACCTGTACCCTAGTTAAGTAGAGACACCGACAGAAACCCGTACCATTCTTAACTAGAATCACAAACAGAAACCTGCACCATTCTTAACTCGAGTCACAAACCTGTGTTATAGTCAACTAGAGACAACAACATAAAACTGTACCATTCCTTTTTGAAGACAAAACTCTGTACCATTCTGAACTAGAGCCACAAAAATGTACCATTCTTATCTACAGCCACAAACCTGTACCATTCTTGTAGTCACAAACCTGAACCATTCTTAACTAGAGCCCCAAACCTGAACCATTCTTAACTAGGGCCACAAACCTGAACTATTGTTAACTAAAGCCACAAATCTTTACCATTCTTAACTAGAGCCACAAACGTACCATTCTTAACTGAAGACATCAACTCTTTTACCATTCATAGTTACCAAAATAATCCTGAGCTAGAACAACAAACAAACATATTTACGTCTATTCTTGCCGGTAACACTTTCTCACCCCTGGGACTGAAATGTTACCTTAACTTACAGGATGCTGTTCTCTTTTCACGAAAAGAACGAGAACCTGCAACATCCTGAGGTAGTATTAATCAGACGGCACAACATGATTCACGGTATGAAGCTGGTTATGCGGGAAGTATGTTTTGAGGAAGATATTGCTGGTGTGGTGCCTGACCGATTGTAATGCCGTAAAGTACAACAGAACAGGGAGTGAAAACGTATTGTTGTCACAGTCGAGAAGTCCTGTCGAATCCTGCTGTCTCCTACTCGTGGCGCCAGCCCATCAGACCCACTTCATGCTCAGGTTTACATCAAGTTTCATTATATGCTTTACTGCAGTATGTCATGATATAAAACAATTAGCATTCCCATACATGTTTCATTCTCTCCTCGTTTCATTCTCGTCAAAATGTTACGAAATAGTTTTATCGGGCTGTTGTTACGAGGTCAGGCTCTGGGCGCTGCAGCCATGATGCCATCAAAGGTTTTACAATGTATGTACAAAGACCGTCTTTTATGTTAAATGTATTTTATCATTGCAGACTATAGAGACTTGAGACTTTTCGTCAGCGATTTTGCTGAAAGTAATTCCTAGTTTTATTTCAAAGGTGCTACCATCATATGATCAACGTCGTCGTGAAAATCTTTCGCTGGATAGCCTATTAGGACTAAAAACAGTAAATGGACTTTTATACCGTTCCGACAGTAAAGTGCACAGAAACACGATTTTGTGAGAAAACAAACTTTGTCTGCTGTTTGTGTGCAATGTCCTGCGAGAATACAAACAAAATCATTCTGCTGGTGATTGGTGATAAACTCATTACATCACTAGTTATGTTATAACGGCCTCTATCTACAGCCTTATTACCTTATAGCTATACAAAATATGGTGACTACAGCTCGGAGATGATTCCTTAATAATAAGGTTATAAATTCAACAAAGAATTCACTTGGGGTTACCGAGATATAAATTAAGGATTGTCACCGACAAGTGTATTGTTTTGAAAGACTACTACAGAGATTAGACCAAATTTATTACCAATACATCCGAAATCTGCAAATTAAAACAATTGGCAAACCCTTTGTAAGATTTGTGCAAGCGTAAGACAATAAAGTGCTCATCAGTTTTGGAGTATGTCGTAATAGTGGTCTCACGATTACGTGAGTCAGAAAATCAATGTTTAGGTGTGAATCACAAATTGTCATATATAAACAGCCATTAAAGGTCCAGCCCTACAGTTAAGGAGTTCATTACAAAGGAAATGGTGGGCTTTTATTTATTTTTTTTTTCAGTGTTATTCCAACTCCACTAAATTTTCTGAAATTTTAAAGGCGTTATATTTGATTGATGAATTCATAGTGGATTTCATTTCTGATATGGTAGTTCCGATACTGTAGTGCTATTCTGACCCTGAAGTAATATAGTACTTGCTACCTTAAACTGATAAACAGTATGTACATCACATCACATGTATGTACGAATTTCAATCTAATACCAAACAATCAGTCCCCATTCTCCATATATATGCCTTACATATAGACATTATATATGGCAACATTAGATGGAATAGCAATTCATATAAAAACGAAGTTCCGCTTTGTTTTCTTTTATGTTAATTTGGAAAAAATTCCTAAATTCCGAAACAATGGATCGATTTATATAAAAAATAGTAATCATATTATATATATATATATAAAAAACAAGAAATCGCTACATAATCATAATCCGTATCCAAATTCAATAAAACTAGGGCCAAAAGAAAGATTGACACGGAAATCCTGAAAAGTACAAGAAGAATAAAACCATATATTCCGGAATGTTAAGCGTCTTCTGCTTCATCGACAACATCCACTATGTAAATCTTACTTAATCCAAGAAAGTGATATGCGAAGATTTGCCGTAAGATTCTCAACAAAGTATAAAAATGATCCTCACTGTGTCATGTAATGTGCAATGTATGTTACAGTTAGAATAACCGGAAATGATTTCGAGTTTACGTTGAGTAAAGTCAAATTTGAAAACACAAAATCAATCAATGAAGTCCGATAAATTCGTACTGATGGCAAACACTTAAGATAATGTCTGTAGTTCTTATTATCAAACTCGGGCATTTTAACCTCCATCAATGTACGAGATTCTCTCAGTGTAATAGTATTACAAGGCATATCACCATGTTGGAGTAAGTATATTTGTAAGCATATGGTGTCGCCCGATACTGCTGACAAATACTATAGATTATCAAAACTTCGCCCTAACAACAGATAAATGAAGGGTCGGTGTTTGGACTTTTGCCAAACCTTTGTCCGAAAAAAAATCTTACCAGCTTTGCTAATACCATTTCAGCAGAAATAGAAATGATGTCCATTAGTTTTTATATGGTGTTCTCTGGTAAGCGGTTAGGGCAGAAGGTTATCTTGGTTAATATCGATTATCAGAATTGGGTTTGTAAGACTTTGTCAGGGTTCATCTCCTTAACCATGTCCCTAGATAACGGTTAGATGCTGACACCGGAGTCTGTAATGCCAGCTGAGTGACGTCCTAGCTATGCACAAATCTCGGATCTTGTCGTCAAAGTGACTAGTCCCATTGTCCATTCAAGAAAATTCATGATCAATTGCTGGTCAAATGGTCAGCTAGGATACAAGAGGCTTTTCTTTCATAAAACCTGATAGACACTTCTTTCATCTAGAAGAGCGCTTACAATGTAACTCCATGGACATGGAGTGTATAAGGAGCTTCACTGTACATCTCCCGTAGGGCCCTCGCAATCGGTTTTGTCGTGTTTTTACCGACACCTAGCCTTCCAAATACAGGTCTGACAAATTACCTCCATATATTTGCCAGTAGAGTCCTGCCCCGGGGGGAATGGGCCGCAGATACATTTGTACCTATACATATGGGGTTCTGACCCAGACGTTGCGGTGTGAATCCTTTCCGCGTCACTTTAAGTACAGAACAGGGGTTATTGGTGTAATAACCAGCCAATCATTGTTAATGTCAATACCCTGTCATCATATTTTCTATACTTCCGGTCTCTTTAGAATGGCTATACCTACTGGTAAACTTTCGACATATACACGTCTTAGTGAGTTACATTTGTAACTACATATGTAATAGGAAGGAGTTAAGAAAACTGCCCCACAGAGGTTCGAACTAGGAACCTCTTGCTCTCTACGAGAACACCTTACCACCTGTCCAGAGGAAAATTCACCCTTACCCAGACTAGTAAGGACATCTGTACTCGCAACTTCTACACATATAAAAGTCCTAGTGAGCCAACTACATATACGACTTCAGTGATATGATGACATATCTTCCAGTGTGCTGCCGTCAGAAACATCTTAGTGAGCTGACGCCATTAGTAGATCACACAACACACAGTGAGCTGACGTCAGAAACATATTAGTGAGCTGACGACATTAGTAGATCACAGTGAGCTGACGTCAGAAGCATTTTAGTGAGCTGACGCCATTAGTAGATCACAGTGAGCTGACGTCAGAAGCATTTTAGTGAACTGACGCCATTAGTAGATCACAGTGAGCTGACGTCAGAAACATTTTAGTGAGCTGACGCCATTAGTAGATCACAGTGCGCTGACGTCAGAAGCATTTTAGTGAGCAGACGCCATTAGTAGATCACAGTGAGCTGACGTCAGAAACATTTTAGTGAGCTGACGCCATTAGTAGATCACAGTGAGCTGACGTCATGTGCAATACCTTATGAGCTGACGCAACATACAATTGTGTATAAGTTGTCGTCATATACAATTTCCAAATGAGTTGATTGCATAAACGATTCCTAGTGAGATGATATAATGTACAATTTCAAGTAGCTCGCTGTATTTTAAAATCCTAGTGAACTGACGACATATAGAATTCTTAGTTGCAGCTTTTATTCGTCGACCGACAGACCTACTTCAAACATAGGCTGATTATGTAAAACTCATTAAGAAAGTTTTTGTGACTGTATTTTTGATGGAGTATTCTCCTCAATACAAAACAAAACAATAGCGTTGGCATTCAGAAGAAATAAAGAATCCCAAGATAAACTAACTAACAACCTATTAACATACTAATCCAATCGAGAGAACTCCTGTATTGTGCACCATGTACTGCCGTGCTGATCAATATCGTTGCCTCATCCTGGCGACAGTACCTGGTTCTACATCCGTGTTTACAATTCTGTATTGAGAGAGCACGAGGGAGATTACATCCAGGAATACCGCGACACGTCTCGTGTTTCCAATCCAACAGTAACTAATTCATTACACGGATGGTTTCTCTATTTCCGGATCATATCGATGCTTTTATTTAAATTAATTAACAAATTATATTCTTGGAATTTCAAAAGATCAATTCTTCAATGCGCCTGTTCCCCGAGTTTTGCTATGGTTTGGACTGAGCTTTAATGTCAGACAGAAATGCTTCCATACGATTTTCCTACGATATTATTTGATTTCAGAGAAGACAATGATATTCTCCAGACTTAAAAACGTTCTCATAATTAAAACAGGAGTTAGGCCTAGAGGGACAGATTTCCATTCAGAGACGGCGACCGGACTTCCGCTTCATCTCAAACCAGACAAGCATGTCCCCGCATACCACGTTTTCTTATTCCCTAACATCATTAATGCCATTTATTTCCAATATCCAAATATAATTTTAATCAATGTCTGTTTGTCAAGTCTTTCTAGTCTTAATGTCATTTAAAAGAAAGCGTAACCAAGCAACGCGATAACTGATTTGTGTTCTGACTGGTGGTCTGATGATTGTGGGTCGCCATGGGGAATAGCAGTGCTTTGGTATACTGTTGCCATGCCTCCATAGTATGTTTACCTGATTGGTCAGATATCAACACAATTGTATATTATACAGTAACATTAAATCAGGACATTGGAAATCTGAAGTTTTGTTACTGTAATCACAATAACACGCGGATATCGTAAATAGCATGAGGTCTATATCCGGCCGATCTATACCCCAGAAAAGTCTATACGAACAGACAGACTGTTTCGATGGGAAAAGAGATGATGTTATTGTGTTTAAAAAGGGCAATAAATGTATGTTATAGATCGGCATGTCGCGATATCTTCGTCAGACTCTGGCGTTAAATTATAATTGATCCATGACATGAAATACATGCATGATTTGGCACAGAATTTAAGCATTTCTATCTAACACAATCTCCATTAAACACAAACCATTAACTTAGCCAACTATTTCAAACAGTCTGACCGGAGATTTTTCAAAATGTATCCATTATACCAACATCCATCGCAACTCTTCTCAATCATTAAACACCGTCATCCGTCTCTACCATGTGGCGAACGGATGTAAACCTGAATCAACCCGCTAGTGAATCCTAATCTACCTTAGTCAACGATTCTTCAACGTAACCTTCTTGGTCAACAAGTCTAGAAATCATCAATGACCACTTAAAAATCAACACAAAGGATCGGTCAGAGAACTTCTCTGGCTTCCGGTATACTTTCATGGAAGAGCACAGCCGAAATCTATATTGTAAATTAATTGGCTTAATGCATGTGTAGATCAGAGTCTAAGGAAGACCTGAATGGAAACTTTTAAGAATTATACGTGAGTGCTTGTCACATGCCCATTCGCTGCGGTCAACAACGTCAGAATTGACAGTGTTGTGTCCCATTACCTCGGTCTTTAAATAGACCTCTCGTTAGTATATATCAGGTGAGAGGAAGTGTTTAAATCCACCCCTGAAAACTGCCGATCCCAGTAATTATATATGTGACCTGTTCTAATGAGCTAAGTAATGCTTCAGAAATTGTCGGTACATCGTCTACGTTACTTCAAAAGTCTCCGTCAATCCATTAGTGACTGATGCAGATTACAAGTATTGACGGAATAACGTAGTAATCACACACACACACTGGCAATTACTGATTCTCATAACCAAGTCCACTTTGGTGATTCCTAGTCTTGTATCTTCATGGTGCTAACTCTTATTTACTCCGCAGAGTCACAAACTTTTCTCTTTATAGCAAAGTATTCACTGCGTGAATCCTAGATTCGACCAACTAAAATGAATGCTACACTGGAAAATGTTAATATTTTGCTCGTTATAACGGAGTCTATACTCGAGATTTCACTCTTGCTATACTGGAGGTTACTGCCCATAACTCTTTATTTCGAATGTCAAAGTCTTGACTCGTTACGACAGAATCGTTACTGAAACATTCTAACCTTGATTCGTAAATAACGTAGATACAGTCATATCTCTGACTATTTATAACGAAGTCTACAGTCATATCTCTGGCTATTTATAACGAAGTCTACAGTCATATCTCTGGCTATTTATAACGAAGTATACAGTCATATCTCTGGCTATTTATAACGAAGTCTACAGTCACATCCCTGACTATTTATAACGAAGTATACAGTCATATCTCTGACTATTTATAACGAAGTCTACAGTCATATCTCTGGCTATTTATAACGAAGTCTACAGTCATATCCCTGACTATTTATAACGAAGTCTACAGTCATATCCCTGACTATTTATCACAAGTTTACAGTCATATCTCTGGCTATTTATAACGAAGTCTACAGTCATATCCCTGACTATTTATCGCAAGTCTACAGTCATATCTCTGACTATTTATAACGAAGTCTACAGTCATATCTCTGGCTATTTATAACGAAGTCTACAGTCATATCCCTGACTATTTATAACGAAGTCTACAGTCATATCCCTGACTATTTATCACAGGTCTACAGTCATATCTCAGACTATTTATAACGAAGTCTACAGTCATATCCCTGACTATTTATAACGAAGTCTACAGTCATATCCCTGACTATTTATAACGAAGTCTACAGTCATATCCCTGACTATTTATAACGAAGTCTACAGTCATATCCCTGACTATTTATCACAAGTCTACAGTCATATCTCAGACTATTTATAACGAAGTCTACAGTCATATCTCTGGCTATTTATAACGAAGTCTACAGTCATATCCCTGACTATTTATAACGAAGTCTACAGTCATATCCCTGACTATTTATAACGAAGTCTACAGTCATATCTCTGGCTATTTATAACGAAGTATACAGTCATATCTCTGGCTATTTATAACGAAGTCTACAGTCATATCCCTGGCTATTTATAACGAAGTATACAGTCATATCCCTGACTATTTATAACGAAGTCTACAGTCATATCCCTGGCTATTTATAACGAAGTCTACAGTCATATCTCTAGCTATTTATAACGAAGTATACAGTCATATCTCTGGCTATTTATAACGAAGTCTACAGTCATATCTCTGGCTATTTATAACGAAGTCTACAGTCATATCTCTGGCTATTTATAACGAAGTCTACAGTCATATCCCTGACTATTTATAACGAAGTCTACAGTCATATCTCTGGCTATTTATAACGAAGTCTACAGTCATATCTCTGGCTATTTATAACGAAGTCTACAGTCATATCTCTGACTATTTATAACGAAGTCTACAGTCATATCTCTGGCTATTTATAACGAAGTCTACAGTCATATCCCTGACTATTTATAACGAAGTATACAGTCATATCTCTGGCTATTTATAACGAAGTCTACAGTCATATCCCTGACTATTTATCGCAAGTCTACAGTCATATCTCTGGCTATTTATAACGAAGTATACAGTCATATCTCTGGCTATTTATAACGAAGTATACAGTCATATCTCTGGCTATTTATAACGAAGTCTACAGTAATATCCCTGACTATTTATAACGAAGTCTACAGTCATATCCCTGACTATTTATAACGAAGTCTACAGTCATATCCCTGACTATTTACGACGAACTCTACAATTCTGTCCTTTACTCTTTATAACAAAGTCTGGGATTGAGATCCTATCTACTCGTTACAACAAAATCTACACTAGAGACAAGAGGTGTTATCCGACCTCTCCATAGAAAATAATTCCTTCCTGGTGTATTATTATATGGGCATCATCTCTGACGTAAACCAGCGCGGTCGGACATAAACGATAGTGAAACGTCGTTTAATCCAAAATTTACCAGGAACAATTGGGAAGAGACATGAAGCTGAAGTATACTTAATAATAGTTGTCTGTGAGGATGTGTGCCAAGTCTCCAGTGTATACTTCAACTTTTTAATGGCGATTTTGTAGTCGGCGCGTTCGACTGAATGATTGCGTATTGTGAGTTGAGATGAGAATGTTTTATTTTGTAATGAACTCTGTGTATAAGCTGGCGTAAAAATTATAAAATAAAAAAAATCATAGCCTTACTATACGATGACAATATCAATTTAATAAACGACGTACCTTCAAAATTCAATTTGCATTGTACATTAGATCCATGATGAAGGTTTTTGTCAGAAGCTTGTTTAATCCTTCATCGTAATCATGCTTTACGTTTTAGACAAAAATGATATTTTGAGTCGTCCCAATAGCAAACTGCGAACCCCATGTATGTGAAAATTCAGCTTGACCCGAGAAGGTAAAAACCAATATCATGTGTACGTTTTCATTCAGGTGTTTACACTCAAAAGCTGCAGACGCCAAAAAAGGGGGGAATCATCTGATATACATATATCAGTTGTAAAAGATTGTAACTCGAACAATATTTCTATTTTTTATCTCTTGACCTTTTTCAGCTGTACATCATGTTTGTTTGATAAACTATATGGTAAACTGGATCCAACATCTCCAACCTTCAGGTGTGACGTCATTAATCATGGCGTCAGATGCATTCAGCCATTGCTAAATAAAGCGATAAAGAAAGATTATATCGACAATTTATATTTAGTATCAGTATACAACCGTTGCAACGTGAATGCAAAATTTATGTGATGAACGGAAGCATACATTTGTGAATGCATTTATGAAACTTGTCACTCATTTTATCAATCCTCGTATGAACGGAAATCGTGACGTCAGATCCTGTACATCCATGCCTGACAGGTAGTAGGTCGACACTGAGGTGACATTGGTGGTCAGGGGTAGGAAATGTTAAGACGTTGGTGTGACATTTGTGGTCAGGGGTAGGGAATATCAAAACGTTGGTGTGAGATTGGTGGTCAGGAGTTGGAAATGTTAAGACGTTGGTGTGACATTGGTGGTCAGGGGTAGGGAATATTAAAACGTTGGTGTGAGATTGGTGGTCAGGAGTTGGAAATGTTAAGACGTTGGTGTGACATTGGTGGTCAAGGGTAGGAAATATTAAGACGTTGGTGTGACATTAGTGGTCTGGGGTAGGAGGGATGTTAAGACGTTGGTGTGACATTAGTGGTCAGGGGTAGGGAATAAAAGACACTGGTGGTCTCGGTTGAGGGATATCCATGTAACATTCCTGATATATTTATATCTAGATACTACATGTGGTAATAGTGATCTCAGTTGATATGTAATACGTTTGAAAGTCAAACTAACTAATAAGCAGGGGGAATATTTGTCACAAAGTTGGACTTTACGGGGAAATACTTGCTTTAGGCCATGTGTACACACAAAGTTGGACTTTACGGGGAAATACTTGCTTTAGGCCATGTGTACACACAAAGCTGGACTTTACCGGGGAACATTTGCTTTAGGCCATGTGTACACACAAAGTTGGACCTTACCAGGAAACACTTGCTTTAGGCCATGTGTAAACACAAAGTTGGACCTTACCAGGAAACACTTGCTCTAGGCCATGTGTACACACAAAGCTGGACTTTACCGGGGAACATTTGCTCTAGGCCATGTGTACACACAATGTTGGACCTTACCAGGAAACACTTGCTTTAGGACATGTGTACACACAAAGCTTGACTTCACCGGGAAATCCTTGCTTTGGTCCATGTGTACACACAAAGCTTGACTTTACCGGGAAACATTTGCTTTAGGCCATGTGTACACCCAAAGCTGGACTTTAACGGGGAACATTTGCTTTAGGCCATGTGTACACACAAAGCTGGACTTTACCGGGAAACATTTGCTTTAGGCCATGTGTACACACAAAGTTGGACCTTACCAGGAAACACTTGCTTTAGGCCATGTGTACACACAAAGCTGGACTTTACCGGGGAACATTTGCTTTAGGCCATTGGTACATGTCGCTGCTGAGTGATAATAGAGGAACATATATAACAGGATCTGACAAGGTGCTGGTCCTCTGTGTTTAACTATAAAACTCTACAAATTGTTACTGGCAAATAGACAGTTTTATTACAGTGTCTCCGCCAAGTATTGCCGAGATTTCTCGTCAGCCATTTACCTTGTCAGGCTTCTAGATCTATACGTGATTGATATATCATTCATACTAGCTGGTGGTGTACTTTAGGGATAAAGGAATAAAAAACTCAAGACCAATGTCAAATACTCTTTTTTCAATTTTCTACTAAATGAACTGAGTTCTACAAAGGGTTTGACTAACACGCAACTTTCTACCAATATATCCCCACGTTCTACCAACACACCCCCACGTTCTATCAACACACCACAGCGTTCTATCAACACACCACAACGTTCTACCAACACACCACAACGTTCTATCAACACACCACAGCGTTCTATCAACACACCACAACGTTCTATCAACACACCACGGCGTTCTATCAACACACCACAACGTTCTATCAACACACCACCCCGTTCTACCAACACACCACTGCGTTCTATCAACACACCACCACGTTCTATCAACACACCACTGCGTTCTATCAACACACCACAACGTTCTATCAACACACCACAACGTTCTATCAACACACCACAGCGTTCTACCAACACACCACAACGTTCTATCAACACACCACTGCGTTCTATCAACACACCACGGCGTTCTATCAACACACCACAACGTTCTATCAACACACCACAGCGTTCTATCAACACACCACTACGTTCTATCAACACACCACTACGTTCTATCAACACACCACAACGCTCTATCAACACACCACAACGTTCTATCAACACACCACAGCGTTCTATCAACACACCACAACGTTCTATCAACACACCACAAGGTTCTACCAACACACTTTAACGTTCTATCAACACACCACAACGTTCTACTAGTACATTCAACGTTCTACCAACACATCTCAATGTTCTACGAACATCGTTATATGAATGTCTACAGTCAATACAGAATGCCCTATTCAAGCAACTAGTCACTAAGGATTTAGTGCTTTGTTTGATATTTAGCAAATTACCTTACCTTAATTTTCAATTAACAGTGCTTTATTTGCTTAAACGACAAATTCTCTGAACCGATGTCGATATATTTCTAGTTTTTCCGGCGATTTGTTCCACGGTTATGTTTGTTTTATTGATTCTCCCAATAAGTTGTTATATTTCATTATTTGATCAATTGTTGCTGATAGTGTTTTGTCTCCTGGGTAATCCGTAGTCTTGGTCACGCCGGTTGAGAGTCCTGTGCGCGTCTGCGCTGAGTTTTGAAACCCCAACAGGCCCATGCTGAGTTTAGATGTGTCTTCTTTGGCTTGGAAAACTATGCAGTCAGCTATGTAACCCTCTTAGGATCGATGGATATCAAACCCAATGCCACGGTAGACCAATTTCTGTCAGAAAACATTATATGTTTCGTTTCCAACGTCCTAAATGATCGAGCGATATTCTGTGGTGCTTTTCAGGAAAATGTATCATTTACGTTACAAACATTTACCATTGTTCGGTCAGTAAACAACACTATCACGCAGGCTTTTGCCAAATTAGAGTTTTCAGTTGAAGAGTATCTCTAATTGACCAAGAAGTCGTTGATCAGTTTACACAATGAGTTGGGCGTAAGCACTCCTGTATCGACTGCTTGTCACTCCATTGCCGTCCAGATTGTCTTAGCCGGTCAATATATTACTCCATATATTTATGTCCCTCACAGGTCGAGTACCCACCAAACCAGACACGCCATCATTGGCTCTTCTCAGAAAGCTGCTTTCTTGCCAAACACATAGCGTTATACGGGTGATATATATAGATTTATTTACATTTTGGAGATCTACCATCAGTGCACGCAATCACTTCTATTCTATTCACTAAGATGGGAAACAGTTTTGTTTATTGAAAATTAAATGTTCAAAATTTAAATATAAATTACCCATATCTTAACTTATATAGATACTGGTGATGTGTTTAATTGTCGTATACCTCGGGGAGTTGTCGGTCGAATTTGCACCAGGTTATAGCTATATGTGTAATTAGTGTAATTACTTCCGGGAATTAACGAGCAAGGTCTGCACCCTGTAATAGTTATATGTGTAATTATTGTAATTACTTCCGGGTATTAATGAGAAAGGTCTGTACCATATCATAGTACATGTTTAAGTAGTGTATACCTCGAGGAGTTGATGAGCAAGGTCTGCACCCTGTAATAGTTATATGTGTAATTATTGTAATAACTTCCGAGTATTAATGAGCAAGGCCTGTACCAAATTATGATATATGTTTAATTTGTATATAATTCCGAGAGCTAAGGCCTTACATATGTAAATCTGTACTCAGTTATAGTAATATGTATAATTAATGTATACTTCCGGGAGTTCATGACCAAGACCTGTACCCGGTTATAGTAATATGTATAATAAGTGTATACTTCCGGGAGTTTATGATCTAGACCTGTACTCGGTTATAGTAATATGTATTATAAGTGTATACTTCCGGTAGTTTATGACCAAGACCTGTACCCGGTTATAGTAATATGTATAATTAGTGTATACTTCCGGGAGTTCATGACCAAGACCTGTACTCGGTTATAGTAATATGTATTATAAGTGTATACTTCCGGTAGTTTATGACCAAGACCTGTACCCAGTTATAGTAATATGTATAATTAGTGTATACTTCCGGCGATCAAGTTCTGTACACTCGGTTATATAATTTATGTGATAAGTGTAGATCTGTACCCTGTTGTAGTGTGTGTTTAATATTCGTAAACTTCGAGGAGTTAAGTGTAATGACGGAGTCATTGACCTGTTATAGTGCTCTACTATTCCCTCAAGGGTCTTGCAATGTAACTTCAACAGCTGGGAAGACAAATTTTTACAGTCGTCAATCTCTGTTTTAAATGTGTCCTTATCCCTCGTTCTCCAATGTATCATTTGTAAATCGATTAAGACTTTACTGAATCTCTCATAAAGCGGTTTTGATTAAACTTAAATCCTGCCCAATTCCTTGATTTATGTCGTTCTAATTCGGTATATGCCAGTCAACTTCACTTGAATAACTCTTGAATACATTTCACAGTTGTTTTTATTGCTTTCTCCGTATTGAAATGTTTTTTATAGATTGCTTACTATTTCTTTCGCATTGGCAGACATATTTTCGTCTCTGTCATAGGGAAAGTGAAATCTGTAAGCCCTCATTTGAACTCGCGAGCAAAGACCGATAACTCCTGCCGCCTTCAAAGAGAGGTTTAGGATTGTACTTGTATACTTGGGTTATCTAATTAGCTCTTGTCACCATAAATTAATGTTTTCAATCAAACTTTTATAAAGGAGCACTTAACTTAAACTCAGTATTATGAACGAATAATATACTTAACTTAATATTTGCTAATTTTAATTTAAAATTTTAAGTAAACCCAATAATGGCGAATTAAAGGTAGCACCATCACTACCAAACGTGTGATCTCCTTCTGTACTATAAGAGCTCTTGTAGCACACTTCGCTTTGACGAAGAATTTGAGCAAACCTCTTTGTATCAGTTTGTTTCATATTTTAGGAAATCTCCAATGATACGATTATGCAACAACGGCATGAATTCGTGCAGTGTTATGAAAACTATTACAATATATATATTTCAAACCTCGATAACTATTAACATATAATGCAGTCTTTGCTTATGATATAATTATAAGTATGGTATAAGAAAGAACCAAACCTGTTTAAACAGCAATTACTTATATAATAAGTAAGTTCATGGTAACGCCATCTTGTTTACCCTGGTTTTATAGATCTCATCACATTCTACATTTGACCATCATTGGGCAGTGTGTGTAGGAGTTATGCTAGAACAAGGTGTGATGTTTTAAGCACTGACCGGTGAGTGAATTAGAGTGAAAAGGTGATGGGGTATATGTATCATGTCGACACGACATCCCTGAAAAACTTGACGAGCTGACAAAAATTTTTCCTGATTTACTATCTCATAGCGACAATGGAGAAATATTGAAATGACAACGTCACTATTGCCGACTGAAAACTAACTAACGTATCCATCTGTTTTGAAAATGACACCTGTACACTGTAAATTACCTACTAAAACGACAGTACACATCTAAACTGTCCCGCTGCTTTGTGTCCTCGGCACGGTCATGGCCCGAACAAGGTCGATAAGTCCCATCAAACAACTGTAACATTTAAGGATTACAATCTGTAGTATAACACTGAAAAAATGGTTCCGCTGATGTCTTATTTATATTTGTTTTCATTACAAGAGGCTTTCCATGAAATTTGAGTCTTTTGTATGTAAACAAAGAATCGAAAATTGAATTATTTTTGAACACATTACCACCATGAAGATCTCAGATACGTAAACACACGTGCCACATTATCTAACATATATTTCTCTTTCATCTTCTAAATAACCATTTACCCACGCACTCCACTTTCCAAACATCATAGAAACCAAAATCCTCCCAAACTCTAACGAACCGTTAAATGTACCTAGTTGTCTTCCCAGAAAGACTAGTTTACAACAACAGGTCTCTATCTGCTAACTATAATTATGTAAATGACTTTGGTTTTCATAAAACGTGATTATCACAGCGGCCACGTTAAGGCCTGATATTACACCTTCCCGTGATTATACATTGTTTACATGGCAATTCAGATCTTCACTGGCCACCACAAAGAGCAAAATCAACCCACTCAGAGGACAAGTCCAACAACTCATCAAGATAGCATCAGATTTGTTTAGCTAACAGCTATGTATATTGTCAATCAATCTGCCGGTAACGATGAAGGCGTGCATACTGAGTATAACGATGAGACGGATATACTGGGGATAACGATGAGACACACACACACTGGGATAACGATGAGAAGGATATACTGGGATAACGACGAGATGGATATACTGGGATAACGACGAGATGGATATACTGGGATAACGATGAGACGGATATACTGGGGATAACGATGAGATGGATATACTGGGATAACGACGAGATGGATATACTGGGATAACGATGAGACACACACACACTGGGATAACGATGAGAAGGATATACTGGGATAACGACGAGATGGATATACTGGGATAACGACGAGACGGATATACTGGGGATAACGATGAGATGGATATACTGGGATAACGATGAGACACACACACACATACTGGGATAACGATGAGACACACACACACATACTGGGATAACGATGAGACACACACACACATACTGGGATAACGATGAGACACACACACATACTGGGATAACGATGAGACACACACACTGAGATAACGATGAGACACACACACACACACTGGAATAACGTTGAGACACACACATACTGGGATAACGATGAGACACACACTGGGGTAATGATGAGAAACACACAGGGATAACGATGAGACGGATATACTGGGTTAATGATGAGACACACATACTGGGAAAACGATGAGACACACGCACACACTGGGATAACGATGAGACACAAATATTGGGATAACGATGAGACACACATACTGGGATAACGATGAGACACACATACTGGGATAACCATGAGACACATATTCAAGGCATAACGATGACACACACAGTTTACTGGTAAAGTAACCATGAATACACAGTTTACTTATTGAGTATCCATGACTACACAGTTAACTGATTAAAAATTCCATGACTACAGTTAATAATAAATGAAAGCATAACTCCACATTTTACTGATTCAGTAACCATGGCTACACAGTTTACTAATAGAGTAAATACTACACAGTTTACTAATATAGCAACAATTACGACACAATTTCTGTATTCATATGTAGTCATAATAATTGTTTAGATAATTGTTAAATCATCAATACCTTAGTACAGAAGTAGATATTTATCCACAGCATGGGCACTAGACTGACAAATAGTACCAATCAGACAGTACTATCTGACAGTAGATGTGAACGATAAGCATATCTATTAACACGTGTATCTCTCGGAGATTTACGGTTCAATATCAGTGGCCTACCAACTTTTATCACGACACATGTTTATTGAAAACTATTTACTCCACACAAATGCAGTGGCACTCTCGATAATTAAAGTCATTGTCGCCGAACGTGTCATCAACGCCTCTGTCTACTCCGAGATCGCAGTGCCCATTACCTAACTCGATTTACCGAAACAGCGAACTTTCTGAAGCATGGATTGTAACTGTCTATAAGAAACATATATACTCACTAGTGGATCCTGGCGAGCAAATACAATCAGCCTCCTGACAAAACATTGATGGCCTTAACACTAACTGTAAATGGCTCTAAAAGCATTATCGAATTTACTTGGACGTACAGATTCATATAAATGTGTTGTAAGTATAATCCAATTTTAGGACTATTGCTTCCGATCGTTTTGTAATTCCGGAACTCATGGATCAGGCATCCATTTCCAACTCTTAGAGAGAACGAATTCGAAGTCCCAAATACGCTTCATTCTACAGATGTTACACAGGGTTGTGGCATTGAGAGAGAAGGTTACACAAGAGAGAGAAGATGATAGAGAGGTTTGTGGTATTGATAGAAAGTTTTACACAGGGTAGTGGTATTGATAGAGAGACGTTTACACGGGGTAGTGGTATTGATAGAGAGACGTTTACACGGGGTAGTGGTATTGATGGAGAGACGTTTACACGGGGTTGTGGTATTGATAGAGAGAACATTACACAGGGTTGTGGTATTGATAGAGAGAGGATTACACAGGGTTGTGGTATTGATAGAGAGAAGATTACACAGGGTTGTGGTATTGATAGAGAGACGTTTACACGGGGTAGTGGTATTGATAGAGAGACGTTTACACGGGGTAGTGGTATTGATAGAGAGACGTTTACACAGGGTTGTGATATTGATAGAGAGACGTTTACACAGGGTTGTGGTATTGATAGAGAGACGTTTACACAGGGTTGTGATATTGATAGAGAGACGTTTACACGGGGTAGTGGTATTGATAGAGAGACGTTTACACGGGGTAGTGGTATTGATAGAAAGACGTTTACACAGAGTTGTGGTATTGATAGAGAGACGTTTACACAGGGTTGTGATATTGATAGAGAGACGTTTACACGGGGTTGTGGTATTGATAGAGAGACGTTTACACAGGGTTGTGGTATTGATAGAGAGACGTTTACACAGGGTTGTGATATTGATAGAGAGACGTTTACACAGGGTTGTGGTATTGATAGAGAGACGTTTACACAGGGTTGTGGTATTGATAGAAAGACGTTTACACGGGGTAGTGGTATTGATAGAGAGACTTTTACACAGGGTTGTAGTATTGATAGAGAGACGTTTACACGGGGTAGTGGTATTGATAGAGAGAAGTTTACACAGGGTTGTGGTATTGATAGAGAGACGTTTACACAGGGTTGTGGTATTGATAGAGAGACGTTTACACGGGGTAGTGGTATTGATAGAGAGACGTTTACACGGGGTAGTGGTATTGATAGAGAGACGTTTACACAGGGTTGTGGTATTGATAGAAAGACGTTTACACAGGGTTGTGATATTGGTAGAGAGACGTTTACACAGGGTTTTAGTATTGATAGAAAGACGTTTACACAGGGTTGTGATATTGATAGAGAGACGTTTACACGGGGTAGTGGTATTGATAGAGAGACGTTTACACAGGGTTGTAGTATTGATAGAAAGACGTTTACACAGGGTTGTGATATTGATAGAGAGACGTTTACACGGGGTAGTGGTATTGATAGAGAGACGTTTACACAGGGTTGTGGTATTGATAGAGAGACGTTTACACGGGGTAGTGGTATTGATAGAGAGACGTTTACACGGGGTAGTGGTATTGATAGAGAGACGTTTACACAGGGTTGTGATATTGATAGAGAGACGTTTACACAGGGTTGTGATATTGATAGAGAGACGTTTACAAGGGGTTGTGATATTGACAGAGAGACGTTTACACGGGGTTGTGATATTGATAGAGAGACGTTTACACGGGGTAGTGGTATTGATAGAGAGACGTTTACACAGGGTTGTGATATTGATAGAGAGACGTTTACACGGGGTTGTGATATTGATAGAGAGACGTTTACACGGGGTTGTGATATTGATAGAGAGACGTTTACACAGGGTTGTGATATTGATAGAGAGACGTTTACACAGGGTTGTGATATTGATAGAGAGACGTTTACACGGGGTTGTGGTATTGATAGAAAGACGTTTACACGGGGTTGTGGTATTGATAGAGAGACGTTTACACAGGGTTGTGATATTGATAGAGAGACGTTTACACAGGGTTGTGGTATTGATAGAGAGACGTTTACACAGGGTTGTGGTATTGATAGAAAGACGTTTACACGGGGTAGTGGTATTGATAGAGAGACTTTTACACAGGGTTGTAGTATTGATAGAGAGACGTTTACACGGGGTAGTGGTATTGATAGAGAGAAGTTTACACAGGGTTGTGGTATTGATAGAGAGACGTTTACACAGGGTTGTGGTATTGATAGAGAGACGTTTACACGGGGTAGTGGTATTGATAGAGAGACGTTTACACGGGGTAGTGGTATTGATAGAGAGACGTTTACACAGGGTTGTGGTATTGATAGAAAGACGTTTACACAGGGTTGTGGTATTGATAGAAAGACGTTTACACAGGGTTGTAGTATTGATAGAGAGACGTTTACACAGGGTTGTGATATTGATAGAAAGACGTTTACACAGGGTTGTGATATTGATAGAGAGACGTTTACACAGGGTTGTGATATTGATAGAGAGACGTTTACACAGGGTTTTAGTATTGATAGAAAGACGTTTACACAGGGTTGTGATATTGATAGAGAGACGTTTACACGGGGTAGTGGTATTGATAGAGAGACGTTTACACAGGGTTGTAGTATTGATAGAAAGACGTTTACACAGGGTTGTGATATTGATAGAGAGACGTTTACACGGGGTAGTGGTATTGATAGAGAGACGTTTACACAGGGTTGTGGTATTGATAGAGAGACGTTTACACGGGGTAGTGGTATTGATAGAGAGACGTTTACACGGGGTAGTGGTATTGATAGAGAGACGTTTACACAGGGTTGTGATATTGATAGAGAGACGTTTACACAGGGTTGTGATATTGATAGAGAGACGTTTACAAGGGGTTGTGATATTGACAGAGAGACGTTTACACGGGGTTGTGATATTGATAGAGAGACGTTTACACGGGGTAGTGGTATTGATAGAGAGACGTTTACACAGGGTTGTGATATTGATAGAGAGACGTTTACACGGGGTTGTGATATTGATAGAGAGACGTTTACACGGGGTTGTGATATTGATAGAGAGACGTTTACACGGGGTAGTAGTATTGATAGAGAGACGTTTACACGGGGTAGTGGTATTGATAGAGAGACGTTTACACGGGGTAGTGGTATTGATAGAGAGACGTTTACACGGGGTAGTGGTATTGATAGAGAGACGTTTACACAGGGTTGTAGTATTGATAGAAAGACGTTTACACAGGGTTGTAGTATTGATAGAAAGACGTTTACACAGGGTTGTAGTATTGATAGAGAGACGTTTACACAGGGTTATTGTACTGATAGAAAAGTTTACACAGGGTTTTGGTATTGATAGAGAGACGTTTACACAGGGTTGTGGTATTGATAGAGAGACGTTTACACGGGGTAGTGGTATTGATAGAGAGACGTTTACACAGGGTTGTAGTATTGATAGAAAGACGTTTACACAGGGTTGTAGTATTGATAGAAAGACGTTTACACAGGGTTGTAGTATTGATAGAGAGACGTTTACACAGGGTTATTGTACTGATAGAAAAGTTTACACAGGGTTTTGGTATTGATAGAGAGACGTTTACACAGGGTTTTGGTATTGATAGAGAGACGTTTACACAGGGTTGTGGTATTGATAGAGTGACGTTTACACAGGGTTGTGGTATTGATAAAGAAGTGATTGAAACCCTCGCCAATGAAACTTCGTGATCATTGTTCTATCGATGTTCTCTGACATAAACCAGAAGTCTATTTAGGGCAGCGTCGCCGAACAGATATGTAGCTCCGATAACACTAACAATTATAGCGAGCATCGTCGCACAATATGAATGACCTACACACTCAACAAATTACATACCCAGGTTGTTGCGCATGTTTCGAACCACACACATAACTTATTCATAATTCATAAGAAGTAATGATTTTCTATGGAGCACATCAATACGATACATTCAGTGGTAACGCCATTTCAAAGTCGTAGTGATATTGTTTCACAACACTGCCAAACGTCGCCAGTAATTCATTAATTAATCTGAAAAAAGTACATATTTTCTAAACTATTGTCCGCACGCATCAATTGATTGCATTCAAACAATTCTAGTTTCTCTTTCTACAGTGCCATGCCTCATTAGGTTGGCAAAACTCTGCAAGGGAAGTTAGATATGAAAAATAAAAAATGATTAGGTATCAAAATGTGGAATGGTGTTTAATCATAAAGATGTTGAATGTTTTGTAATTTATTTGTGTTTTTGTATAGGAAAAGAAATTGAGTGTTTGGAAGGAGTATGCATCTTGTATCTTACACTGTGTCTGAAACAATGAGGATGTGTCCCTGATATCTTTGTCTAATAGGCTGCGTCCGTCAAATCACACATTGCAGTAACATTATCAAATATGCTGGTGACATATCCCGTTTGTCGATATCGCAATTTAGATAAGGATCCTAGATATAACAGGAATACTCGTGGGATGGACGGACCAGTAATTCACAATCCTGACCTTTACCTCTCCTGGGACCGATCCTCAAATTTCTTTCGTGCTTATTTGTTACAATAATATGGGACTTCCATTTCAGGTCCTAAATACTTTGCCTTGTCATCATATTGGAGAGTTTGATATTTCCAACGGAACAATAACATAAACAACAAGAAAATACCAATATAATCATAATCCAAACCCAAAGCCAATAAAACAAAGGCAAAATTATGAACAAATGTGTATTTATACGGAAACTCTTGAAAAAATACAAAGATAATAAGATTACGTGTTCCGAAATAGTAAGCGTCTTCTGCTTCATCGCCGACACTCGAAATGTAATTTTTTTTGTTAATCCAATTAAGTAACGTCGCATTCTCAAATGGGGACAAGGTACATAACAACGGAACAAACCAATACGCAAATTAACGAGCATTAAACGCGTCCAGCTCCAAATCGCACGAACAAGACAGTAAAACTTCCCAATACTTTCCACGAACTTGTGTCTTTTGAAACCCTGTATTACGGGTGTGTCCGTCAGTGATCGACTTCATGCACGAAAATGGCGTTAATGGAAACATGCCCTTGAACATCATCGAATCAAATGCGACGTTTTAACACCATAAGTTGGGGATGCAGGAATGTTGCTATCCAGAAAATGATAATTCTCAGTAGGGAAATTGAAGTCATCACGGTGATCTTAAAGTCTGGTGGAAAGTTGCTCATGTTGGTTTCGTTGTGGGGAAAGTTCGAGATAAACAGCTGATGTAGACGAGTCTTTCGTGTTTTCAATTTCCTATTCTGGTGGGTGTATATGATAGAGACGTGGTCAATAAATCTCTGCTTATATAAAGACAAGGCGTTATCAGTATATCTGGGTACAGAAGACAGTGCACTGCAGCATGTATCCTTGTTCAACAACAGATCCACTAATTAAGGTTTCAACAACACAGAATATAAAAGTGTCGGTCTGTAATATTTTTAACGACACTTCTTTGAAACCATAGTGCTACTTTCATTACCAAACATCAACAGAAATGTCCGATTTCTCCAAGAATTAATGAAACTTCAAGTGATAACAGGAGGGCGGAGAGTGAGTGGTTTACGTGAGCCGTGTGACAACCAGTGAATGGTGGTGCACCATTTCAGGCATCTTTTGTTATCGGGTAATTCGTGTTAAATGAATAGTTGGCAATTTATACTCAGTTCCAGGATCTAAACTACCTGTCACACACCCACAATTGCCGCTACACAAACCGGAAACCTGTAATTGTAAAATTCTGCATCCATAGAACACTTGATAGTAATGCTCGATAATAGGACGATAATGCCTTGTGTGAGTTTCCAGTTGTATGACTGTCCAAGAAACCCGAGAAGCGCCCGACTTTCAGCGAGATCGATACCTTAGCGACACTTACTAACAATGTTAATGTGACGAAAATAATAGCTTGAAATTGCATGTTACATGGTAAGAATTGGCGGGTACAAACATCTGTGTGATTATGATTGTCCTGCTTTGTGGCAATGTTTTAGCGCGGTAATGCAGTTGGTGCCGTTTGTGAAGCTAGAGTATGATAGTTATCCCTTTCTCTTTGACAAGCGTCTCTATGATATGTGATTGCTCTTTAATATATAGCCTTGACCAAACATTTAAAAGGCAAAAATTAACAACCTTACGAACTTATTTCGTCCCTAATGATGGTTCGAGCTGATGCCTTATGAGGTATACGTGTAATTATGTGAGTCTGCGAGTCTCAGACATAAAAGCCAATTCGAATTCACTGTATGAAAATAGGGCGAGAGGGAATATGTTAAAAAAAAGTATCACGAAAGAAAATTATTGTTTTGTGATCAAATTTATAGTAAGACATCCGTTTATGTTCTTATGTTCGTAGACTAGGCAAAACACAAATGAAGTCCTCGACTGTAGGTTTCATGTAATATATCAATACTCATCATTTATATAAACTAAATGTAGGGAGAAATTAAAACAGAAGACGCGTTAATGTCTGGGAGGGAGCTGTAACAGCGGGCATATTCGGGTTGGTAGGATTTACAACAGCAGGCAAGTTAGTGTCTCTGGGAGGGAGATGTAACAGCGGAGATATCCGGGTTGGGAGGAGTTGTAACAGCAGACGTGTTAGTGTCTCTGGGAGGGAGATGTAACAGCGGGCATATTCGGGTTGGTAGGATTTGCAACAGAAGGCAAGTTAGTGTCTGGAAGGGAGATGTAACAGCGGGCAAATTTGGGTCGTGAGGAGTTGTAACAGAAAACGCGTTAGTGTCTGAGAGGGAGATGTAACAGCGGGGATATGCGGGTTGAGAGGAGTTGTAACAGAAGAATCGCGTTTGGGTCGTGAGTTGTCTTAGTGTCTGAGAGGGAGATGTAACAGCGGGGATATGCGGGTTGAGAGGAGTTGTAACAGAAGACGCGTTGGTATCTGGGAGGGAGATGTAACAGCGGGGATATGCGGGTTAGGAGGAGTTGTAACAGCAGACGTGTTTTGTCTGGGAGGGAGATGTAACAGCGGGGATATGCGGGTTGGGAGGAGTTGTAACAGCAGACGTGTTTTGTCTGGGAGGGAGATGTAACAGCGGGGATATGCGGGTTGGGAGGAGTTGTAACAGCAAACGTGTTTTGTCTGGGAGGGAGATTTAACAGCGGGGATATGCGTTTTGGGAGGAATTGTAAAAGCAAACGTGTTTTGTCTGGGAGGGAGATGTAACAGCGAACATATCCGGGTTAGGAGGTGTTTTAACAGCAGATGTATTAGTGTCTATGGGAGGGAGATGTAACAGCGGACATATCCGACATTTTATAGTGGTCAGCCTGCATATATATGGAGGAAGTCGATGCTATCATTAATCAACATTGTATCGATGGTAACCAAGTATATTCCCTCTATCTACTTGATATACGTCTGTAAGCCACAAAAAATACACAAGCGGCTAATTTCCTCAATTGAAATTTCCCATAAATAACCATGTTCCTGAATGGAAACGCTAGGTTAATTCTTCACGGCCATTAAGCTACCGGAATAAATAAAGGATTCACAGTGAAAACCGTCTGAATCACCATGTGTACATGGCGTTTAACATTTCAATAGTTTTATATACTTTGTATGTGTAGTAGATAACCAGATTATTCCCTTGACCCATGGTAGGTAGCTGATAAAGAATCACCATAAAAGCAAATTTATCTCTGTTACCTAAGCTCTTTGATACATTCACCAACGTAAAAAAAAAGTTGCCCAAGAGAGGGAAGCAAAATCTTACCGCTAAAATCAAATGAAACAATGAGGACCTTATACTGGAGAATGTGAGAACCTTATACTGGAGCATGTGAGAACCTTATACTGGAGCATGTGAGAACCTTATACTGGAGCATGTGAGAACCTTATACTGGAGAATGTGAGAACCTTATACTGGAGCATGTGAGAACCTTATACTGGAGCATGTGAGAACCTTATACTGGAGATTGTGAGAACCTTATACTGGAGCATGTGAGAACCTTATACTGGAGATTGTGAGAACCTTATACTGGAGAATGTGAGAACCTTATACTGGAGATTGTGAGAACCTTATACTGGAGCATGTGAGAACCTTATACTGGAGCATGTGAGAACCTTATACTGGAGAATGTGAGAACCTTATACTGGAGCATGTGATAACCTTATACTAGAGCATGTGAGAACCTTATACTAGAGAATGTGAGAACCTTATACTAGAGCATGTGAGAACCTTATACTGGAGAATGTGAGAACCTTATACTGGAGCATGTGAGAACCTTATACTGGAGCATGTGAGAACCTTATACTGGAGCATGTGAGAACCTTATACTGGAGAATGTGAGAACCTTATACTGGAGCATGTGAGAACCTTATACTGGAGCATGTGAGAACCTTATACTGGAGATTATGAGAACCTTATACTGGAGCATGTGAGAACCTTATACTGGAGATTGTGAGAACCTTATACTGGAGAATGTGAGAACCTTATACTGGAGATTGTGAGAACCTTATACTGGAGCATGTGAGAACCTTATACTGGAGCATGTGAGAACCTTATACTGGAGAATGTGAGAACCTTATACTGGAGAATGTGATAACCTTATACTAGAGCATGTGAGAACCTTATACTAGAGAATGTGAGAACCTTATACTAGAGCATGTGAGAACCTTATACTGGAGAATGTGAGAACCTTATACTGGAACATATGAGAACCTTATATAGGAGAATGTGAGAACCTTATACTGGAGAATGTGAGAACCTTATACTGGAGCATGTGAGAACATTATACTAGAGAATGTGAGAACCTTATACTGGAGCATGTGAGAGCCTTATACTAGAGAATGTGAGAACCTTATACTGGAGAATGTGATAACCTTATACTAGAGAATGTGAGAACCTTATACTGGAGCATGTGAGAGCCTTATACTGGAGAATGTGATAACCTTATACTGGAACATATGAGAACCTTATATAGGAGAATGTGAGAACCTTATACTAGAGAATGTGAGAACCTTATACTGGAGCATGTGAGAACCTTATACTGGAGCATGTGAGAACCTTATACTGGAGAATGTGATAACCTTATACTGGAACATATGAGAACCTTATACTGGAGAATGTGAGAACCTTAAACTAGAGAATGTGAGAACCTTATACTGGAGAATGTGAGAACCTTATACTGGAGAATGTGAAAACCTTAAACTGGAGATTGTGAGAACCTTATACTGGAGAATGTGAGAACCTTAAACTGGAGATTGTGAGAACCTTATACTGGAGAATGTGAGAACCTTATACTGGAGAATGTGAGAACGATATACTATAGAACGTGAAAATCTTACATTGATAACGTGAGGACTTTACACTACAAAACGTGAGAACTTTTAAATCGGAGAAAGTGAGAACCATCTATGGGGAACGTGAGAACCTTTTGATGTAAAACGTCATAACCATAAACTTGAGACTGTGTGAAATAAGGTTACTGGATTTCCTGTCTGTAAACACAGTCCATTATCTAGAAATAAAAACTTTGATTATATTAAGACTTTTTTACAATTTTAATTCGCTTTTGGAAGGTGAGCCTAATGGATTTAGTCCACTTAGTAAGTTAATCTAATGAACAATTTCTCGGTTGATACACCCTGTGGCACTGTATTCCTGAAAATCATAATTAACTTCAAATTCACACCCCATTAAATTGAAGTCGCTTCTTAATATGTTGGACCATTTATGAAAAGCTCTCGTACATCAATTCAATCTGAATCGCATTTTTAAAGGGAAATAGAATATTTAAAATCAATTGATGTGCGTTTTTGTAATATGAAAGCTTGGAAAGAGTTAAGTAAAGAAACAAGAGTAGTTCAGGATTAGATATTGGAAGCACGTGGTAACGTTTTATGTACGAGTTAACATGGTTGACTAGGGACAGTTAAACTGAATCAGTTTGTATTGTTGGAGGACAAAGACTTCTGGCCGAACACTCTCTCTAGTTGACTGTGGTAATTGATGTTCTCCATTACGATAACGTCGCTTGTGATGTGAACAAAGACATCACGCTTTGAATAACAGAACAAACTTTTCCCTAACGGATAGATAAGATCGTCCCATGCTACCGTGCGGCGCAGCAATGCGAACATCTTTATACTATCAAAGTTATTCAGACATTTTGCTCCCTATCTGATACATAATGACACAGAACACGGTACGTTACCGTCACTTACAGTAAATCACTAAGACTATGGCACTTGTTTTTTTATGTGGAACATGTCGCTTCAAAATGCAAATTTCTAACTGCAACGACTACGCTTGTAAGTTTGGCTGTTTAACTCTCTCTCCAAACGAATTTGTAGGCTATTACAATTCCCTCCCTAAACAAATTTGTCGGTTATTACAATTCCCTCCCCAAACAATTTTGTGGGCTATTACAACTCCCTCCCCAAACAAATTTGTCGGTTATTACAATTTCCTCCCCCAACGAATTTATGGGCTATTTCAACTCGCTCCATGCATTTACCATACAAGAAACAGTCACACAACAGATCATGCTCATTACAGAACGTTTGCTAGGATTCTGTTTTAATTGGATGTTACATGCAACGAATGATATCGATACGGTGTTCAACATCCGCCCTGTTTAATGTTTCATCAACTGTCATGCAATGTGTCATATGGTCGGCGTGGCGGCCTGTTCAGCAACTATTAACATCTATGAAAACTGTTCTACACATTGTGTCCAATATAATATATACATTTATAATCTGCTGTCTAATATCCATCAGCCTCGTTATGAAATTAAAGATGCTTTGTAAACGTGTAGGATGAAGGCGTTGTCTTTATCACACACGTCAGCTAAGGTTTCACAGCTGTTTTAGTACAATAATCTCAGAATTTCTAGTAGTCCCAGTGTATACCTCTTAAAAAGTATATAGCGAGGATGTGTTGTGACACTCATCCTGTCTAATCACCTCAGAATCTTATTGCAAGGATAATTCAAACAATATTGTGTAATACCTGTTAAACGATTGAGACGCAATGTCACATTAAAAAAAGGAAAAAGTTGATGGTGATACTGGCATATATGGTGAAACAATAAATCTCTGATATTATGAGTATGTGTGAGAACGATCCTCCACGGTACATAGTACATGAGGGGGTTCACTCTTTCCGTTAACACCAAATTCTTAGTCATTCAAGGGGGTTATTTGTAATACAGATGAAGAACTCGTGAACATTTGTTTTGTTACAAATTTCCATTAGGTCTTTATATGTGTTGTTTGGAGTTTTGATTCAAAACGTGCCATTATATATCTACAATTTTGATTTTATTTACATTTATAGAACAAAATATGTATCATCTAGAGCCTTTGGTCACCTGAGTGTGGCTGTGCTCCGGCATCTTTGTTAGCATAAAATTGTATGTTCATTATCAATTGTCATAAACAGTTTTTGAAAGCGATTGATTTTTAGACAAATCTCAAACTTCACATCATGTACACACCGATCACATCAGCATAGATTACAAATGTCATTCAGTCTTCTCTACAATCAAACTAAATCTTCTTGTAAATCTGTTGATATATATTATTATCTAAACTTCATCTAAACCTATGAAGAAAATCTAGCCAGTTTTGGAAATTATTGAATATTTTTTTTCGTTGCAGCAAAGACCGACCAAGCAGTCGTTCTTCGGTTCCCTGCGCCGTGACGCTCACTGGAAATGTCTGATTCTGACAGTCCTCATCTGTGGTTGCCTTGGCGCCATAGCGTGGTGTCGTGTGGCCATCATCACGACCGTCGTTGTTAGTTACTACGGCTCGCGTCGGTCAGACAAGACCATCACGCAGTCGAGCCCGTGTGAGGACGGGTACATCTACATCCCTGTGGCATTTGTCATCATGTTGTACCTCGTCTACCTGGTGGAGTGTTGGCACAGCCACACGCGCATCGAGTTGCATCACAAAGTGGACGTAGGAACGGTGTACGAGAAGATCAGTAATATGCGTAATGCCATTCCTATATTGTGGTGGAAGGCACTCTGTTACCATTATGTGAGAAAAACGCGTCATGTGACCCGATACAGAAATGGTGACTCTTTCACTACTACACAAGTGTATTACGAGCGCATCAACTCTCACACCGCTGGTTCTGCCTTTAACTTCTCTCAGTGTGGGGTCAAGGACATGTCATCCATACTGCATGGTCTAGAAGACTACCCTGCCACAAAGATTAAATTCAGCAAGGGATTCTCGTTCGCTTCTGTTGACGCCGAGTGTGAATTTGATGAGCAGAGGAGCCGCTTCTTCCGCGAGAATGAAAGACGAGACGACTACATGGAAACAAGGGAAGGCATGGACCTTCTTAATGTCAATTTCAAGGAATACATGATAACCTTCGCCGATCCTAATAATCTGCCTTGGTACGTGTCTCACGTTATATTCTGGATCGCCTCTAGTTTGCTTATGTCTTGGCCATTGAGGGTCATAATCGAGTTTAAGACTGCTTATGTCCACTATCACGTACACAAAGTGTTTGGAAATAATTACGTTGAGTGTGAGCCCCCAGACCCTATAGCACAATTAACAAGGGTCAACACAATGACTAGCACCGAGCTGGAGTTAACTATTCAGAACAATTATGCACTAGTGCCCAGTTATTCCGAGGCACTCCTCATGGCTTCCAATGTGACTTATGAAGTTCCTGATGCAAATGGTAACGTATCCACTTCGCCAATATACGGTGCTAAGCGGAGTGTGACGTATGGGTCGCTGTCATCTGCTACCAAACAGGATGCCTTGCAAAGACTGCCATCTGGCCCAATTTCTCCATCTCTCAGACGTTGTCATAGTTACACGATAGTGAATGGGGGACTAGTTATTCAAAATGATATGCAAATTGATCTCAGTTTTCCAAACCGTCCTAGAAGAAAATCGCGCCGATTTATAGGTCCATGGAGGCGGGAGGATACACCTAGCAACCCCGTTAGTTCACCGTCCTCTCCCCAGGAGTGTATGGTGGCCATAAATACACAAACATCTACCGTTCGTGTTCTAGGCTTAAACAGGTCACCGAGAACAAAGACAAAAAATAGCCCAGAGACAAGTACAGTGCGATCACTAAACTTGGAGAGAAGGACATGTGCTTTTCCCCTCAGGTCGCCAAGCGCACATTCGATGGGTCCATCAATGCTCCGGTCCGCGCGGTCCGGGCTTTCGGAAGATTCTCTCCCTTGTTACGATGATGCCTTGTCGATGGACACGCCTTTATTTGAGAACGAAAATGACAGTCCATTTAGCTCAAGACTTACTCGCACAGAGAGTGCTAGACAACCTAGCACATCCCAGAGACAGCAATGTAGGACCATCATGGAAACGTCTCTTTAGTCATCGTATGTTGAGTGTGTGCGTGTGTTGTATTGTTGTATTATATAGTCTGAATTCATATGCGGATGCAGAATTTATATATTAAATAGTACCAATTTTCTAATAAAACGTTTCCCTCATTCACAAAATATTTCACACCGAATGTTTTGGCGTCTGCTGTGTGGCATGGGTACATGATGTCCTAACGTAATACAATCAGCAATCTACTATAACAGCAGCCATGTCATATAACGTTAACCTTACAGAGTCTAATAATATAAAGGATAGGATTGCGTCGCTGGGCCGATAGAGGTATGTTGGTCAGATAGAAACACTAAATAATGAACCAAGAAGTCAGGTTTAAAGTGATTCATTCTGTGAGTATTTAAAGGGACACTAACGGTGGAAATATATTGTTTAAAGCTAAATGAAAATGTTGCTTTAACCTTTAATTATGTCTTGATGCAGTGTCAGTACGTACAGAAATGGTAACCCCTCTCCAATGTAGCGGCGATAATACCACATGGTAAAAGCGAGACAGTTAACTGCATGATGATAGAAATAAATTGCAGTGATAAAGTATTTGATTACGTGTTTTGTGACACGTTATTGCTCAAACTTAATTCAGTGTAGAATTTAAAACATTTGTAATTTAGATATAGCGATTTGCTTTCCCAGGCCTCTTCTAAGATCAGAGATATACTGGTTTGTCAAGCTAAAGTCAAGCTAATTACCAGTATACCTAATATCTGTCATCGCCTTCATCATTAGACACTTTATACAAAATCGCATTAGTCACGTGTCATCTCCGACCAAACAATATGATAAAAACTATATTTTTACAGTAATCGGAAGTATATCGATTCATTGTCAATTTCATTTCTATAGAACAAGGACAGATTTCTCATTTTCATAGCAGTTGTTTCCGGAAATCTCTCCATTCGCCGTATCGACGTCATATCCTGATTTTTATTGCTTTTGCAACTCTTTGGTATGTAGTGGATGCAGTGACTGTCTTTTGTTGACCCCTCTAAGAATCTCGGATCTATGGGCAGTCGGTTGTTTTTCTAGGATTATGCAGGTTTTGACCGTTTAATTACAGATAAGGATTCCCATGTCATATCACTACGAGTTGTTTGATGTTTATTATGTATTATGTACAACGTTAATTAGATTCTGGAGATTTCTATAAATCGATTAAATACAAGACTACTTCAAAGTCTATCTGTTATCATCATTCTACGACCGGAATATCTTGGCTGATCACGTAACGATCCTTTCTTGACTAACCAGACTGATCAACACAAAGACCTATGCATCATAAGAGCTAAACTAGATCGCGTTGTCCTTATTCGTGTTTTTATGAACCTTTGCTATGTCCACAAACGAAATTTTCTATTTTCATTTTCTGTTTTAAACATTGACCGAGACATTGCCTGAAAGAGTTTCAGTGGTCTCAAAATAGTATGCCGAAATAAACAGGCTGACTCGCTTAGGTAAAAGTTGAAAATAAAACAGTTTGTATAATTTTATGTTTCCATAATACATTCCTGTACCAGTTTCAGCCGACCAGGACTGTACATACGTTTCTCCTACTCCCGCTTTTCCAGTGTTCTATTGTTTGTCACGATGTCCACTATATCTCGTTATATTAACAACTACTTTCTTCCGACATGTCATTCAGGATAAGAGGTACCCAAACGGATATAACGTAAAACATTTATATCACCGATGTTAGTGACATACAGTAGAAAACACAACTGATAGTGACATGCTACAACACTTAATCAGGCCATCCCAAAAAGACAGTCGGACACACAGCCGATGTTAGTGACATGCTACACACTTAATCCTTAATCTAGCCATCCCAAAAATACATGCCGACACACAGCCGATGTTAGTGACATGCTACACACTTAATCCTTAATCTAGCCATCCCGAAAATACATGCCGACACGCAGCCGATGGTAATGACATATATGAATAAAATAAACATTCAAATCTATGTGAAATATAAAAAATTAGTTATTTTGTTTTGTTAATGTAAATATATGGAATTACTTTCTATGGCTTTAAGAAAGCCATAATGTGGCTTCGATTGTGCCCAATACACGTAACATCTCATGTGTCTCCAGTAGTCGATGAGATGCAGGAAATCCCACATGTGGTTCCGATAGTCCAATTGATTGACAGGGAACTCAATGTGTGGCTCTAGTAGTACCCAATGATTAACAGGGAACTTCTAGTGTGTCTCTAGTAGTACCCAATGATTAACAGGGAACTCCCCCTAGTGTGGCTCTAGTAGTACCCATTGATTAACAGGGAACTTCTCCTTGTGTGTCTCTAGTAGTACCCAATGATTAACAGGGAACTTTAACAGGGAACTTCTAGTGTGTCTCTAGTAGTACCCAATGATTAACAGGGAACTTCTCCTAGTGTGACTCTAGTAGTACCTAATAATTAACAGGGAACTTCTAGTGTGTCTCTAGTAGTACCCAATGATTAACAAGGAACTCCCCCTAGTGTGGCCCTAGTAGTACCTAATGATTAACAGGGAACTTCTAGTGTGTCTCTAGTAGTACCCAATGATTAACAAGGAACTCCCCCTAGTGTGTCTCTAGTAGTACCCAATGATTAACAGGGAACTTCTAGTGTGTCTCTAGTAGTACCCAATGATTAACAGGGAACTTCTAGTGTGACTCTAGTAGTACCCAATGATTAACAGGGAACTCCCCCTAGTGTGGCCCTAGTAGTACCCAATGATTAACAGGGAACTTCTCCTAGTGTGACTCTAGTAGTACCTAATAATTAACAGGGAACTTCTAGTGTGTCTCTAGTAGTACCCATTGATTAACAGGGAACTCCCCCTAGTGTGGCTCTAGTAGTACCCAATGATTAACAGGGAACTCCCCCTAGTGTGTCTCTAGTAGTACCCAATGATTAACAGGGAACTCCTAGTGTGTCTCTAGTAGTACCCAATGATTAACAGGGAACTTCTCTAGTAGTACCCAATGATTAACAGGGAACAGGGAACTCCCCCTAGTGTGTCTCTAGTAGTACCCAATGATTAACAGGGAACTTCTAGTGTGTCTCTAGTAGTACCCAATGATTAACAGGGAACTCCCCCTAGTGTGGCCCTAGTAGTACCCAATGATTAACAGGGAACTCCCCCTAGTGTGTCTCTAGTAGTACCCAATGATTAACAGGGAACTCCCCCTAGTGTGTCTCTAGTAGTACCCAATGATTAACAGGGAACTCCTAGTGTGTCTCTAGTAGTACCCAATGATTAACAGGGAACTCCCCCTAGTGTGTCTCTAGTAGTACCCAATGATTAACAGGGAACTCCCCCTAGTGTGTCTCTAGTAGTACCCAATGATTAACAGGGAACTCCTAGTTTGTCTCTAGTAGTACCCAATGATTAACAGGGAACTCCTAGTTTGTCTCTAGTAGTACCCAATGATTAACAGGGAACTCCTAGTTTGTCCTAGTTTGTCTCTAGTAGTACCCAATGATTAACAGGGAACTCCCCCTAGTGTGTCTCTAGTAGTACCCAATGATTAACAGGGAACTCCTAGTGTGTCTCTAGTAGTACCCAATGATTAACAGGGAACTTCTAGTGTGTCTCTAGTAGTACCCAATGATTAACAGGGAACTCCCCCTAGTGTGTCTCTAGTAGTACCCAATGATTAACAGGGAACTCCCCCTAGTGTGTCTCTAGTAGTACCCAATGATTAACAGGGAACTTCTAGTGTGACTCTAGTAGTACCCAATGATTAACAGGGAACTCCCCCTAGTGTGTCTCTAGTAGTACCCAATGATTAACAGGGAACTCCCCCTAGTGTGTCTCTAGTAGTACCCAATGATTAACAGGGAACTTCTAGTGTGTCTCTAGTAGTACCCAATGATTAACAGGGAACTTCTAGTGTGACTCTAGTAGTACCCAATGATTAACAGGGAACTCCCCCTAGTGTGTCTCTAGTAGTACCCAATGATTAACAGGGAACTCCTAGTGTGTCTCTAGTGTGACTCTAGTAGTACCCAATGATTAACAGGGAACTTCTAGTTTGTCTCTAGTAGTACCAAATGATTATCAGGGAACTCCTCATGTGGCGCCATTAGTGTCCAATGATTTATATCAGAACACTTGATAGTGCTAAGGCATGACGAAACCTAGAAGGATGACTCGTTAGTTTAGTTTCGTATTTTTATAGATTTTTTTATACTGCAAGGTAACCAGTATATAAACTTACATAATGATTTGAGTGCAGAATGTGTCGGATATTAAGTCAGTTTTACAGCGTAGATAGATTCTTAGAAAAGATTACTAGTAGACGTGTTGAAGTACGATGTGACCCTCCCACAAACTTCCCGAGGGAAGAGTAACAAAATAGGTGTAACACAAGCTGATCAAAACAACGTGGTACCCTACTCCATTTCAAATGACATCATTAACACTCGTTCTGAAGTGAACGAGGGTTAGCTGTCACATTCGTTAAATGCGGAAGTGTCTGCACAAGTCGCGTTGGATACATGCCCCGGAAAGTCCACATGATTACGTAGATTATCCTGTTAGGAACTCTTTTAGGTGAAAAATAAATCTGTATTGCAAAAATATGAAATAAGCACATTTTATTAACACGTATACGAAATACATATCTTTTATGAAATATGACTTTTTGTTTCAAAAAAACTTTAGTGTGTTGTTAATGGAATTATGGGTCATATTTAACATTTGGTCATTCTTACAAATACTTGAATGACAATCGTACTTCAGTCAAATGTTTGATTTTATAAACGTCTTTGTAACGCATTGTGTTTATATGTCTCAGTCAGGACATTTTGTCGCTATTTGGCTCCAGGAAATACATTCCTTCTTAAAATCGGTCTAGACACGAGCTGAATATGCCATGTACGTACGATTTGGTTTCGTTACAAAATTCATGCATAAATCTGCTTCTGTGTTTTTTGTTTTTTGCTTTGTCAATATTTATTTATTCATTTATCTATTTTTTACATACTGAAATTTTAATGACATAATTTGGAACTTTGTCGGCAGCTAGGAACATCATGAGAATCTAATCATCGAAGTTCGACTGATGGAAATTTGACTGCATTTTGATTTGGAATTTGGTGTGGAGGATACTGATGTGACGCTGATTTATATTTCTCCTGCATGCTAGGCTGCTTTACACACAGAGTCGGACACCAATAATCTCTGGCTTATATAAATAACTGTCTACGCCTTGATTCGGCCTCTGTTCCTCACGTGAGGTAATTGCATTGCCAGTAATATATTGTTATGAAAAAGTTTGCCAAGGTCTTCGAGTCTGATCATTTTTACCAAATGACAATAAACACCTCGAAATACATCAAGTAAATCAACTTGGAGACACATCAACATAATCGCGCCGCGAGTACAGCATGCTGTCTCTTAGCAGTCGTCAGCTTCGCCAATGATGAATGATAAGAATGATAGCGAAATAAGGAGGAATGATGGGTAAATCTATCACCGGAAATAGGAAGGAATGATGGGTAAATCTATCACCGGTAATTGTATCGAGAGTTATTTATCTACACAAGTTTATTACTTGTAGATTAATGAGCCCGAAACATGTATCCATCCATCACTTGGTCTGATAGAAACAACAACATCATAGGAATGGATCGATACTGCTGTCGTCAGACAGATCACCCGGATTGCATAGCCATCCTGAGACATGTCACCCGGGCTGTATAGCCATCCTAAGACACGTCATCCGGGCTGTATAGCCATCCTAAAACACGTCACCCGGCCTGTATTGTCATCCTAAGACACGTCACACGGGCTGAATAGCCATTCTGAGAAACGTCACCCTTGCTGCACAGCCGTCTTTAGACACACCACTATACCCTTCTTTTGGATGGATTAATTTCATATGAGGCTTTATTCATCGAAGATCTTATCGAAACTGGTCACAAAGACATGGCAAAGTCCTTCAATTTCTATTTAAGATGTACTTAGGATGTTTTTTCTGAACAACAAGAACAGTGATCGTGTACATCATATTCACCCACCAGAAATAGAAATTAAGGACATGACAGACTTCAGCAAATCATCGCAATTTTCCCTACAAAGAAACTGAATATATCCCAATTTTCATGATGCCCAACAGTTGACTTACAAATCCGGTGGAGAGATGCAGGACGTAAAGATGACTGGGAAACTTTATGGTCGACATAATGGTCACATCGGGAATTATGTTATTTCCTTGTACGATATAAAGCTGGGCGTGTTTGACGCTCGTTAATATCCTTGTTAGTTCCGTTGTTGATTACCTTGTTCTCATTTGGAATTGTGACATTACCTCCTTTGCTTTACCAAGATTTAAATGGAGAGTGTCGTCGATGAAGTAGAAGACGGTTATACTTCAGGAACATTCGATCTTACTCTCTTCGGGGGGGGGGGTCACCATATAAACTTTTATTTGTCACTGATTCGTTGTAATTTCTCTTATTTGACTTCGAATTAAGAATATGTTGACATGTTGATATTTTTGTGTTATATATATATATAAGTGTCTGCTTAAATTCCACTTCCATCCAACTTTTTTCCCGCCTTCCCTAAGCCGTTATCTAGTCAGTGTTATAGTCTAGGAATTTGAAGAGAAACCATATTCGGAGATTAATCGAATTAAACCTTGAGAAGCACTGTCCGGGGAATGCTAAATACGAGGCGATGGAAGAATTATCTTCTGTGTTTAGAAGGTGAAGTTAGATCATCTCGAGTCATCAGGAGATGTGCAGAGAATTACAATTCAGGTGGTTGAAAATGGATACAGAATGACAACCCAGGTACATTACAAGGTGGATATAGAATTATAACCCGTGTTCTGTAGAAGATAGAAATTGAATCATAGCAAGGGTTCCTTAGAAGGTGGATATAGAATCATAGCCAGGGTTCTTTAGAAGGTGGATATAGAATCATAGCCAGGGTTCTTTAGAAGGTGGATATAGAATCATAGCCGGGGTTCTGGAAGGTGGATATGGAATCATAGCCAGGGTTTTGTAAAAGGTGGATATGGAATCATAGCCAGGGTTTTGTAGAAGGTGGATATGGAATCATAACCCGGGTTCTTTAGAAGGTGGATATAGAATCATAGCCAGGGTTTTGTAGAAGGTGGATATGGAATCATAACCCGGGTTCTGTAGAAGGTGGATATAGAATCATAGCCAGGGTTCTGTAGAAGGTGGATATAGAATCATAGCCAGGGTTCTGTAGAAGGTGGATATGGAATCATAGCCAGGGTTTTGTAGAAGGTGGATATAGAATCATAGCCAGGGTTCTTTAGAAGGTGGATATAGAATCATAGCCGGGGTTCTGTAGAAGGTGGATATGGAATCATAGCCAGGGTTTTGTAAAAGGTGGATATGGAATCATAGCCAGGGTTTTGTAGAAGGTGGATATGGAATCATAACCCGGGTTCTTTAGAAGGTGGATATAGAATCATAGCCAGGGTTCTTTAGAAGGTGGATATAGAATCATAGCCAGGGTTCTTTAGAAGGTGGATATAGAATCATAGCCGGGGTTCTGTAGAAGGTGGATATGGAATCATAGCCAGGGTTTTGTAAAAGGTGGATATGGAATCATAGCCAGGGTTTTGTAGAAGGTGGATATGGAATCATAACCCGGGTTCTTTAGAAGGTGGATATAGAATCATAGCCAGGGTTTTGTAGAAGGTGGATATGGAATCATAACCCGGGTTCTGTAGAAGGTGGATATAGAATCATAGCCAGGGTTCTGTAGAAGGTGGATATAGAATCATAGCCAGGGTTCTGTAGAAGGTGGATATGGAATCATAGCCAGGGTTTTGTAGAAGGTGGATATAGAATCATAGCCAGGGTTCTTTAGAAGGTGGATATAGAATCATAGCCGGGGTTCTGTAGAAGGTGGATATGGAATCATAGCCAGGGTTTTGTAAAAGGTGGATATGGAATCATAGCCAGGGTTCTGTAGAAGGTGGATATAGAATCATAGCCAGGGTTCTGTAGAAGGTGGATATGGAATCATAGCCAGGGTTTTGTAGAAGGTGGATATAGAATCATAGCCAGGGTTCTTTAGAAGGTGGATATAGAATCATAGCCGGGGTTCTGTAGAAGGTGGATATGGAATCATAGCCAGGGTTTTGTAAAAGGTGGATATGGAATCATAGCCAGGGTTTTGTAGAAGGTGGATATGGAATCATAACCCGGGTTCTTTAGAAGGTGGATATAGAATCATAGCCAGGGTTCTTTAGAAGGTGGATATAGAATCATAGCCAGGGTTCTTTAGAAGGTGGATATAGAATCATAGCCGGGGTTCTGTAGAAGGTGGATATGGAATCATAGCCAGGGTTTTGTAAAAGGTGGATATGGAATCATAGCCAGGGTTTTGTAGAAGGTGGATATGGAATCATAACCCGGGTTCTTTAGAAGGTGGATATAGAATCATAGCCAGGGTTTTGTAGAAGGTGGATATGGAATCATAACCCGGGTTCTGTAGAAGGTGGATATAGAATCATAGCCAGGGTTCTGTAGAAGGTGGATATAGAATCATAGCCAGGGTTCTGTAGAAGGTGGATATGGAATCATAGCCAGGGTTTTGTAGAAGGTGGATATAGAATCATAGCCAGGGTTCTTTAGAAGGTGGATATAGAATCATAGCCGGGGTTCTGTAGAAGGTGGATATGGAATCATAGCCAGGGTTTTGTAAAAGGTGGATATGGAATCATAGCCAGGGTTTTGTAGAAGGTGGATATGGAATCATAACCCGGGTTCTTTATAAGGTGGATATAGAATCATAGCCAGGGTTTTGTAGAAGGTGGATATGGAATCATAACCCGGGTTCTGTAGAAGGTGGATATAGAATCATAGCCAGGGTTCTGTAGAAGGTGGATATAGAATCATAGCCAGGGTTCTGTAGAAGGTGGATATGGAATCATAGCCAGGGTTTTGTAGAAGGTGGATATAGAATCATAACCAGGGTTCTTTAGAAGGTGGATATAGAATCATAGCCGGGGTTCTGTAGAAGGTGGATATGGAATCATAGCCAGGGTTTTGTAGAAGGTGGATATGGAATCATAGCCAGGGTTTTGTAGAAGGTGGATATGGAATCATAACCCGGGTTCTGTAGAAGGTGGATATAGAATCATAACCCGGGTTCTTTAGAAGGTGGATATAGAATCATAACCCGGGTTCTGTAGAAGGTGGATATAGAATCATAGCCAGGGTTATTTAGAAGGTGGATATGGAATCATAACCCGGGTTCTTTAGAAGGTGGATATAGAATCATAGCCAGGGTTCTTTAGAAGGTGGATATAGAATCATAGCCGGGGTTCTGTAGAAGGTGGATATGGAATCATAGCCAGGGTTTTGTAGAAGGTGGATATGGAATCATAGCCAGGGTTTTGTAGAAGGTGGATATGGAATCATAACCCGGGTTCTTTAGAAGGTGGATATAGAATCATAGCCAGGGTTTTGTAGAAGGTGGATATGGAATCATAACCCGGGTTCTGTAGAAGGTGGATATAGAATCATAGCCAGGGTTCTGTAGAAGGTGGATATAGAATCATAGCCAGGGTTCTGTAGAAGGTGGATATGGAATCATAGCCAGGGTTTTGTAGAAGGTGGATATAGAATCATAACCCGGGTTCTGTAGAAGGTTAAGATTCATGGAGAAACAAGAAAATGAAGATTTGAAAACAAAATCATGATTTGTACTTTAACTTTGATAGAAAGAGAGCAAATCAAAAGCAGGAGAAAATACAAACGAAGATATTCGAGAGAAATAGAAATATTTTTTACAAAGTTTAAAAAAAAGAAAAATGCTTCTTCTGCATCTTTGTTCTTATAAAGTACAAGGAAGAGTAATATTTCCTAATTATGAAAATATCCTCTAGTTTCAACCAGCCTGCATCTTTAGAAACATTGTGTTGTATTCTTTGTCAACTGTCGACATCTTCCATAGAAATCGTAAGATATTCAAGCCAACCCCGTGAATATTGACTCAACTAAAAAAACACAGAGAACATTGAATAGAAGATTGGAAAATCACGCAAGGAACGTTTAAATCATCGTATAGGAGAGACTGGTGTCTTGCTGTTTTCCATACTGCTTTATAGTAAGCTGTCCCTGCTGGTTATGTAGTAGGAAAAGTGCGCCATAGTTGATACAAGGTCTTAAAAGAAGGTACCAGATAGTATGGTACACATTCAACAAGGAATATATTAGGGTATCAGTCTATGTAGTCGACACACAGAAATATAGTTGGTTGCCAAATTTGTGCTTTTTTCAAGCTTTAACTGGGCTACACTGGAGACCATAGGACCCTCCATCCACAGAGAAAAGAGTTCTTCCACATGTATTCCTCAAATTACTACCAATCCTCGAAACATGCCAGATAAAAGCAATTAAAAACTGAAACAAAGTGTATGATATATACCACTCAGTTGGAGAGAACTTCTCTTTAACGCGTTCAGTTGAACATGAGACAAGTAAGCCAGAGGTCCTAGGTTCGAATCTAGTAGAGACACAGAAATATATAATGATCTGATACCACCCCTTGTAGCGACGCATTCCTTTCTGACGTCGGCGGTATGGACAACAGCCACAACAACGAAGTAAAGTCCAACCTCGTTATCTCGAACTCGTATAACTCAAAGACCCCTTTTAATTCGAAGCATTTCGTCGGTTCCTGTCCAACTTTCTACAAAACATTCGAACTTAAATTAAATACTCGGTTATCTCGACGTTTTCACATGGTCCCGCCGAGTTCAAGATTCGACTGTAGTCCAAAGGGCATGTGATCAAATGATTTCATTTACTTTTCGCAAATATGTAAGATTAGACCTCTTCATGTAGATATATCTTATGATAAGATTGTATACAAATTATACTAACGTACCGGACTAAATATCCTGTGAATCTCTGTCGGTAAATAAAGACAATGAGGTCGCTAAGCTTTTGTCGAAACACTAAGTAACGCAAGTATAAAATTCCTGTTTACAGAAAGCATTACAAAACAATGTTCTTAAAGATGCGTCCTTATTGATTGAACAGACATTCATCAGCTTCACCAAGTTGGACAAACAATTGTGAAAAATAACAATTGTTCTTACGCTAAATTACATTTTATCGATATTCCGTTAGTATACTGGCGTACTCGATCCTGTTGATCTTGTAGATTCTGTCTATATCTGTCAACACAAAGGCACTGTTTTGTGTGTAAACGATGATTGGTCCATAACTCTGAATATCTACGCCGTGCGGAGAACTGATGTTAAATCTTGGTCTTTCATCCTATATTCATGGGCAAGTCCCTAAGGCACGTGCGAACAACGACAGTAGTTCGTGAAATGGGCTGTGTCGCAAGAATATTATCACTTACAGCGTATGCAACTGTCTGTTTACAGTTAACATACTCGTTATATGTTTTGTCTGAATGCGTATGTTTCTAATAAACCAATCGACTTGCATATCTACATGCATTCATAAATCGACAGGGGTATACTTTCGACCTAAGCCTGTATTATCAACAGGGGTATACTTTCGACCGAAGCCTGTATTATCAACAGGGGTATACTTTCGACCGAAGCCTGTATTATCAACAGGGGTATACTTTCGACCGAAGCCTGTATTATCAACAGGGGCATACTTTCGACCGAAGCCTGTATTATCAACAGGGGTATACTTTCTGTATTATCAACAGGGGCATACTTTCGACCGAAGCCTGTATTATCAACAGGGGCATACTTTCGACCGAAGCCTGTATTATCAACAGGGGCATACTTTCGACCGAAGCCTGTATTATCAACAGGGGCATACTTTCGACCGAAGCCTGTATTATCAACAGGGGCATACTTTCGACCGAAGCCTGTATTATCAACAGGGGCATACTTTCGACCGAAGCCTGTATTATCAACAGGGGCATACTTTCGACCGAAGCCTGTATTATCAACAGGGGCATACTTTCGACCGAAGCCTGTATTATCAACAGGGGTATACTTTCGACCTAAGACTGTATTATCAACAGGGGCATACTTTCGACCGAAGCCTGTATTATCAACAGGGGTATACTTTCGACCGAAGCCTGTATTATCAACAGGGGTATACTTTCGACCTAAGCCTGTATTATCAACAGGGGTATACTTTCGACCTAAGCCTGTATTATCAACAGGGGTATACTTTCGTCCTAAGCCTGTATTATCAACAGGGGTATACTTTCGTCCTAAGCCTGTATTGTAACAATAGAGGACCCGTAACGGTGCATGAATACATCATGATATAGGTAACAAACAACAGAGGACATCCATGCTAGCAGAATCTTAATTCAAAATCAAATTAAAGGAAATATGAACAAAGCAAAGATTTACACGGAGACAACTTAACAAGGACAAGAACAAAGAAAAGACGGAGGAGTAAGCGTCTTCTGCTTCATTGACGACACCCGAGATGTAAATTTAGGTCAACCAAATTGAATAATACCACATTTCCAAATTAGACAAAGATAAACAACAACTGAACCGCCAGGCATTCTAACAGGCATCAAACACGCCAAACTTCCTTTAAAACTTCCACATGATCATGTGTTGCGAGTTGGATTGTCAGTAGCACATCTTGCACGAAAATCGTGATATTGGAAACATACCATAAACACCATATGTTGAGGATGCAGGGTGTTTCTATCCAGAAATGGTATTCCCACCATAGGAAAATTGAAACTGTTAGGCTTATTATACATCTTGGTGGAATTATGTCGATGTTGGTTTCTTTGTAGGAAAAACGAAGATATTGGGCCACCCGAAGCTTCCAAATCCAAAAAGCAACAAGTAAACCTTTAAATTTCATACCGAAACCCACAGTGGTGCATTCACTTAGATTTACTTCAACCAATGTGTTTGATAATTTAAGTTTATTGATAAGTATCTTACAGGTTTACTATCAACTTAACATATTATTTTCAGCTTATCTGATTCGTTTCGCGGGAATTGCCCGTGCCGCCTGGTCGTAACTCGTAGAAAGGTTCATACTTACTGCGTGTAGATAGAATGGAGGTAGACGGAGCGTAAGTAGGAAAACGATTGTAATAACGTTAACTCATTTCAATCGTCCTATACGATTAAAGTTGGAAATGAAAAAATCAGTAAAACCAAATAAATCAACACCGTGCAAACGGGCTGCCTTCCGTAGTATTAACTTGTCAGAATACTACCGCAGGATTTGTACTATCTCATAGGCAGTCTCTCACCGTGTGAATTTAAATGGAACGATTAGGAGACCTCAGTCGTCCTCTGTGTATGAGTGTATTATATGATGAAGAAGTTCAGACTAATCCATCGGCAAACAGGTTCAATAATTAGCCTCTCTTGATTTCAAAAGAAAAGAAATATTGCCAGAAAGCTAATCAAACGAAACCTTTCAATTAAAGAGAACAGCATGTTAATTAATCAATAACGTCAGAGAGACCCGGCATGTGATTAATCAATGCAGAGGATTTCGATGTGAAAATAGATTGTTGTTTGAAGCCAATCTCACACATTCCCGCCGCAGTCTCGAGCCCGGCGAGATCAGAGATATCCCCTGGATTTCTGCTCCAAGAGTGTGTACGCCCGTGATGTGTTAAAAGTATTATTGCTTGTTTTCCGAAATTCAAATCTTTATAACTGAAGCAGTTATTGCATGCCCAAACGAAACGAAATCGTGCCAATAACTTAATTTCTTTCTCATTATCTACATTAAGATGTCATTGACTCTCTGGAGAATTGGATTTTACAGGCGTCAGCCAATCTAGGTGACGGCCATCTGTAGCATCGTAACATCTGACACACCACACAAAATCTCCATTCCTAGCCACTATAAAGGCTCCAGTCTCTTCCGTATTTACAACTACAAGTCAGAAGATAAACTTCTTACATTTGTCTATCATGATGTGTAAGTTACTAAACTAGTAACACACGTCTACCCTGATGTATCATTTACTACACAAGTAACACATGTCAACACACATGTATCAGTTACTTCACGAGTAACACACATCTACACAGATGTATCAGTTACTACACTAGTAACACATGTCAACACAAATGTATCAGTTACTACACTAGTAACACACGTCTACCCTGATGTATCAGTTACTACACTAGTAACACACGTCTACCCTGATGTATCAGTTACTACACTAGTAACACACGTCAACACAAATGTATCAGTTACTTCACGAGTAACACACATCTACACAGATGTATCAGTTACTACACAAGTAACACATGTCTACCCTGATGTATCAGTTACTACACTAGTAACACACGTCTACCCTGATGTATCAGTTACTACACTAGTAACACACGTCAACACACATGTATCATTTACTACACTAGTAACACACGTCTACCCTGATGTATCAGTTACTACACTAGTAACACACGTCTACACTGATGTATCAGTTACTTCACTAGTAACACACGTCTACCCTGATGTATCAGTTACTACACAAGTAACACATGTCAACACAAATGTATCAGTTACTTCACGAGTAACACACATCTACACAGATGTATCAGTTACTACACTAGTAACACACGTCTACACTGATGTATCAGTTACTTCATGAGTAACACACATCTACACAGATGTATCAGTTTCTACACAAGTAACACACGTCTACACAGATGTATCAGTTACTACAATAGTAACACACGTCTGCACAGATGTATCAGTTACTGCACTAGTAACACACGTCTACACAGATGTATCAGTTACTACACTAGTAACATACGTCTACACAGATGTATCAGTTACTACACTAGTAACACACGTCTACACAGATGTATCAGTTACTACACTATTAACACACGTCTACCCAGTTACTACACTAGAACACACGTGTTTCAGTTACTACACACACGTCTACCCTGATGTAGTAACACACGTCTACACAGATGTATCAGTTACTGCACTAGTAACACACGTCTACACAGATGTATCAGTTACTGCACTAGTAACACACGTCTACTCTGATGTATCAGTTACTACACTAGTAACACACGTCTACCCTAATGTATCAGTTACTACACCAGTAACACACGTCTACACAGATGTATCAGTTACTACACCAGTAACACACGTCTACACAGATGTATCAGTTACTACACTAGTAACACACGTCTACAGAGATGTATCAGTTACTACACTAGTAACACACGTCTACACAGATGTATCAGTTACTACACCTGTAACACACGTCTACACAGATGTATCAGTTACTACACTAGTAACACACGTCTACACAGATGTATCAGTTACTACACTAGTAACACACGTCTACCCTGATGTATCAGTTACTACACTAGTAACACACGTCTACACAGATGTATCAGTTACTACACTAGTAACACACGTCTACACAGATGTATCAGTTACTACACCAGTAACACACGTCTACACAGATGTATCAGTTACTACACCAGTAACACACGTCTACACAGATGTATCAGTTACTACACCAGTAACACACGTCTACACAGATGTATCAGTTTCTACACTAGTAACACACGTCTACACAGATGGATCTTTCCATAAATTAATTCAAATGACGTTTTCTTTACATGCCTTCTCTTTCTTCTCAGCTTGAAAATGTGTGTAGATGTCTGTGCGGTTTGTGTATGTAAATGACTGTGATGGTGTTGATGTTCGTCATGATGATAATGGGAATCACATGGTTATATGATTGTGTTGAATAGGACGTACAAATGATGATGATGATGATGATGATGATGATGATGATGATGATGATGATGATGATGATGATGATGAAAATCCACGTAGTGATAATGATGATTACATATGCCATATGTGTGAATGTTGGTATGTGTGTCATGTCTTGTTATTTTTATTTGTCATGCAAAATTTTGAAAAAACACACAGAAAAAATAATCATTCTACATATAAATTCAAATCAAGCTTTGAACAAATGCATTTAAATGTAGCTATCTACAAAAGATATACAACGATAACATTCCTCAATGAGATCACAAGGACGACCGTAAAACTTCCACATAATCTTCATCAACCTGCATCTCTCGACATTCGGTGTTGTGAGTTTGTCAGTTACTATTATCTTGCACGAACATCGTGATTTTGGGAACAAGCCCTTGAAAATTGAATCAACATGTAAACGCCATCGGTTGTAAATGTAGGAAGGTTGTTATTCAGAAAAGGAAAATCACAATTGGGAAATTGAACTCATCACGTTTATGAAACAGTTTGATGAAAAGAGCTGTCGCTGATGGTTTCGTTATCTGGAAATGAAATTAAAAAATCTTGGCAAGGTTTTTGATCTGTGTTGATAATCTTTTCAATAAATTCAGCTTCGTATGAAAACAAGTCAGTGTTGAGAGGAACACATTTTTTTTTCTTTTGGGTAGACATTAGTTAGTTGGAAGACCTCACTTCAAAACTCAACAAAGATATTGTCAACCAGAAATTCGAATCTAATTATTTCGTTCCCTGTATATTTCTTCTCTGTTTAGACGCATTCTCTTTTTATTTGAATATGAAGTTATCATAAAAGAGGCGTTCCTTCAGTTAACAATGGGAAAGGGTTTTGTTCAGAGTTGAAACATTAAATGTTCTCAATGAAAAACTGATTTTAGAAAACATTTGAACATATGTTAAAAGGTTTTTAGAGTTCTTTAAAACATTATTTCATCTTGGGAAAAATTGGATATTGTTACGGTTTCTGTCGTTATACAGCAAGCCCTGTTCTTTTTGTATGAAATGTAATAATGTCTCCAAACGAGGTTATCATTATTGTTCAGCTATCTGTAGACACAATGACATGTCTCTCTTGCAAAATGTGAAGCGTTGGTTTAGCAACAGGATCAATGAACACAGAATTGTGATTTGTTCTCATCTTTAACAAAGATATACCGAATGGATTTTATCCACTCTGAAATAAATCCAACATAACATGTTCTCGTTTTCCATGGAATCCAAAAGTATCTTGAAATTCACATCCCAATTGCCCAAGGAATGGATTGTTTGTGCCGTTCTTGAAAGCTCTCCAATCTAAACGTTTTGCTCTAATGTGTGTCCAGCTGGGCCATAGAACAACACCACATCGAAAGAGCAGTTCTTAGATCATCTATGTTCTGCTGTGCTTGGCATATCTGTAGGAAATGAAATATGAGATATAGTGTGGTGACATAGTTCTAGTGTAAAATATTACTGATGTAAATAGCATCCATTCCTCTACTCTCATGAACTACCGAGTTGCCGGTGAATCCAAAATTTCCAAAGATCGTCAGAACCCGCCTTAGTTTAATCATCTAGTTTTATTTTTAACACACAGAGAGATAGCGAATACAGCCAAACTCGTAGACACATAAAGTTTTCCCAAGATTTAACACAAAATTCTATAGAAGAAACATTATCCGGCTGGACAGTTGAATATCTATATCTATTGACACTATTAAGTCTTCTTCAAGAGAAAATAGACATTCCGTTTGCATGACCAAATCCCAGACTTGACAAATTTACTACAGCATCCATGTGACCGATACATCAATAAAGCGCAGATGTACCAATAAATCTTCCATGTTTTTTTTCTGTTGTCTGTAGGACGGATACTAAGCGTAAGGTATTAGAGGCCGATAGATTTTCTACAGGAAACGGACACTCACAGACAAAATAGAATGCCTGGGAAGACTGAAAAATTGATATCGGCATTAATTCTCTTCACGGATGACAAAATCTTCGTAGACGTAATTGCCCTTTGGTTCTACAAACATATATCAAACAGCAACGAACACACACGGTCCCAAATTTCATTAATCTCATAATTTATGTTTGTTCTGTTTATTTTGAAGTTCATTCACTTTTTCTTTTCTATTGTATAGTTTTTACCGGTATTTCAGTGTAGAATCTTTAATGGTTGTATTTATAATCGGAGGTTTCGGAGGACTGCAAGCAGCATATGTTAACTAGGATACTCCGATTTCCAACCTAGGGTGAATATCTGGGGTGGCTTGGTTCTTACCGTCTTGTGGTATCGTAGATGTGTTTCTTCGGTTACTCTTGACAGCATGCAACGGGCCTCCCACAGGGTGTTCCTTGAGTTTACAGCATGCAATGGGCCTCCCACAGGATGTTCCTCGAGTTACAAAGATGTTTCTACCATGCGACACTGTTAAAGATACGATGAACAATACACACAAACATGTGGCACTACTTTAACACGTGCGTCCTTAGTTCCGGATACTTAATCGAAATGTTTAAGATTTTGGAACAACTTTCTAATATTTCATTTCGCGTTTTTTAAACTAATTTAATCTGGTATTTTCACAAAATACCAAAGAATGCTTAATCGTAAGCAGATACTTTTTAAAATTCGATTTTTCCCCATTTTTGTCATTTTAACGTAAGTATAACGATAATTGGCGTGTTATATCTTCGTTGGTTCGATGCTTTATTATAACATAGTACATCAATATAACACTGAAAATGATAAACTGCCAATTCTTATATTTCTATTTGTTTGTTGCTAAACTTCAATATCAAAAACTACAAGAATGACAGTTTAGGTGTAATAAGTGAGAAGCTTTTCAATTGCATGTAACGGCTAGAAGAATCCCTAAGACATCGAGGTGGAAACGTAGATACACCGGAAGGCTGCAGGGGATGGAGCATGATTCAAGACGAAAAAGGATATAATTACGCAAACATTATGTAGTTCTGATATGTGCGGTATTAATGTTTCGTTGTGTGATTTCAACTTGGCTCCGTGAGGCTTGCTGGTATGTCTGGTCGTTTCTTTGTGTGGTATGAACTTGACTCCGTGAGGCTCGCTAGTATGCCTGGTTGTTTGTGTGATATCAGCTAAGCAGTGCGAGGCTCGCTAGATGCCTGGATGTTTCTTTGTGTGATATCAGCTTAGCTGTGTGAGCCTCGCTAGAGGCCTGGTTGTCTCTTTGCGCGATATCAGCTTAGCTGTGTGAGGCTTGCTAGATGCCTGGTTGTTAATGTGATATCAGCTTAGCTGTGTGAGGCTTGCTAGATGCCTCGTTGTTTCTTTACGTGATATCAGCTTAGCTGTGTGAGGCTTGCTAGATGCGTGGTTGTTTGTGTGATATCAGCTTAGCTGTGTGAGGCTCGCTAAAATGCCTCGTTGTTTCTTTGATATCAGTGATATCATATCAGCTTAGCTGTGTGAGCTGTGTGAGGCTTGTGAGCTAGATGCTTAGCTGTGTGAGGCTTGTTTGTGTGTGTGATATCAGCTTAGCTGTGTGAGGCTTGTTTGTGTGATATCAGCTTAGCTGTGCGAGGCTCGCTAAAATGCCTCGTTGTTTCTTGCGTGATATCAGCTTAGCTGTGTGAGCTCGCTAGCCCTGGTTGTCTCTTTGCGCGATTGCTTAGCTGTGTGAGGCTTGCTAGATGCCTGGTTGTTAATGTGATATCAGCTTAGCTGTGTGAGGCTTGCTAGATGCCTCGTTGTTTCTTTACGTGATATCAGCTTAGCTGTGTGAGGCTTGCTAGATGCGTGGTTGTTTGTGTGATATCAGCTTAGCTGTGTGAGGCTCGCTAAAATGCCTCGTTGTTTCTTTGCGTGATATCAGCTTAGCTGTGTGAGGCTTGCTAGATGCCTGGTTGTTTGTGTGATATCAGCTTAGCTGTGCGAGGCTCGCTAAAATGCCTCGTTGTTTCTTGCGTGATATCAGCTTAGCTGTGTGAGCCTCGCTAGATGCCTGGTTGTCTCTTTGCGCGATATCAGCTTAGCTGTGTGAGCCTCGCTAGAGGCCTGGTTGTCTCTTTGCGCGATATCAGCTTAGCTGTGTGAGGCCTGCTAGATGCCTGGTTGTTTGTGTGATATCAGCTTAGCTGTGTGAGGCTCGCTAAAATGCCTCGTTGTTTCTTTGTGTGATATCAGCTTAGCTGTGTGAGGCTCACTAGATGCCTGGTTGTTTGTGTGATATCAGCTTAGCTGTGTGAGGCTCGCTAGATGTCTGGTCGTTTCTTTGTGCGATATCACCTTAGCTGTGCGAGGCTCGCGAGATGTCTGGTCGTTTCTTTGTGTGGTAGCACACTGGCTGTGTGAGGCTCGCTAGATGCCTGGTTGTTTGTGTGATATCAGCTTAGCTGTGTGAGGCTCGCTAGATGCTCGTTTCTTTTCTTGTGTGATATGAACTTGGCTGTTTGATACTTGTTGTGTGTCTGTGTTCCTTGTGTTATATGAACTTGGATGTTAGAGGCCTGCTTGTATGTCTGGTGGTTTCCTTGAGTTATATGAACTGAGATGTTCAGGGCTTGCTAGCTCCGACTGATTTATTTATTCGATTTATGTCGTCATATAAGGTTCAGGTATTTTATATACATGCAGATTGACGACAGTATTTGTTGTTTAATCATATTTGGTCGATTTTGCTGAGTAGATTAACAAGTATTAGAAGTGAGAAACTCTTTACGTGAAAATTCACAATACAGATAGAGTTTTAATTGAGCTGATACCGTTGTGAAGAAATAATTGCAATAAACGCTTCGGTAATAGATTCTCGGCTCACATCTTGTTTTCTGGAGAGTTGCGTCCCCTTGATCAGGATTACGTGAAACTGATCCCAGTGCGGAAGTCACCTCTGTGGTTGGTGAAGCGCACCTTGTCAGACTTATACACGCAAAATATATTGCACATACGCCACAACGGACCTCAATTTGGCATGCAAAAATATCTTGATTATAACGCACGACCTCGCATTCCCACCGTTCCCATTTCCTTACCTTACTTCAGAGAGTTTCAGTGAGGGAGAAAACTCTTACCTGACTACGATTAAGTCGCTGGAAAGTCAACTGCAGGAAGTAAACAGAAAATAGTTCCACAATAACAATTGTGAGATAGTTTAAATATTTTTATTTTCACTCACATAATTTTCTTTGATTTTTCTTAGTATAACAAACTCAATAGCACACTAATTTCCACCGTAAGTGTACAGCGCCAGACTTCACATTTACCCATGAGTAAGCAATAATTCTGCTAGTAAGGCCAAGCGAAGGATACACACCCGAAATGTAAATACATGACTATGACGTACGGGATTCCATTCGTATCACACTGTAATTATTAAATCATGTTGATTTACATGATATTAACGAAGCCTTTTTTATTTCGTGATGGACAAAGTAACGCTGTCACATTGAACTGTTCATGACAATGGAGAGAAAATAGTATGAACTGCCGAATCTCTCAATCTACAATTGTGATACGACTTACATTTCATTGTCTTTCTTTGATTTGCTACCACAGGTTCCAGCTAGACGATGTAGGAGAGACATCTGGTTCACCAAGGCTTTGGTTACATTCCTGATTGCTTCATGCCAATTTTATATAAACATTATAACTTCTTTTATTCGTTTTTTCAGATGCCGGATTTACCATTACAATCCCATTACGTTTTGTCGACAGCAGGGTGCCATTGTATATTGTGGAGAACAGATATCTTGCAGTACTATATGAAGTACATGTGAACTGTTGCTATAGATTTGGAACCATTTCTTGGTGTGTCTCTTTTCACATTTTATCGTTCGCTACATGTTCAATATATAGGTAGAATCTAAGTTAATGTTAAAATCTATATTGTTTGTTGATGACAGATGACAGGTGTCCCTCCCAATGATAAAACAACTTGACTACCCCCCCTCCCCGACCCAGACGACAGTATCCTCCCTGTACCACCGCCTCGTTCTATATGAACATCATTATAGAGATACGTAACTTAACTCTTTCATTGTGTGTATTGATATACTTTGTTATCCAGCAGCAGTAAATAAAGCGTTTTGTAGATGTTTTTGTAATGGACTGTATTTTGTAACGGTATAGTTGAAGGCTTAATTCGGTCGACGTCAACAATTTCAACATATTTCCTTTGTTGTGTTGATAATGTATCTTGAATATATCTCTGAAAATCTTGATCAGGTTTCAACAAAATTTTGCATCAAGTACACAAATCACATCACTCCGAAATAGGTAGATAAGTTTTTTTGATTTTTAGTATCAGAAAGTAAATAGTTCAGCGTGTTTCGAAATCTTGGGAAAAAAATATTATTAGGGTGAACAAAAATCAATTTTTTTATCATTTAAATATCATCGAACATTTTTTTTAATAAAAGCATACAATTTATAAAAGAAAAAAGCTGAATACTTTACAATATTGTAAACTATGTAAATTATAGCATAAATACCATTTTTGAAAAATCGTTTTAACGGTTGCATCAAGTCTTAAGTTCGTTAAACCAAAGGGAAAATTCAGTATTTTAAACAGCAATGTTTTACTTGTTGTCCTACTGCCATTTTAATGAAAGAGTAATTTTACAGAAAAAGCTCGCCTGTGTATTTTCACCAGTTTATTTTGTGATTGGTATGTTGGTAGGTATCTAACATATTCGATTCCTGGTATTCTTCCTTCTTATTGGTTTTTGTTGTTGCTGTGGTTGTTCCTTTTCTCGATAAACATTTTTTTAGGCTAAACGTACTCAGTACGCATAGCCTATTGCGACGGCCTTTCAGACAAAATTTACCGATCCTGGCCTTCTCATTGGCTGAAATATCGAAAAGAGTTAGAGCCTTCTAGCGGCGATTTTCTGCGTAAATAATGCCGCGATTTTTCAAATCGCTATTTTAAAATCATCCAAAATTAGTTTATTTTTTTTAAAATAACAATACGATTACTATATATTTCAAAAAAGAAGCACAGTGTGGTTGAACTATTGGTAAATTTTGAACAATATGTTTACGGAATTCTCGACATGACGTAAGCGTACAGAACACTGTACGTGCGAGTTGGCGCCATGATAAGAAGCAAGTCTGGGGGCTTGGTTTGAATTATCAACTAACAACACTTATAAACAAACAAAACTTACAAACAGAACATCAATTTTGCTTTAATCCTTGTTGTGGCAAGATCATCTTAATATATAACATCACTTTACCTCATTAGACGTCACAAAATTGGACTGTTCGTCCTACGCGCACACCCGCCGATATGACATTTTTCAGGATTTTCACATTCACCGCCATGACACTTTTTCAAGTTTTTGAAGATAAAAAGTTTGCGCTTCGTAGGCAAGGTACATTTGGTGCTCATGATTTATGAATGATATATTTTTAATACTGTACTGATCATGATGTTGACTTTGTTATAAGTTATATTTTTTGTCTTTTAGTTTTATTTGATGAAGGTTGATTGTGCTGATTTCTCAATGTTTGTTAATGTATATCAAAGTTCCTTGAAATGAAAATATTCCTTCAAACAAAGCGCGTATTTTAAAAAAAACCCAAAATATTCATGTTTATTATTATCAATTAACTAGAACGAAATATTTCCATAACATATTTATTCATTTAGCGTGTCATGGTGACATTATCTAATACATTGGAGAGAGGAAATAGTGGTAGCTATAGTGAAAATATTGTAAATTTTTGTATATATAAGGAAGTCTGGTTTAATCTCATAGAACTATGCTTTTATAGACATAATTACTGAAAGAAAAGTCTAACCATGATACTTCAAGGAAGATAGGCATGTAAATACATTTAATGTAATTATTTACACTTTGATCTATCTGAAATGCTGTGTACACCTTATCTACTTTCCTCAACTACAAATATAATTATGATAAGTAAGGTCTATTACTTTGCAATACATTCAAAATGGAGAAGTTATTATAAAGTCCTTTCGATTTGTTTAAATCCTCATATTGATAGGATAGTAATTGCAACATCTTGGGTATTTTAAAGGTTTTATTTAGTCAACTTCATCATAGAGCTATTTATCATTTGGCTTGTTGGCGATAAATATATGGTTGTGTGTATTTTGTTTTTTTTTTTTTTTTTTTTTTTTTTTTTCTTTTTTTACCTTTTTTGATTTATTCACATGATTGTCGTCAAATTTGAAATAAGAATTAAAGAAAATATAAAATCGCTTAAAATTAAGAAAAATAGCCTCTAGTTCTCTTATTTTAGTAATTTTTGCATTCCAAAGTGTAGGAGTATGAAGAAAGTAATATAGCTTAGCGGTTATTTGTGAATATTTTTCAATACGTTTTGCCTCTCACTACTTTCAGTACTTTGATTATTTACTTAGTAAGGAATTTCTTTTGCCTGTACCTACGACATTTCGGTTTGAAGAATAATAATGGACGTATTATGCCTTACAAATTTCACAAAACATTTTTTTCAATCGTCATCATTGTCTTTCCATTCTGCCCGTGTTTTTTGTTCTTTGAACAGATTTGGTAGCGATTGCCGATAGAAAATACTCTGTCGAACGCCTCAGCGATAAACTGGTCGGAAGTGAAACCAGTTTATGAAATGTTGTATCATTGGCGCATTAGTTTCGGACCCCTTAAGAATTATTTTTCGCTAGTTACGCTATGTCGATGACCTGCCATCAAACAAATACATAAATGACTTGAAAAATGTTCTTATGATAAGATTTATTTTAGACTGAACTGTGAAAGACTAGAACTTATCTTTAAAAAAATATATATCTAAAGATACGATTTCAAATTCGCTCTCCTGAATTGATCAACATGTGTATCGGACATGCTACTGCACTTCCTTTCTCTGATGACATCACTAAATCACAGAGACGCTTGAGTTAGCTCAATGTGCTTCCAGAACTACAGGTTTTACATAAAATCAAGATTTGAATGGGAATTATATTTTGATGAAAAAAAAAAAATCAAAATACATTCATGGTGCGAAAATGGTAGATATCTGTGTTTATGTGTGCATTTTTCTATAGGGTTAGATTAAAGGTTTTATTGTCTGCTTATTTTTTATGAAATGAGCCATATCTCTTGGTAAACTCTTTTTTAATAACATAAGCTATTTAAATAAAGTTGAGTTTTTATCTCTCGTTATACAGCTTGCTAGTTAAATAAAATCGGGAAGGAGTCGTCAAAAGTGATAATTTATATATCATCATGTTTTTCGATATAAAAGATGAAAGTTTGGACTTTCGTTGCCAAAAAAAAAGCGAGAAAGCGTTGCCTATAATTCATGGTTTAATTTTAATCACGTGACAGACGACAACTTCAAATTGGTATCTGAGGATGAAATGATAGGTTATTTCATCCTATCTAGGAGAATGTTTGACAGGTAAAAATGTTTATCAAGAAAAATACCACAACTTGCCAATGAAATATATACTCATAAGATTTTAAATGAAATGTTCAAATCACAATTTTATTTTTTAATCTTTCTGGAAGCGTAATATGTTAGAGCAATCAAAATTATATGGGTGCAAGGTTACGAAGGTCAATAGCTCATAAGATCGGCTCAACCAAGTGGCAGCTCCGAAATACATAACGGTCCGGAACCGATGTCCAGACGATACATATGCACATCTCGTTTTCGTTCACATATCTATGCAGCAGGAAACAGTTAATTTGTATTTTCCCTGTAATTATTGGTCATGTTTGAGATATACGGGTATAGCAATTTCGTTAAGAAAATACATAATTACATGTATATATATTCATAAACTTCATAACAGTTACACTAATAGTAGAGAGATAAATTTGTGTAAACAAAAAATTTCCCCTGATTTCTGACATGTGATGCTAATTGCTAATTCCAACTTAACACTACAACTATGTAAAAGAAATTTATTACTGAACACCTGTCTTAAAATCAACAACACTGTCATGGTAACAAACTACTTGCATTTTAGCAAATTCCAACTCGAAAATCTTCATAACATGACCACATGTAAACACTATGAAAATTTCACTTCCTGTAAAGCTGATTTTTGGTGCGTAGACACAGATTCGAGACTGCCGAGATAGTAATCTCCAACACAAAGCTTAAATTATATTCTGAAAAAAAGAAAACCCACATTGTCCTCTTCAACATGACAAGACATATTTTAGCAAGGATTTATTTTTAAAATTTTAATCAAAACCTTTATAATGGGGTAATCTAATTAACAAAAATATCACAGCGAGAAACTGTGTACTGCTACATTACTATAGTACCGTGTCTCCAGTTCACACGTATTTCCTGCGTGTAACAGCGTCAACTCACATAATTGCCCATTTCTTCTGCCCAGAGAATTAAATTATCGAAGAATAGTCATTGGAAAAACAATTCTAGACAAATTTACGTTTTAACTGCTTGATCGACTAAGATGGAGGTTTGATGAGCATTATGTATTTAAGTATTGAATCTAGCTTTTGTCGATTTTTGTGGTGATGAATTGAGTCGCTCTCAAGACAAATCTAGTGAACGGCGATGCAGGCCATGTTGAATTTGTCTCAAGAGCAACTCAATTTATCATCCCATGAAATCCACAAAAGCAACATTCAATACTTATATTTCAGTTAAGACGGTTTGTTTTCAATATTTTGAACAGATCGAAGTCTGCAGAAACTAGAACTTGTGCAAGTCTAATGAATTGCATTAAAAATGTAGTCCGACATTTTAAATTACAATGCATGATGATCAAACTGTATTACACAGGCAAAGTGCGATTAACCATTACATAAAAAAAAATCACTTTGTAATAATCGATTTGAATATTTCAGTATATTTTAGAAATTATGAAAAATCTCCGACGACTACGCGGAAGGATAACGTATATACTGAGTACTATGGTCGTCAACCGCTTCGCCTCGAACTGGACGGCAGCCATTTTTTAATTGTCATGGAGTATGTTTTGTGGCCTTTCTCAGTAGCCGAAGTATCTATGGCATCAAGAACTTAGTCAAGAAGCAGAGCTGTATCAGTCGCACAATGGACGCTCTTAGTCATATTGGCGATTTTCATTTCAGGCAGTGAATGGTTAAACACATTTTGAAGCAATTAATAACATTTGCATGGTCTTACGCAGATACACGGAAAACTACATGTACTCTGTTCTTCTAAAAGTTATCATAATGTCAAATTTTGACTTATTTAATGCTTATTCTGTATATTATTCTTCTTTAGCTCTTTATATTCTGCCAATCTGGAACAAATTTGAATACTTTTTTTCACAAATTCCTCCGTTAACCTAGTCAAATGCATGGAAAAATAGAACAGGCTAAATTTGGTAGTTTCATTGAGTTCAACTTGAGTAGAAATATTGAAATGTATATACATATATTTGATGCTGTGTTTTTTCAGATTTGTGATATATAGTATTTCATTTTCAAGTCAAGCAAGCTAGTAGTTGGACCCGAATGATGACGCATTTCTAAGGCTACCTATTTGTTAACGTCACTTTGTGAAGCTGATATATGAATCATAGTCAACAGGTTCCCTCCTCCGACAGAACTGATAACAATGCAATGGGACAGTTGGTGGTGTTTGAAAGCCGTGCGCAAGTTTCATTCCTTATTCCGAACCAATCTATTTATCAAATCCCACGAGAAATACAAATAAAAAATAAATAGAAATTGATTTATTAGAGTTGTCAGTGGTTCCAACCTCTCGCTCACAGATTGGCTATACGGTACAGCCAGGACGTGTTTATAACAATGGTATTAACTCGCCCTGTTACTAATGCTATTATTTAATGCAGGTGAACACAAATTACAATTCAGATATCAAAACTCCATCCAATTTCATGAGAAAATTGGATTTGTTTTTGATTCTCGGTAGATTTGTAAACAGTTATACGACGATGTGACAAAACTAAACGACTTTTCTACGAGATCATGATTGTGTTGATAATGTTGTGTTCGGACGTGTCGCTTTACAGTACAAAGTGTCATTCTGCTGAGATAGCGAGCGCCCACTTATCACCATACCATACATGCAATTTCCAGGCAAAGCGTCCCGGTGACGTTGAACAGACACATATTGTCTAGTGCAGTTGGCTCCCAGGCAACCATTTGTCTGGCAATCTACTACAAGAAAGGATAATACGCCATTTATGTCTGCAATATAAAATAAGTATATTGAATTACCAGGTAGTGGCTTGATTGTGTTGATCCCCGTTCTGTTTGAAGCATCTACATGACTAAGTCATCTACTGTCTGTTGTATAGATCTATGTATGTCCCTGCAGTGTTATTACCTGGTATGTTTATATCAGAGTAATGGCTGGATTTCCCGTTCACACGTGTGACAAAGAGAAACTAGAAGTTCCGAAGGTGGGAAATCTAATGAGACTAGGGCGAATTAAAACAAAAAGAAGCGATTACACGGGTGTACAAGGAGAATGAGATGAGGAGTTCCGAAAGAATAAACGTCTATTTCAATTTGATATACGAACAAACATCGTACGTCGCACTAAATAAAAGAGTATGTCTGAGCGAGATCATGATGGCAACCACAAAACACTCTCGAAATCCTTGGTGGCAAGTTAATCTATAGGCCTTCCACAAAATGTCAAGATCGAGATCAAGATAACCGATTTATGTAGACGTGCCTGCCATGTCCAGCGATCGTTATGGTCGATAAAATTTTTGTTATCTAAACTCAAGACATCGTTCATATCTCTATACTGCAGCAGGACACCAGATATACTGGAGAAGGACACCAGATATACTGGAGGAGGACACCAGATATACTGGAGAAGGACACCAGATATATTGGAGAAGGACACCAGATATATTGGAGAAGGACACCAGATATATTGGAGGAGGACAACAGAGATATTGGAATAGGACAGCAGATATCTTGGAGGAAGACAACAGATATATTGGAATAGGACAGCAGATATCTTGGAGGAAGACAACAGATATATTGGAATAGGACAGCAGATATATTGGAGCAGGACATCAAATATACTGGAGCAGGACAACAGAGATATTGGAGGAGGACAACAGATATCTTGAAGGAGGAAACCGGATCTGTTGGAGCAGGACATCAAATATACTGGAACAGAACAGCAGATATATTGGAGGAGGAAACCAGATCTGTTGGAGCAGGACATCAAATATACTGGAACAGAACAGCAGATATATTGGAAGAAGACAACAGATATATTGGAATAGGACATCAGATCTGTTGGAGCAGGACATCAAATATACTGGAACAGGACGACATATATATTGGAATAGGAAACCAGACATATTGGAGGAGGAAACCATGTATACTGGACAGGAAATCACATATATATGTTAAAGAAATTTCCGGATATTGCAGCATCGAAAAATACCATTGTGATACATATTGTCGACAGATAAAAAACTACTAGGGAAAATGTAGCAGAATTTTTGCTGTAAACTCGCCGAACAAACAGGAATAAATGTATAACATTCCTTTTGCGACCATCTAGTCCTGTGTACATTGTACTTCAAATTTATGCACGAGTCTGGTGTCCTGAATTTTCTATTCGACGAGATTTGAAAAAAAAAAATAGAGTTGCATTGCCAGCAATTAATGCGGTGCCGTACGTGGAGGAAGAGAACTGTGTATTTCCGAAGTAATGATATAATACCATGTTTAATAGCCAAGAAATGAAACAGTGATGTTTACCACCACAAGATAACTTGGCACATAATACATGGTTGTCAAAACAGCATATCGCCTTTATAGTTGGCTGTCTAACATAGTAGTCCTTGTCCTTTTTAAATGGAAACTATTTTTGGTAAACATGACATATAGAATTAATGTGATAGTAGTTCATTGCCTGTTATGTCAGAATACTGAAACACCAAAAGCGCTGGTTAATGAACGGAGATGTTCGATCACTACAACAAATCAAAAGTTAACATAATGATTTAGTCAATGACAGACCGTGACATAAGTGACTACAAGCATTTAGTCGATGACAGACACGTGACATAAGTGACCACAAGCATTTAGTCAATGACAGACCGTGACATAAGTGACCACAAATATTTAGTCAATGATAGACAGTGACATTAGTTACCACAAGCATTTAGTCAATGACAGACTGTGACATAAGTGACCACAAGCATTAAGTCTATGACAGACACGTGACATAAGTGACCACAAGCATTTAGTCGATAACAGTCATGTGACATAAGTGACCACAAGCATTTAGTCAATGACAGACCGTGACATATGTGACCATAAACATCTAGTCGATGACAGACACGTGCCATACGTGACCATAAACATTTAGTCAATGACAGACTGTTACATAAGTGACCACAAGCATTAAGTCTATGACAGACACGTGACATAAGTGACCACAAGCATTTAGTCATTGACAGGCCGTGACATATGTGACTATAAACATTTAGTCAATGATAGACCGTGACATAAGTGACCACAAGCATTTAGTCAATGACAGACTCTGACATAAGTGACCACAAATATTTAGCCAATGACAGACTGTGACATAAGTGACCATAAGCATTTAGTCGATAACAGTCACGTGACATAAGTGACCACAAGCATTTAGTCAATGACAGACTCTGACATAAGTGACCACAAATATTTAGCCAATGACAGACTGTGACATAAGTGACCACAAGCGTTTAGTCTATGACAGACACGTGACATAAGTGACCACAAGCATTTAGTCGATAACAGTCACCTGACATAAGTGACCACAAGCATTTAGTCGATAACAGTCACGTGACATAAGTGACCACAAACATTTAGCCTATGACAGACCGTGACATAAGTGACCATAAACATTTAGTCAATGACAGACTGTTACATAAATGACCTCAAACATTTAGTCAATGGCAGACTGTGACATAAGTGACCACAAATATTTAGCCAATGACAGACTGTGACATAAGTGACCACAAGCGTTTAGTCTATGACAGACCGTGACATAAGTGACCACAAGCATTTAGTCATTGAAAGACCGTGACATACGTGACCACAAGCATTTAGTCATTGACAGACCGTGACATACGTGACCACAAGCATTAAGTCAATGACAGACAGTGACTTAAGTTGAAACATTTTTTTTTTGTCACTGGACGGAGTTATTGATCCGTTGCAACATGCCATAAGTTTACACAATATCTACGTCAAAGAATAGAAAGTTGTTTGAGCACCGCAACAAACTTGAAGTGAACACAATGTCTTTGATCAATGAAAGGAGCTGTTCCCACGCGTATACCATGCTCGCTGGTCTGATTTCATATTCATCAAACACCAAAACACTTTCCCGATGTCATCTTTGATTAAAAGTCAAATGTTTTACATATTTATTGGTTTTGTAACATTCTATGAGTCACAGCATGCATTCTTTCTTTTCTGTTCCACACTATTTAATGTTGCTTGCTCATAAGAGAGACTGGAACAATTTCCCCTATAAAACAAAATTATCTATTTATTTGCTACCATTTTGTGTAAGATGAGGCCAAAATGATGTGGTAAATACTAACAGAGAGGGTTTGTTTGTATGTTATGAACCGCCAATCATATTTATGCCTGATACAATATGGCTTGATTACACCATAAAACAACAATATCTAACTATAGAACAACCGACAGTGTAACGGAGAAATAGTCATCCTGATTTCTGTCCGTTCGGGCAAGTATCATCCCTTAAATAAATATCACTGTATTGTCAGGTGTTGATCTTTGCAGCACATCTGGTCTGACAGTCTAAACTATTCTGCTGTTCTTCAGACGACGTCTTGAGAAATCCCTTGGGTATCGCGGGATATCGTTAAGTCAACTCGTGGAGTTCCTGCCTTATTTGAAGATAGAGAAAAGTATTTAAACATATATTAGCTCTGAACTCTGAAACATTTGTATCAACTTGTAGATAAAAAGCATATCTTCAATCTGCGATATGCATGTGAAAATCACTATTTTTTCTCCAGAGTTATCGTTTGATTAACGTTTTTATTTATTTAACAGGTTTTACGTCCACTATTACGGCCTTTCGACTGTTCAGTGGAGAGTCGCTTATTTTCGTCTCTTTATATAGGGCAGGGGTTCTGACGTTCATCGACTCCAGACCGAAATAAAAAAAAAGTCGATAGAACGTCAGAATAATTCTGACTTCTGATCCGTAGGATCGATTAGCTTATGCCATATCGTGGCGTCCATCTTTCTTCGTCCTTCCGTCCGTCCACTTTCCCCCTAAAATTCGCCAGTTGTTATTATCGACGACGCGGATTTTGATCAAACATTTCTTCAGGAAGGAGAATAAATTTTGTATAAACCATGAGTCTCCTAGTTCTCCTGTAGGAATGAAAGCTCTAAGCCAAAATTTTGTTTCAAGTATCCTTGAGTGATGGTGAATCAGTTTTATTAAAAAGATGGGACTCTGCCCATGGGATGGGAGGGTCAGGTCAAACAGTGTAGTTCTTAAAAAATCTGCAGTACAAGGATATTGTTTGGTTTGAATCATTCGTGGGTGAAAGGGGCTGTTAAATGGTGGATCTAACTTTCCATTGACAACATGGCTGACTGAATAGCTAAATTAGCGTTGTGAGCGATGCAGGCCCCAGGGGCCTCCTGCTTTCTTGGTATCGTACGTACAAACTCCTGTTGTAGTCTCAAGTAGCATATGAGAGTGTGATATCCGGTAGATTTTAGCTGTAACGGAACGTCCATGCATTGTTTCGCGTGTGCTGCCGCCACTAAGGCCTTCGGTCATTATCTGGGGTCTCGTAATTACTTGTTGGGGTCATGTAATATGTCGGCCGGCGCCCATCCTCTGATGGGAGAGCTGTATCAATCAGAACAACACGTCTAATAACAGGACCCGGCAGATCAATGGCCGAATCGTCCGTCCGAACTTGATCAACGACGGAATTCCGAAAATCAATTATTCCAATAACAAATCTGATATCCGCTATGATAGTCTTACAGATAAAAAATTGCCTTGTCATTTCTGTAACTTCTGGGTCGACATTAGTACTCATCTGATCGTTCGCGAGTAATTGGTTATCTTTCAAGTGTGATATCGCCATGTCTTTACCAGATTCTTGTTCCAAGCGGTGTAACACAGACCAGGACACAGGAAAACAACACCATCAAGTTGCTAATATCATCCAAAGGAATGTTTGTTTAAACTTATTCCGTTACATCAATGTATGAATTTCTCTCTCAATCAGTCACACACTTTGACTACAACGGTTTACAACATGCTGATTTTAAAGTTTCGTCTTCCATTCCAATGCGGTGTACGCTACTGGGAACGTGATGAATCGCGATAGGAATGAATTCTATCTTTCTGAAATCAGTCCGGCACTTAGCGGGATTCTGTTACTGCTCAAATGACAGATATATTTGACGTTTCCAATAATGACACTCCGTACAATAGCCGAGCTAAAGGGGAATCGCGCACAAACTGGCACATTTTAGCTGGAAGTACTTACAATACAAGACCACACACACTAAGTGTAACAATACAACACCACACACACTTAGTGTAAAATACAATACAAAACACTCAGTGTTACAATACAACACCGCTAACAAACACTCAGTGTTACAATACAACACCGCTAACACTCGGTGTTACAATACAACACCGCTAACAAACACTCAGTGTTACAATACAGCACCGCTAACACTCAGTGTTACAATACAACACCGCTAACAAACACTCAGTGTTACAATACAACACCACTAACACTCAGTATTACAATACAACACCACTAACACACATTCAGTGTTACAATATAACACCGCTAACACTCAGTATTACAATACAACACCGCTAACAAACACTCAGTGTTACAATACAACACCGGTAACACTCAGTGTTACAATACAACACCGCTAACACTCAGTGTTACAATACAACACCACTAACAAACACTCAGTGTTACAATATAACACCGCTAATACTCAGTGTTACAATACAACACCGCTAACACTCAGTGTTACAATACAACACCGCTAACACTCAGTGTTACAATACAACACCACTAACAAACACTCAGTGTTACAATATAACACCGCTAACAGTCAGTGTTACAATACATCACCGCTAACAAACACTCAGTGTTACAATACAACACCGCTAACAATCAGTGTTACAATACAACACCGCTAACACTCAGTGTTACAATACAACACCGCTAACAAACACTCAGTATTACAATACAGCACCGTTAACAGCTAGTGCCACAATCAACATTGTTAACATTTTGTTAATAATACAAAATTGCTTACACTCCATGTAGAATAACATTACCCACGCAAAGTTTTACAAAAGTGAACTGCTAACGAGAAGTGTTGTTAAAAGCTCATCACTGGTTTGGCACTCAAAATACAAGTATTGTTCTTCTTATAGAACTAAAAAATATGTGATTACCCAATCTGTATCAAGTTGCATTATAATGAAACATGGAATTGTACAACAGACACGTGTGACGTACATAAATTGATGAGATTAGTTAAGTTGAAAGAGAGGTAAAAAAAAAAGAATCTACGTCATACAGCTGTTTCGTCCTTCAATTAGTTTCGACCGGGATGCTGAGGGCTGAAAGTTTGAGCTTTAGTAGGCGACTGATGTAAAAACAAAGTGATCAAAAAAGATCAAGATCTAGATTAGTAGGTGCGCGTGCCTCATGATTTAATAAATTTCGCGATTTTTATGTATCAGATGTAAGGAAACATCCTGTACATATATATAAATCTAGTTTATCGTTTGCTTTAGTGAGTTCCCTAATCTAACTACGGATACATGATGTGGCCGTAATAATCATCACGCACAGATATATTCGATTATATATTTAGTTGTGTAGTATAAAGGTTTATCTCTGTGTGCTTTAATGCTCGCTACACCTTGTTTGACCACACCCAAATATTTACCCTGGAAACAAAAGTGACAAAAATACAAATGAACCAGGGATTGTCTTTCAATATGTAGAAAAAGCATGACGCCTGATTTGCCTGCTTATGTGTTTTAAATCGTTAAAGAGTGAGGATTGTAAGAAATACACTGAAAATATGTCTTAATAGAAACTAAATTGGTATTCACATCAAAAAGACAAATTTAAACTATGAACAAAAAACCAAAGAAAAAAATCACGAAAAGAAATGATGAAAAACAATCAAAAAGAAGAAAACACACACACACAATAAAACAACAAAGTCCAAAAATGGTTGGATAAGGTATATTTTGGAATAAGTTAATTAAAGTATAACTTTGGTATTGGGTTAAACCATGACAAGGAAAAGATAAAAAGAATTTTTGTTTGATTTTTAAGGATTCTATCATACGAGACAAAAACGACAAAGAAATGCCAACATGTCAATCATAATTGAAACTCTAACACAATATAATTATGGCAAGAACGAAAGATTTACAGGGATACCACGAAGATGTACAAGGAGAAGAAGACCAGTGTTCCGAAAGGGTAAGCGTCTTCTTCATCATCGACGAGACCAGCCCTGTAAACCTTGGTATAACAAATCAAATAGTGTCACGTTCTCAAATGAGAACACGGTAAACAACAACAACGGAACAAACGAGTATACTAACGACCAGCTTCGAATCGCCTTGGCAGATATTCATCAATTATATCACCATGACGACCATAACATTCCCTGCAATCTTCACCAGCCTGCATCCCTCCAACCACTGTGTTATATGTTTGTCTGCCAGTTGCCGACATTTTGTTAAAAAATAACCTTGATATTGATAACAACCTATTGAATATGGAACCAGTTGGAACACGTAAACACCATAAGTTGGAGATGCATGGCTGTTTCTCTCCGGCAATTGGAAATTCACATCAGGGAACTTGAGATTTTCATACATACCATATTCCGGTAGATTTCGTTGTAGGAAAAGATCGTGGAAAACTACACAAAACATTTATCAAGAATGATCAGACACAGTATGACAGCATCCCTAATTAGGTGACAAAAGTTTAACAAACACAGGTGTAAAACAATAAAGCACGTCCAGGTCAGACCCCGGTAAGCGAGAGCCATGTCACGTTCTGGTTAAGATGTATGGAACATATAATTCTAGGTGAAGAATCTTGACCAACGGAATGATTTGGCAAAAGTAGGGATTGATGAGCTGACCAGCAAACAAGTCAGCAACGCACGAGCCAAAATCTACATCCATTGGTCAATAACGCATTGTCCAGGTGTGGACATGTACGTATAATATAAAAAGGTTTGTAGATCACGCAATCTCCAGACAGAAGCTGCCATTCTACGTGTCACTTTTCCTTTTTAGGCAAGATGCATATATATATATATATATATATATATATATATATGCGTGTGTGTGTGTTTGTGTGTGTGTATGTGTGTATCTAAGATATTTACTCTTGTTGTAATGCATACTTATATGCAAACAATTGTACTAAGTAAACAAATTGTATGGTAAAGGTTTTATCTAATCCTAGTGGACTCCTTATACAAAACAGTATTTTTCTATTGGTACTGGACTTCTTACACAACGGTAGCATTATAGATCTCAAATGTTCATGACTACTATCGTAAATTTACTGTTTCACTGCAATTCATCAATTGTTATTATTGTAAAACAAAGAAAAGAAAGAGAAACTACCATTCTATCTGTCACTATTGGTTCTTAGAAATCTTCACCGCGACGTGTCAACCTACTCATTCGATTTGAAAAATAACGTAGGATACGTCGTGATATAAGAGGCAATAGATATTTAACGGACGTAACAATGTAGGAAAAGACACGTGACTGGATAACAACACTTGACAGGAATAGTGACAAAACGGTAAAACAACGTGGCTAGAAACGTGACAAAAACACACGCAAAAAAACGTGACGGTAAACATGGCAAAATGTTAATCAAAGTGGCTAGGTAACGTGATATAAAGAAAAAAACACAAACACACGTTCTACGAATGCAATATAAACTTAGTTATATTATCATTGTAATAATGAGCTCTTTATGGCATTGTTTTTGGAAACCCAAAGTTACAAGATTATTAAAACCAATAACCTGTATGTATGTGGTCGCCATGAACTGCCTCCTGGTTGCTGGGTCTGTCATCACAATGGATAAATGGAATGTAGACTTCCGACATGTTGATTGGAAAAGACATCTTCACAAACATGTCAATTTACAGTTTGGAACATATTTATGAAAATACAATTTCAACCAATCAAGACAGGAGCAAATCTCATTTTCTGTTCACCTTCGTCATTTTCAGAATACATCGAAGGTGTTGCAATATTCTGATTTGGTGTGAAACTTGGAATGTTTGTACAAACCATCTCCTGATTATAGATTCATTATCTAAGTGTACTTATGACAATTGTTTTTGTTTATAAAAATATTTCAGTGTTGAAGAAGTTCCTTTAAAGTTATATATAAGCTGTTCAAAAGGCAATGCTCATTTCATATTACTTTAATTTTGTAAATAGCAAAATTCCAATGATTATTGTGAATTAAATGAGGCCGTATGGTCAAGACGTGTTCTTTCACGATACTTAAACAGAAGAGCCAAAACAGAAACACATGGTTGCTAATTTGTCATTTCTAATCTATTTGTAACAAATGTTTGTACGTGGTATTTATGATGTCAAGTTATGACTCAGTTGACCAATCTAATGTTAGTGTTATTACTACAATAAGAAATGCACACCAAGTATTAGCGAGTCTACAAGTCACTGGAACAAACATCTATAAAAAAGTTTAAATGTTAAATTGTTTATCTCAATGCTAAATTATTTATTCAAATCCATCTTTTTTTTTCTGCCAGCCATTTCTTTTGGATGTTTTGAATGTTATACCTTGATAAATTTCCAGCCACGTTCTACGCGTGATATGAGGAGATCATCTGCCATCTGACCAACAGAAGCGTCGCCACTTAGGTTTTTCTATAAGACCGTCTGGGACTAAATCCTATCGGCTACAATTGATTTATGGAGTATGACGCTATATATCCGGATACTTGTACGACTGTTCTGTAGTCTGTCTGGAGCCTTCCCCATCGTCTATCAGACTTTCTCACAACATACACACAACGCTGAACTATTCCTTTCATATTTATTGCGATGTAATCCTTCTCGAAAGCTCAAGCAAACAATTTACAGTTTTATTTGATTACATTCTGTGCATTACAGACGACGACCCCAATCTATAAAAGTGGCTATATAGAATGGCTAATCAGACCTACATACGCTCTGTATGAGGTAAATAGTCAAGGTCACTGAATATCGAAATAGACGAGTTCGTGTTAATATCATCAGATGTGTCCAGAACAATGCTATTCTCCATACCCTACAAAGTCATTATAGTATACTAGTATTCATCAAGAAAATCAAACGTGTTTGTAGTTATTCCTGGTTTATTGTCTATACAACTTACCTGTGATGACGTGTATCACCTATCAAATGGTAAGGATGGTGTTAAGGGCATACCAGTCATCAAAATGTCCATTAGAATAACTGTAGACAAAACCTGATTCAACCACAGGTATCAACCTCGTCTGTCAATACACTTATACTGATGACAAAGTTTGTGACTCATTCCCCCTAACAAAAGAACCCAAATTCGGGAAACCTGTTATTGTCACTAAATCGTTGAAGATCTGTCTTTGGGAGTGGTCTGAATCTGCAGATGAGTCATTTTTTTCTTTAATTCATTATATGATTCACTATTTATCATGCCCTAAAATTGTCAACAAAGAAAACGCAAATTGTTGTTCCTCATTCAACGGGCCAATCAACGTCGAGTTTTCAAAAGTTGGGCCAATCAGCACCGCTCTTACAAAATATCACAGGCCATTTCAGTTTTCATGAGTCAAAATGTCACCGTCATTAATTGTGTCCCGGGAGTTTCAAATCTGAGCTGTGATAGGATAACGTAGGGAATCAAAAAGAACCCACAAGTAAGTCATTAAAGTAGAATTACATACGGGTTTTTTCAAGCTTATTCATTGGGATTCCGTGTCTGATTTCGCTGCCAGATAAGTGTCCGACTAACGGAAATCTGACAACTTAACGATGCTTGATGCAGTCTGGCGACAGTTTTAGGGCATGCTAGATATTTAGGGGATAGTATGCTTATTTTGTACATAATAAATTGGAGATTAGATCATGAAGTTTGGTGTATAACAGGAGACGAAGTTAAAACAACAAAATTCATTATCAGTATATGCCTAAGGTAGTCTTAAAGTGATGTAAGTATCGCAATTTCAAAGAAACTCAACAAAAACTACAAACTGCACAATTTGATTCGAAACAATGCCCCCGCATATTCTTGGCCACGCACAATGTTCCTTTCAGCAAAGGATGACATAGAAGCTCCGCCGATTTTACAGTCAAGTTGTCGATAGATTCGGGTCCGGTTGTTAGTTAGGTCGAGGCATTTGAAAAGGCTTACAACGTGTCTTTGTGTGGATTACCTGTCTACCCTGCATTTTATATCCATTCCTGGTGCGCATACCAAAGGTTCGTCGTGTCTGTCTCTAAATGGTGAAGTATTTACTGAAGTAGACAGATAAAACACTGGACATCGTGGAGAGGTATTGTCAAGAGATCAGACTCATCAAAAGTTGTCAGTACGTTTCTTTCAAATGGATTTTGGGATTTATGTATCATTCTCAACGAGATTATCCAGTAAAGGTAGGCGGCAATACCCTGTGATATGATTGCCTTTAGCTGTGATAGCATAGACAGAAGTTGATCCCTGGAATCAGAGTATCATATACAGTAACGGTTATCGTCTTTATCAACACTCTGACATTACTGTCAAACTCAGCGGAGGATAGTGAATCGGAATTTGTCACAAAGATTATCATCATCGTACTCGCTACTTCAAATTTCGAAATATTTCAGCATGTCGTTATGGTAAAATTCTCCATTGTCGTTGTCTATCATCTGCCTTAACCGGAAAGATGGCCGCCATCTTTGGGCTAACGTTATGAGTATATCGGGGATTAGACCATGAAAATTATACATTTTTAAAAATTTAACACATAACCATCATTTTAGAATGAATCCTATACCAAATCACAGAAAACATATTTAGATATCTAGATATCTTGAACAATTTAATGACAAGTTTTCCATAGAATTACAAATCTTGTTATGCGAGGCTGGCACCAATGATCATGGAGAGCGCAGTCAAAATCACTATCTACGGATCTTTGTACCTTCCATTAAAGTATAAAAACAAATTACTATAGCCATACCTTCTATACATAAATTGGATCCGCCTCACCCATCTTTAAACGATTGTGATTCTCACAGATTTATGACACAATACAGTTTTCAACTAAATGAATATTTTGGAAACAAGGCCCGAGTATTACTGCCGAGACATTCGCTTGTAAGTGTCCCCATGAGAGTCAACAGAGATAGCGCTACCTAACATACTGGTTTTATGGTCTGGATCTATGTAGAGTCATAGTCTTTATTTTACCATGACGAAATTTTCCCATCAAATTAGGGAAACCTGTGTACACAGCAGATTCTCTTCTCGGCGACAGAACTACCACCCTGCTTTTTTATGAATATATTGTATCTATGTATGAATAAAGATGAAGGCGTGATTTCCTCTATCGGCCTCCAGATCATCGTATCATCCAAGTGGAAATGGAAGCCTTAAACGAGGATGAAAGAGCTATAAAACGAAATGAGTCTGAATTTTTATGAGTTTGGAAATAAGCATTGGCATATATGGCATCGTTTTAGGTCAGGACGAGGCTACAGGAAGAACATCGTTGGCGGTGAACGAGTCACGTGACTATACCTGGGGAATAGGTAACGTAGTTTAGGTCATCCAAGACATTCGACTTGTTTATAAGCTGTACAGTTACATTTGTGTAATTTATCATTCGTAATTCCAAGATAATTAGGGCTTAGGATGTGCTCGTTCTGCTGCTGTAATGTGATAGGGTTGCTATCCTGCTCGTAAACATACACGTGCCGCATGCCACCGACCTCTTATTCAATTGTTTTCAATTTATTCCAACGGTGTGGCAGTAAAATAAAGTCATTTACGTGGAGAAGGAATACTAACGGTCTTCAGGATCTGTCCAGGCGAGACCATTTGCTTGAATCAGCGGGTTTCGGTGTGTTTTTCTATTGCTTAGTGTGAATGCCAATGGTCCTATAATGTTTCTTTGTAATGTACTCGTGATTTACATTCTAACTACAACCACGAAATACTGCTCCAACAGAAGAGAATTAATCACAGAGGATATCAATACTTTCAATAAAAACGCCGTTATCCGACAAGCCGCGTCGTCACTGGGCTGACAGGCCTATCACATAATGATACAATTATAAAGTTATGACTAGGTATACCCTGGCATCAAGCTTAAATCATACTTTTCATATACCCGGACGTACGTTGTAGATTAATTGTAAGTTATGCGCAAGTGGAAATAATATCGAAAAAATAATATTAAAACAAGTAAATAACAACATGTCAACATTAGCATAAACTCAAATTCAATAAAATTACGGCAAACTATGAACTAGATACTATTTTAGAATTAATTTTAAATTGAAGTGTGTCTTACTTCCGGTTAAAACTTCAGAAGACAAATGAATGTAGCTGTAAACGTTATGGATTATTAATGGTAAGTAATTAGTTACCAACCGTCGTGGTTACATTTTTACTTTCGTTTTTCAAACACCGAAGTGTTCTCGAGATACATGATCATATACTGTAACATCAGTGATAATTGGTAGTCATTTGACTACAATACTGGTACATTTCCTCTCCGAAGGCGAGAATATTACTGTTAATACTGATCGATGGCACACAAACAATACAATTTTGTCCTTCGTAAGTGTTGGCAGCGACGCCAAGAATGTCGAAATTCGATGACGTCGACTCTCAGAATCATCATCTCGGGTAAAAACTTCACAGATAGTATTCCTTCATCTCGGGTAAAAACATCACAGGTAGTTTCCTTTGATCATCACATCTCAAGTAGCATCTTGTAACACTCCTCTCAGGCAGGTAAAGACATCACAGGTATTTTCCTCTCAGGATCTCATAGCATCTTGTCGGGATCATCACCTAAGGTAACAACCTCACAGGTAGTACCCTCTCAGGATCATCATCTCGGGTAAAAACATCACAGGTAGTTTCCTTTGAGGATCATCATCTCGGGTAACAACCTCTCAAGTAGCATCTTGTCGGGATCATCACCTAAGGTAACAACCTCACAGGTAGTGTCCTCTCAGAATAATCATCGCAGGTAAAGACATCACAGGTATTTTCCTTTGAGGATCATCATCTCGGGTAACAACCTCTCAAGTAGCATCTTGTCGGGATCATCACCTAAGGTAACAACCTCACAGGTAGTGTCCTCTCAGAATAATCATCGCAGGTAAAGACATCACAGGTATTTTCCTTTGAGGATCATCATCTCGGGTAACAACCTCTCAAGTAGCATCTTGTCGGGATCATCACCTAAGGTAACAACCTCACAGGTAGTGTCCTCTCAGAATCATCATCGCAGGTAAAAACATCACAAGTAGTTTCCTTTGAAGATCATCATCTCAGAATCATTATCGCAGTAGGACTACTATCTCAGGATATGAATATCTCCTGTAAAGATATATAAGGATATATGTATACTTCCCAAGCTTAAAATCAAGCAATGTTAGGAAAGATCTTATGATTCCTATGGCTTTTTTTTCTCTCCCATGATGCACCATTCAATATGACTGAAATCCCCTGCATCCATTTGGAATGACGCATCATGGGAGAAAAAAATTGCCTTAGAATCGTGACATCTCTCTGCCCAGCAAATTTACGAAAAATATCATCTCCGCGGAAAAAACCGACTTTATGCTATGTAAGGACTACTCACACTTGTTGAAGGAACGTTGTAACGCTCCGTCGACTGTGTACATAGGAGCTAACTGCATACTTTTCACCTCTAACATACAAGAGAGATAATTAAGAAAAAAAAGTCACCACGTCAGTACCCATAGCCCAATTCTTCATTGTTTTTCTGTATAATTTACATGCTGTTGTATGAGTTGGTACTCCTCGATATCCGGGAACTCCTGGTAGTTATATCAGACTCTCATTGAATCATAATGGACACAAGACACAAGGGAGATTAAAATTACATAATATGGAGAGCATGGATATGTCAACACGAAATATTCCAAAAGAATCGGGGAAAAAATACCTGGTTAATTGGACTCCAGCTCAAGTGTCAGAGATGGAACGAAATATTGGTTTATATGGCGAAGATTTTTTACCTACACATTCTTCAATAATAGCTTATTTCAGCTGTCTGAGCACTCTGCATGACTAACTCTATAAACATGACGTTATTGTGTTTTATGCGCGCAACTCATTGGTTACGAGCTTTTAAAAAAACCAATAAATGTGTTTATGAATATGTAAAAATGGCCTGACTAACAACAATTATTGTTGTTTTTAACAACATCAACCGTCTTCCTTTGTAGGGAGAGGTACATATCTCATCCCGTTCGGCTGTATAACTGGTCCGTTACAATTCTCTCTAGGGAGTAGGGCGATGGCCATTGCGTGTGTTCGGGTCTCTCTCACCCAGCCATTAATACTCCGGTATAATGATTACGGTATGTCGTCACGCTCTAGCGTCAAATCTCGCCCTAAAAAAACTGTGACAACTGACGGAGATGCTAATGACGAGGCTAATTTGTCACGTAAAGGCCTGTTGGAAACCCATACTACTGGTATATTGTCCAGTGAGGTTAAATCCTATATAGCGGAAATGATACAAGTCCCAGCCATTCCATGTTATAAAATATTCTACAAGGTTGGCTTATTAATATCAGGATTAGGCTATATAAGGATGCTCTCTCGTATGTTTTACAAATCATTATGTGATTAACTTATACCGTGTGTATACAATGTAGACAGTCCTACAATGTATGACGAAAAAAATATATCTTGTTGACAGAAAATCATTTAATTGACTTCAGTTGCTGTTAAATATTACAAAATGGCTGCCATTTCGACTATAGCAAATAATTCAATTTTATCTATGTAGCCTCTCCCTGATGGACAAAGTATTTTCCACCATGCAAAAAAGAAATATATCATTCTTTAAAATACATAAAGAAAGCCCCAAGAGTAAACAAACCGTCATTCGCACGCAGGGGAAAGAAAGGGTAAAATATTAACAAATATATTACTACCAGAGAGATGCATTCAGAAAAGGGACAACGAATAAGGAAATGTATTCCAGATGGCGAAACGCCTTCAACAGAAACGACGTGACCAGCCTTGTAATTTAGAATGAATATTAACATGTTGAGTTCTCTAAGTGTGTATCGGGGCAGCTACAAAAAATGTTAAACACTCTTAATAGTTCTCAGTGATATACCAATAGTAACATCTACTCTCCATCCGCTTACTGTCCATGTATAGCTGTCATTTATGTAGGTAATCGTAATATTTATATCAATACCCTGCGAAGAAATAATATATTCTGAAGAAATGACAGACTGTTGATCGTGTTGTAAGATGGATGTCTATATACGGCGGACGTCTGACACGCCTTTAATTCCATTGTTTGTGAAGGTGTTTTATACTGTACATTTGTAAATCTGGTAAACTCTAGAATAAATTTAGCATCATTTGATACAGAGTAAGTCCCCCATTGGTAGCGCTTCGATGGCCACACTGCTTGAAGATGTATCGACAGACTAAACTGGTCCTTAACCACGGAAATAGTTCTGTAGAACGTATTATTGGCCATTAGAACTAAAATAAAAACAAAACAAAAAATGCAAGATCACCATTATTTGTCCAAAAGTATATTCTACAATCTAAAACTGCTCGAGAAGTTTGACAGTTTGAGAAAGTCTCGTTTCTATATAAGATATCTTACATAAGACGAGACCTCGCATTATACAAATTATCTTGAAAAGTTTATTATATATCTTATTTCGTTAATTGATATATCATATATAACATATATGATGTGTAGCGTAGTTTGTAGAATAGCAACTGGTTTAATTTCTAGATTTTTATATATCATAGCAGATACCTGATATATAATATATGTTTTATGATTGAAATGAATTATGGACCGACATAGTTCTTTGAAACGATGACATGGTTCGGGAGATGTCTATTGATTTAGACTGTGGTAAAGTGTTATGATCGCCGCCTTCTTACTAGGAAACACTCTATTTTCTCGTGCGTTGTTAGCATGTCTTGTGGTTATTGTAAATCTGGATCACATCTGTAAACATAACCTTATTTACCGGCCTTGACAAAGAATTCCGTGGCGGGTGTCGTCGGTGTAACAGAAGACGCTAACACATCCGGAACACATAATACTTTTTTTAATTATTATTTTCGAAGGTCTCTCTATACATTGTTGTATATGATTTCTGTACATAGTTACACTGTAGGTGTCTATGATTTCTGCTTCTGTACATATTCATATTCAGTTGAACTGTTGTAGTGTCTATGATTTCTGTACATATTCGGTTACACTGTTGAAGTGTCTATGATTTCTGTACATATTCGGTTGAACTGTTGAAGTGTCTATGATTTCTGTACATATTCGGTTGAACTGTTGAAGTGTCTATGATTTCTGTACATATTCGGTTGAACTGTTGTAGTGTCTATGATTTCTGTACATATTCGGTTACACTGTTAAAGTGTCTATGGCTTCTGTACATATTCGGTTACACTGTTAAAGTATCTATGACTTCTGTACATATTCGGTTGAACTGTTGTAGTGTCTATGATTTCTGTACATATTCGGTTGAACTGTTGAAGTGTCTATGATTTCTGTACATATTCGGTTACACTGTTGAAGTGTCTATGATTTATGTACATATTCGGTTGAACTGTTGTAGTGTCTACGACTTCTGTACGTATTTGATTGAACTGTTGTAGTGTCTATTGTATGAATCCGGTTGAACTGTTGTAGTGTCTATGACTTCTCTACGTATTTGATTGAACTGTTGAAGTGTCTATGACTCCGGCACATGACTACGATCAAGTCGGCTGTGAGGGCTGTGAGGGAAGATTTATGTGACTTTAATCTAGCCTTGACAAACTTCCTACTGTACATTTTATACAGTGTCATTTCATCTATTTGTCGCAGCTGAGCCAAGATGTCTGATACATGATGCTTCTAAAAGTAAGATTATTAGAAAATTGATAAATCTTTGTTATAATACGGACAGACCTTGATAAAATGGAATGACTAAGGAGATTGTGATATCACCGTTGAGTGATAAGCATTCACACTTTCTCGTATTTGTCCTTTCGTTTTATCAATAAACAAAACAGTCACCACAATCCACATAAGTATCACAGATAATATGGTAATTTTCTAGGCGTTCTAGATTATTTTTCGCATCTTTATTTTCAACGAGCCCGAAACGTGAAACAAATCGATAATCAAAACCACAGTTTCTTGCTCACAAATGTTTATTATGTCCAATGTCTTTGGCAGTTTTTGTTGACTGTCCGTGTGGAGTACTAATATTTCCTTAACATGAGCCTTTAGGAATTAGTATCAAATAAAAACCGTCATTCTCACGCTTGTCACTGACTTGTCTTTCCTAAAATAGACACTGTTTCTTGTCAAATCAGTTAAGGATGTTTGTGTCACGGTCTTATTGTGATAGTGTTGACGCAAGAAGTGGAGTTAATAGGACGTGGATTATGAAGAACTCCAGAGCTTTTTGACCAATCTTCAGCACCCTTCTCTAAAAACGTTTCTTCTGTGAGAAAATTTGATTTTTCCACCCTGTACTCCACCAGATCCCATTTTAAACTGAACGAACGCCTTCGTTAGCTTTCTTACCCAAGAAAAGTGAACGGCAAAATAAATGTGTGACAGTGAACTAAAGCGTGTTTCATGAAACAAATATCCAATTTACTACAGAAATATATGGGGGACACGATCATAAAAATAATCGAGTTTCTGGTCGACAACGTCGAATTTGGTGGTAAGATCTTCCAACAGACTATTGTCACACATAGGGAACTGACTGTGCTCCTGAGTTGACTGAGGTTTTTGTTTTCATACAAGATTGAATTTAAAAATGGGCTTATCAAAACAGGGTACAAAGACCTTACGAAGTCTTGTGCTTTCACTTTCAAATATAATGATGACATATTGTCGTTAAATAACGAGAAATTTATTGACCACATCCATCGTAAATACCCACTAGAATTGGACACCAAGAACATAATAGACTTTTACAACGAGACCATTATGAATAGCTTTCCACCAACCTTTGAATTTTCCATTTCTGATAGCAAAATTCCTGCATCCCCAACCTATACTGTTTACATGTCGCAGTTGGCTCGATATTCAAGGGCATGGTCCATTTATCACGATTTTCTTGCAAGAAGTCGTTAACTGACGGACAAACTTGAAACACGTGGTTCTATAGAATGCAGGCTGATAAAATTATGGGAAAGTTGTACGGTTTTCATAGTGATCTCCGTTCTTATATACCTTATTCTCGAATGAGAACGTGGCATAACTTGAATGCATTGACCGACATTAACGTGGCAGGGACTTTTCAGGATCACATGTTTTTTTCTTCCTTGTACTTTTTCATGCATAAAACATCAACCATAACTACCATACATATAAATCTACCATAATTAACGTATATATAAATCTACCATACCTACCGCACATATAAAACTTAGGAGGCTAGGAAAGGCTACGGGCTGGCAGGTAGACCAGGGCTAGGAAAAGAGCACAGTTTGTCAAGGATCATTTCAAGTTTACGAAAGACCTGTTGGGAGAAGAGCGCTCAGGCCAACTGGAAAGCTCAAAGACAGAGACAGAACATCTTCTGCGAAATACACACTGTGACGAAGAAAGTGCAACACCGCTAGGAGACTGCCCAAGGGTTATAGAAAAGGATCCACCAAGTACCCCATTTAAAGTGGGAGAACCCTCGTGGAAGGAGGTGCAGGAAGTAGTTAGGAAAGCGAGATCGAAGTCAGCACCTGGCCCAAGTGGATTGACATATGGTGTGTACAAGAAGTGCCCCAAGTTATTGGGACGATTGTGGATGCTCCTGAAAAGGACATGGAAGAAAGGATCAGTTCCTGACAAATGGAAGCGAGCAGAAGGTTGTTTTGTTCCAAAAGAGAAGGATTCGACATCAGTAGAGCAGTTTAGAACCATCTCCTTGCTCAGTGTCGAATGTAAGATCTTCTCTGTGATGGCAAGGCGGCTAACGGATTACATGTTAAGCAATCACTACATCGACACGTCAGCCCAGAAGGGAGCGATACCTGGTTTCTCGGGATGCGTAGAACACATCAGCGTTCTGAGTCAGATGATTCGCGATCCAAAGGCTGACAGGAGCGACTTGACAATGGTTTGGCCTGACTTGGCAAATGCCTATGGAGGTATCCCCTACAGGCTGATTGAGGTAGCTTTGCATCACTATCACATCCCAGAACATGTCATCAGTATCCTAAAGAAGTATTTTGATGGTATGCAGCTTAGGTTTACCACAAACAACTTCACCACAACCTGGCAGGACTTGGAGAAGGGAATAGTGACCGGATGCACAGTATCACCTATCTTGTTTGTGATGGGAATGAACATCATCATGAAAGCTGCTGAGAGAGACTAGAGGGCCGAAAATGAACTCATGAATTTATTAACCATCAAACAGAGGGTTTATGGATGACCTGACGATCACAACAACAACCCAACCTCAGGCACGTTGGACACTGTCGGCACAAGACCAAGTGATCAACTGGGCCCGTATGAAATTTAAACCAAAGAAATCCCGGTGTATGATCATCAAGAAAGGCCGGTTGACAAAGCAGTTTATCCTTCGGGTCCAGGGGGAGGAGATTCCGTCAATCATTGACAACCCAGTTAAATGTCTAGGGAGATGGTACGACGACACCCTGTCTGACAAGAAGAATGTGAGAAAGATTGAGGAGCAAGTAACGTAACTGAATGGCTGAAGAGGATCGACAAGTCAGGACTACCAGGGAAATTCAAGGCTTGGCTATATCAACATGGTGTTCTTCCTAGAATGTCTTGGAACCTGATGCTATATGAGCTACCACTAACAGCAGTTGAAACCTTGGAGAGATGTACCAGCAGGAAGTTACGATCATGGCTGGGAGTACAACCTAATTTCACGGCAGTTGGCCTGTACAGCAAGACATCTCAGTTGCAGTTACCATTGTCCTCCATGGTGGAAGAATTCATGGTGGCCAAGTGCAGATTGGTTATGACCCTGAAGGACTCCAAAGACATCAAGGTACAGAAAGCTGGAGTGGTCACAAGAACAGGCCGGAAATGGTCAGCTGGTGCTACAGTCAGCAAAGCTGAGAGTACACTGGAGTTACAAGACATTGTGGGAAACAGCTGTGTTGGTAGACGAGGATTGGGAGTCGATCACTTTCAGCAGTTGAGCAAAGCAGAAGGCAAGGAAAAGAGAGACAGAATTGTATTTGTGGTGATTACATGTGGAAAATGGAACCTCTCAGGATATCCCTCATGCTCAAGTCTGTGCATGACACACTGCCATCTCCAAGCAACTTGTGTAGGTGGGGTCTTCTGGAAGATCCAGCTTGTTCCTTGTGCGGTGGAAGAGTAACACTTGCACATATCCTATCAGGCTGTAGAGTAGCCCTCCAGCAGGGACGGTACAGATGGCGTCATGACCAGGTTCTAGCTGCCCTAGCAGATATTCTGGAAAAGGAGCGGCGTCAGAAGAGGTCACTGATAGAACCTCATAAACCTCACATACAGTTTGTGAGAGCTGGAGAGAAGGGACCACCAACTGCTACTGCATATCGTGTGAATGTACTCAGCCAAGCACCATCCTGGGAAATGAGAGAAGGCCTCAACAAGCGTCTCGTCTTTCCTGATGCAGTGCAACCACTCTGAGACCAGACATTGTGATATGGTCGCAACAACGCCAGAAGGGCATCTTGGTGGAGCTGACAGGTCCATGGGAAGAAGGGTGTGATGAGGCACATGAGAAGAAAGCTGGAAAATACCAAGAGCTAGCAGAGCTGTGCAGACATGAGGGATGGAACACATGGCTGTTTCCAGGTCGGTGCCAGAGGATTCCCTGCACAGTCAGTATGGAAGATGTTCCAGAAATTGGGACTGACAGGAGCAAAGAGGAAAGCAGCTATTAAGACCTTGGCTGAAAGGGCTGGAAGAGCATCATGCTGGCTATGGTGTAGACGAGATGAGCCAAACTGGAGCCCAGACAACAGCAAGCAGTGATTGATCACCACTGCTGACCCGCCAACCAGAGGACGTCGTGGAATAGGGGTCGAAACGGCCGATGATGGTTGGAATCCACCTGATGATGCTGACAACAGAAGGCTCCAGAGCTCCATGTCATCAGTGCCTAACCGAAGCAGCGTTCACATTACCATGCCTACCATACATATAAATCTACCATACCTACCATACATATAAATCTACCGTATCTACCATACATATAAATCTACCATACCTACCATACATATAAATCTACCGTATCTACCATACATATAAATCTACCATACCTACCATACATATAAATCTACCATACCTACCATACATATAAATCTACCATACCTACCATACATATAAATCTACCATACCTACCATACATATAAATCTACCATACCTACCATACATATAAATCTACCGTACCTACCATACATATAAATCTACCGTACCTACCATACATATAAATCTACCATACCTACCATACATATAAATCTACCATACCTACCATACATATAAATCTACCATACCTACCATACATATAAATCTACCATACCTACCATACATATAAATCTACCATACCTACCATACATATAAATCTACCGTATCTACCATACATATAAATCTACCATACCTACCATACATATAAATCTACCATACCTACCATACATATAAATCTGCCATACCTATCATACCTATAAATCTACCACACTTACCATACTTATATAACACATATATACCATACCTATAAACCTACCAGACATGCCATACCTATATAAATATCAAACCTACTAGGTTGATTACTATAACTGTTCTAGATGGTTACACATGTGAGTCTAAAAAAAGACTGCTGAGTAAATTTCCGTACACGTCTGACAATGAAAACATACCGAGGGAGTCGATAATAGCCTGTAAGTATCCATATTGGTGAATTTTAGGTAGTTTGACCTCGATGACTTAACAACCCTGTCATCCTATACAGATCACTCAGTTCTAAACATCAGATTTCCCTCACGTTGGAAGGGAAGCAACTACAACATTAGATCGTCCCAACCATTAACTACAATTTAACGCCATCGTAGTTATCATTCCTGACAATGGAGCCGGTACAAAAAAAAAAATGTCTAGACTTTTTCTAAATGGGATGACACGACACGAGCAGGTGTATCAACACTGAAGAGTGGAAAAACGTCACCATTACAAGACCTGATTTTCAGTTTGACTTCAGTTTTTTAACATACAAATCCATTCTATTTACTCTGTGTCAGCAAAAAAACCCCACAAAAACACATTACCTTGCATTTCATCTATGTATTCCCGTCAGTACTGATGTTAAGTTAAGGCGGCACTTGCACGTGATCTCGGTATAAAAGTTAAATCCCCTGTTCGATATAACCTTACTTTCCATAAACAGTATGAGAAAGTACACGACGGAAACTGGAAAACCCAAAATTGAAGTTACAAGAATGTACATGAATTCGACCCACAATACCGAAACTGGAGTTTGTCCGAGATATAGTGTTCCTTTAAAGTCCTCAAGAAATAAAACTGCTAGAGAAAGCTGAAAAGGATATATATGTGTTATTATTTCACGTGTTTAACGTAAGATATCACGACCTTTCGGTCTTTCAGCAGACTGGGAAGGATAGGAAAGTGAAGAAAGGGAGCAGAATAGCATTGAAGTCTTTCCTATGACCTGCGAGGGCTGATTGATAAGTTGTGAGCCTTATATATAAGGGTTTGACTTTCGCCGGACATATTGCTTATTTTTCAATATAATCCCCTTCAGTATGTATGTCCTTTTGCCAGCGATGTTTAAGGGCCTCAATGCTACTTTTAAAGAAGTCCTTTTCTTGAGCGTTCAGAAAGTCCTCCACTGCATGTCTGACGTCATCATCTTACCGAAAGTGGGTATCGAAAATGAACTTTTCATCAATTTTGGAAATAGTTGAAAGTCTGATGGAGCGAGATCAGGCGATTCAAATTCAATTTAAAGCCACAATCGTTAATGGCAGTCACGGCAATGACAAACTTGTGAACAGGGGTATATTGTCTTGGTGGAACAATTCACCTTTTCTGAGTTTTCCGCGGCGGATAAGTTTAATATTATCTCGTAACTGTTTAAGAAGTGATGCATGATATGTGTCATTGACTGTTTGTCATTTTAACAGATAATCTACCAGTCAGATTACCATCAGCATCCCAGAAAGCCGCGGTATCTTTCTAGCTGATGGAATAGTCTTTGCCTTCTTTGGCGAGGATGAACCAAGGTGCTTCCTTTGTTTAGACTGTTGCTTGACCTATGGGGTGAAATGGTGGACCCACGTTTCATCCATAGTCATAAACCTCTGCAAATTGTTAGCGGGATCTGTTTCTAAAAAGTTAAGATTAGCACGCGACATAGTCCGCCTGGTGTGCTTTTTGATCAACTGCAGAAGTCTTTGTACCCAACAAGCTGAGAACTTTCTCATTGGAAAATATTCCGTAAGAATGGAATGTACTCTTTCATATGAAATCCCACCTGTAATGGCTAAATATCTCTCTGCAACTCATCTGTCAGCCATTACATCATGAACTTTACTGACCATTTCTGAGGTTGCAACAGTGATAGGTATTCCAGGACGGGCGTCATCCCCAAGGCTCTGACTGCCATGCTTAAATTCCACCATCCACCTTTCCACTGTAGCATATGAAGATGCATAATTCCTAATGTTGCTACCATATCAATATGGATATCCTGCCAGACCTTTCTTATGCAAATATTGAATCACTGCTCTTTTATCGATTTTCTCCATTTTGCAAAAGTCACTTGTCTTGTTTACTTTAGAGTGATACCTCTTCGACATAACTGATCAAATGACACTAGTTTTCGGGTACCTTGACTTAAATAGTCAGGGAATAGTAGAGCTGAAAAAAGACATTCCCGCTTAACCTCTTCAATACAAGGCTCACAACTTATCAATCTGCCCTTGTAACACAACGTTTAAGAGGTTGACTCCGTGGCCTTGTATTGTAACTTAACTCTGATCAATGGTAACCACTTAAAACAACATGACTTACTAGTATGAGATAACTTGGTATACACAGGTTTTTCCCACAATTCATCCCGTCTAAACCCCCCTCCCCCTCTGTGTCGGCATCAACACGACATTACATAAAGGGGTCGTTTCCGTGAAAGTTGGACATTCTCACGCGGGACGCCATTTAAAGGCCCATCCGACGGAATGGTTAGACGAGTGATCGTGCTGTAGTTTATTTTTGATGTCCGTGTGCATTTCATCACTCCATAGGGTTCTGCTGCTGCGAACTTTTCTTCTTTCAATAAAATACCACACAGACGATGTCTTCAGGAATCATCTTCACATTCCAACAATTTAAAAACAGTGCATTATGAAGTGAGTGGTCAGATGAAGGGCTATGAGGACGATGGAAATTTGAACAACAAATAGAGTTTGGAAGAGAGAGTGAAGTGAGAAAGGTAGGCTGGGCCAGAAGAGGTTGGGAGGGAGAGGGAATATATAGGATGCACCAACTTTCACTATTTGTTAACTATTTTACCAGTAAAGGTGTGTGGGGTAAAGAGGCCGTGACTCCAGACCCCCAAGAGACTCGATATGAATTAATCAATGGGAAGATCAGTGATAACCCATCCAGAGTCAGTCTCCCTTGTTATCCTATCGTGTGTACTGAGTTTGGTACTTATTCTGGATGTAAGTATTGTCAATCCTAAATCATAACAATTAGAATGGAGTAGCCACAAGAATTTGGACAAAGTCCAAAGTTCACACAGCACAGCCACATGGGTGTGGACAGTGTCCAAAGTTCACACAGCACAGCCACATGGATATAGACAGTGTCCAAAGTTCACACAGCACAGCCACATGGATATGGACAGAGTCAAAAGGTCACACAGCACAGCCACATGGGTGTGGACAGGGTTAAAAGTTCACACAGCACAGCCACATGGATATGGACAGAGTCCAAAGTTCACACAGCACAGCCACATGGATATGGACAGTGTCCAAAGTTCACACAGCACAGCCACATGGATATGGACAGAGTCCAAAGTTCACACAGCACAGCCACATGGATATGGACAGAGTCAAAAGGTCACACAGCACAGCCACATGGGTGTGGACAGGGTCAAAAGGTCACACAGCACAGCCACATGGATATGGACAGAGTCAAAAGGTCACACAGCACAGCCACATGGGTGTGGACAGGGTCAAAAGGTCACACAGCACAGCCACATGGATATGGACAGGGTCAAAAGGTCACACAGCACAGCCACACGGGTGAGGACAGAGTCCAAAGGTCACTCAGCACAGCCACAAAGATATGGACAGGGTCAAAAGGGCACACAGCACAGCCACATGGGTATGGACAGAGTCAAAAGGTCACACAGCACAGCCACATGGGTGTGACCAGAGTCAAAAGGTCACATAGCACAGCCACATGGATATGGACAGGGTCAAAAGGTCACACAGCACAGCCACATGGGTGTGGACAGGGTCAAAAGGTCACACAGCACAGCCACACGGGTGAGGACAGAGTCCAAAGGTCACACAGCACAGCCACATGGGTGTGACCAGAGTCAAAAGGTCACATAGCACAGCCACCTGGATATGGACAGGGTCAAAAAGTCACACAGCACAGCCACATGGGTGTGGACAGAGTCCAAAGGTCACACAGCACAGCCACACAGGTGTGACCAGAGTCAAAATGTCACACAACACAGCCACATGGATATGGACAGGGTCAAAAGGTCACACATCATAGCCACATGGGTGTGGACAGAGTCCAAAGGTCACACAGCACAGCCACATGGTGTAGACAGAGTCCAAAGGTCACACAGCATAGCAACACAGGTGTGGACAGAGTCCAAAGGTCTTACATCACAGCCACACGGTATGGACAGTGTCCAAAGGTAGGTATACTTCTATATATCTAACACAAGTGTTACATACCTACATTTAATGTCCATACATATGTATGGTGACATCAACATATGCCTTCTGACATTTTTGTGAGATTATATCTATTTATTACAAAGTGCTAATGACAGTGCAAGTAAGAAACAGAAAACAGCTTACAACAAAGCATGTTTTATTATTTGTCAAGAAAAACACTTTCATGAAAACTGCCACCAAAATAAACTTCAGATTAATACATACAATGATAAAGTTGTTGATTTAATTGACCAAACAAATCATTTTCAAATTTGTAAAAAAAAATACTTCGTAAAAACATCCACAATGCATTCAATCCTAATAATCCATCCACTCTCACAGTCACACATGTATTATAGATATCTACTATTACAAATGTTAACAAACTAGAGGTATAAGAGAGTCGTTATGATTTCGCAAGCAAGAACTGTAAAGGTGGTACACATAAGCTGTTGATGTCAGAACCTGACCTTCAGGTCAACATAAGGTGTAGAGGATCACACAAAGTCTCACAAAGAGCACAAAGTGTGTTGATCCAGAAGGCAACAGATGCACAGAGAGAATTGAATTTCAATAATTCTGTCAGCACCACAACCACTTACACCCTAGATATACAGAAAATGTGTAAAAAATAAGGTTAATACTGATTGGCTTTAAGAATAATCAATTATATGGTTCTAAAATATGAAATAACCCATCGAAACTGATTCATTACTGTACAGTTTGGTACTACTTCAATATTCTTTAGATCTAATTTTTTTTTACGTATTTTTATTATTACCCTCACAGTTTTTGTATTACTCATCACCCGTTTTGGCTTTTTAGACCTTGGTTAAATAACACTGTAAAATATATTTGTGAAACTAAAGCAAAGCTTTCACAAAGTAAAGATTCAAAAGGAATTAAAGCATTCTTAGAAATACAAATACAGTTTGATAAACTAGCAAATGTATTAAATCAAACCAACGGTGGGTGGTTACTTGAAATGAAGTGATAAGACAGGTGTATGGTGGTGACCTCCACCTTTAACCTTTTACACAGAGATATGTTGAACAGACTCTATACATCACATGTCATTGTTGAATTTAGTAACTTTAACACAACAGACAAGCTTAGTAAATCTTCAGGTGTACACTATAATCATTTGATAATTTGTACAATACATTAATATCAACTTCATTATACTTTTGAAGGTATCTTTAAGGCAACCATGTATTACTATATGATTTGTACAAATGTAAAGGGAGACAACTGTCAATATCGAAGGTGATATTTACACATTTATGACACACTGATTTCTCTGATAACTTTTAAAATAAAAGACAACTATTACAATACTACACCAACCAATGAATGATTAGTAACATACATATTGGGAACCTACTGTTAATTAACATTTTCTCATAATGATTACATTACCTTATTTGGAAGACATTTACAAAACAAATCACACTGGCTTTAAAGTACAACTATAATCTACATAGAAAATTGATTGTTATCATCAAAACTAAAGATAATATGTCATTATATGTATACTGTTTTCCATGACACTGTATTTAAATTTATAATGACATTACCTAAGATCAAGATTCTCATTTACATCCGTAAACTTTATTAACAGTATATTTGGTGACATTTTTCTGTTGGTAAATTTCCTACCCTGAAAGTAGTGACAATCCTCTATTGACAAATTTCCTACACTAACAGTGTTAATACTGACACCACCTACACTAACTGTGGTAAAATTTAAATGGTAAAACTTCTCCTTTGGTAAATTTCATATACTGACCATACCAACTCTCCTAGTCTCAATATGGTAACACTTCTCCTTCAGTAAATTTCCTACACTAACTGTGGTAACACTGACAACACCACCTCTCCTTCTCCTACTATGGTAACACTTCTTTCAAAATAGTAAACCATAACTGTTGTATTAATCCACAAAACCCTTAACATCACATGTTTTTGGAGGTCTTTTCACAATAATAATATATTAGGGAAATGATAATTCTTTCAATTTAATTGTGATTTTAAAATATCAGAATTCAATATAAATCCAGAATGAACTTGACTGTACACAAAGAGTAACTGTTGATTACTCTAGCTGATAATATGACAGCAACAACATAATAAAATCATCCTCACTCACAAAACAAATGTTGCTTTAAGTTATTATTTTTAACACTAACTATTTCATTAAAATCTAATTAAATCATATCTATGTTGATGTATAAATAAACTGTCCCGAAAATAAATAATTGATAAACATGTTAATATACAATCTAGGGGAGGTATTACTAGGAATGCTAAGGACACAGGGTATAACATTGGGATACATTTGGTACCAGCAAGACATTCCAATATGGAATTGACCTTGCCGTAACATTCATCTCCTCTCCAAAATTATTCCAAAACAACTGGTGAGAAATGATCACAAATAGGCTTTTGTATGGATGGGTATCTAAAAAAATCATTTCTTGGACCCATTTTTTAAAATTAACATTTAACACAAAATTGATCAAAGCAGGGTTATGAAGGCATATTGATGCTCTGATACGAGATGGTTTCAAGAATAAATCTAAAAATTCCATATCTGATTTCAAAAACAAGTTAAGTTGAAACATCTATGACAGAAACGCAATGGAAACATCCAATCCTGAAGTTGGTGGGTGAGTCTAGAATGGGGCGGGATATGGGGATAGGGGTGAGATAAGAGTGGGGTAAGGGGATAGGGGTGAGATAAGGTGAGATTACATTCAAATTAAAAACTGTTATTGAAACATCCTTAATTAAAGGTGAAATACATATTTTAACACGATTTACAGACAACCTTGCATCCTCTCTACATTGCTGTGGCAGGGATATTAGTATTTTTATTGTTTTTTTCCTTGAAATGAACAAGAACATGCAATGCTAAATATGTTTAATATGATAATTACTTTACGGTAAAATTCATACTGTAATGACAGGTAAATTCTTGCTTGATTGTCCGACAAAAATGAGAGCATACCAGCAGTTTCACGATCTCAGCTTGTGGCTTTAATAACTGATAACTGATCAGATTAATGATGGATCACCATGATCAGATTAATGATGGATCACCATGATCAGATTAATGATGGAGCACCATGGATCACCATGATCAGATTAATGATGGATCACCGTGGATCATCATGATAAGATTAATGATGGATCACCATGATAAGATTAATGATGGATAATCATGATCTGATTAATGATGGATCAACATGGATCACCATGATCAGATTAATGATGGATCACCATGGATCACCATGATAAGATTAATGATGGATCACCATGATCAGCTTAATGATGGATCATTATGGATCACCATGATCAGATTAATGATGGATCACCACGATCAGCTTAATGATGGATCATTATGGATCACCATGATCAGATTAATGATGGATCATCATGATCTGATTAATGATGGATCACCATGATAAGATTAATGATGGATCACCATGATCAGATTAATGATGGATCACCATGATCAGATTAATGATGGATCACCATGATCAGATTAATGATGGAGCACCATGGATCACCATGATCAGATTAATGATGGATCACCGTGGATCATCATGATAAGGATCACCATGATAAGATTAATGATGGATAATCATGATCTGATTAATGATGGATCAACATGGATCACCATGATCAGATTAATGATGGATCACCATGGATCACCATGATAAGATTAATGATGGATCACCATGATTAATGATGGATCATTATGGATCACCATGATCAGATTAATGATGGATCACCACGATCAGCTTAATGATGGATCATTATGGATCACCATGATCAGATTAATGATGGATCATCATGATCTGATTAATGATGGATCACCATGATAAGATTAATGATGGATCACCATGATCAGATTAATGATGGATCACCATGATCAGATTAATGATGGATCACCATGATCAGATTAATGATGGATCACCACGATCAGCTTAATGATGGATCATTATGGATCACCATGATCAGATTAATGATGGATCATCATGATCTGATTAATGATGGATCACCATGATCAGATTAACGATGAATCACCATGATCAGATTAATGATGGATCACCATGATCAGATTAATGATGGATCATTATGGATCACCATGATCAGATTAATGATGGATCACCATGATCAGATTAATGATGGATCACCATGATCAGATTAATGATGGATCATCATGGATCACCATGATCAGATTAATGATGGATCATGATGGATCACCATGATCAGAATAATGATGGATCATCATGATCAGATTAATGATGGATCATCATGATCAGATTAATGATGGACTGAAAATGATCATTTCCTTTGTTTTTTATGGACAATTTGATAGAGATTTCATAGGGGGAAAATGGCTTCAGTTATATTCAATTATAATCATCTACCAAGATGAGAGAGGAGACAAGTAAATCTTCAACTTTGATTTTCATAAATGTAAAATTGCTGTCACTTTTTGTTACAAATTTGACTTGATTATGCAGTACAAATGGGACTCAAAATGCATGATTAGAAAATCAGTCCAAGAATTTTTAATAAAACGATTCAAGAGCAGAAAAGCACATGTACTCTCAGATTAAAGTTAATCAGAGATTACACTTAGATACTACCCATTAAACTTAATCATAGAGCACATTCTGTAATGGCTCATTAAAATAAATCGCAATGTACACCAAGTTTCTGCCCCTTAAAATTAATTACAGAGCATACCAAGTTACTGCCCCTTAAAATTAATTACAGAGCACACTCAGTTACTGCCCTTTAAAATTAATTACAGAGCACACTCAGTTATTGCCCTTTAAAATTAATTACAGAGCACACTCAGTTACTGCCCTTTAAAATAAATCACATAGCACACCAAGTTACTGCCCATTAAAATTAATTACAGAGCACACCAAGTTACTGCCCATTAAAATTAATTACAGAGCTCACTCAGTTACTGCCCTTTAAAATTAATCACATAGCACACCAAGTTACTGCCCTTTAAAATTAATTACAGAGCACACTCAGTTACTGCCCATTAAAATTAATTACAGAGCACACCAAGTTACTGCCCATTAAAATTAATTACAAAGCATACTCAGACATTTCTCATTAAAAGTTGATTATTAAACATATCAAATAAGGCTGTATCAAAGTGTAACTGCTTTGACCTGCCTACAATAGCACATCTACAAAGCTGTCATGTTTAGCAATCTGAACCAGTACAGTGCCCTTTTCATAAGCATGAAATATCAGATCTTTATAATTGTTAAGTTCATACTTGTTAAAAATACCACACTTTCTTTTCTTTCATATAAAACTTCCTTATAGAATTTGATTGGCTTTACAGGGAAGTGTGACCAGTAAAAGTGTGACCAGCATTTATATTACAAAAGGTTATAAGTATGATCCATGGTTAATTAGATAAACATGTAGGATTTGTATGTCTATAATCACATCTATCAGTACATTATACCTTGATAATCCTATTGTTACACACCAGGTGTAACATAAACAATCTTGGAGAATACTCTAAACATCATGTAACTGTTGTAAGCAAATGCCGTCCATAACCACCTGCACTGCAGGAAGTCCTGCATTAAAATAACATGGGAAAAACACCCATATCTGGTAAACCCCTCTTCACTCCTAGTGACTTATGCTCCTGTACTACTCAGGCTGTTTGTGACCTGGATGTCAATACATGGTTTCTAAAACTGGATGTTTAAGGGGAAATCAGTTACTGACTAGTTCTGTCAAAAATCAAAACAACATGTGTTGGTGTGACCTGAATACCCCTGCTGGCAACCAATGATGTGTTTGGAGCTTTTTAGTGTTATTGGCAGTTTTCCAGATTGTGTCAGGTATCAGTTGACCAACCAACGCTGACTACTTTAATCCATATAAAGCTGATTTAGTACAAACATACAACCAATGTTCATATTAAACTTCAGTTACATATTCCCATCCAGCCCCGAGAAAATACCTAGAATCTGTTGATTTGTTGAAATTTTTTTAAGTTCAGAGGTCATATCTTTTGGAAAAAGAAATCGTTGATCAGAACCAAATTTATACATCTACATTCCAAATTACAATTCAGTGTCTTCATCCACAAAGGAAAACTTGAACAGAGATCAAATTATGATAAATTAGAGAATAACAGCCCAGGGCATCCCCACATAATGGAAGGGGCATTAGAATAAAAGATGTCAAGGCTATGTGGAGGGGAGACAACTGGAGATTTACCAGACAAACTACAAATAACAAATGGACCCTGAGATGGAGTAAAGCTGTAACACACAATTATGGCATAAACTAGAAAATAGTTAATCCTTGGATTTCATTTGACTTTTTGGCAGAACCTTATCAAGCCTCTTTGCGAGAATGCCACGACAACAGTCCTTAGTTTCTGAAGATCTGGAAACTCCAACTGCAAAGATGACTCTGTATCACACTTGTTGGCATCAAGCCCTTTACACTTAGTTCCTGGAGACTTGGAAGCTCCATCGTTGTGATGATGACTCTGTATCACACTTGTTGGCTGTGAGCCCCTTACTCTTTATTTGTACTTCCCTACTGTCCAGACAAAGATCCAGATGTTTACTCTTTAGCATGGTGTCTTCGTTGAACCTAGTCCACACCTAAAACACACAAATGGGACATTTTTGGGATAACCATGCAATAAATCTATTATGTAATTAATTTAGTTAAAAGAAGTGAAAAGCACATTCACTCTACATTACAGAGAATGGACTTCATTATTCTAAAAGTTTACATATAGGTTTTCTTTATTCACAGTAAGCCATAACAGCTGCTGCTGTAAACTTCATTGTTTACCTGGGGCTGTGGAGTGATCAGTAATTTAACTGGGGCTGTTGAGTGATCAGTGATTTACCTGGAGCTGTGGAGTGATCAGTAATTTACCTGGAGCTGTGGAGTGATCAGTAATTTACATGCAGCTGTGGAGTGATCAGTAATTTACCTGAAGCTGTGAAGTGATCAGTGATTTACCTGAAGCTGTGGAGTGATCAGTAATTTACCTGAAGCTGTGAAGTAATCAGTATTTTACCTGGGGCTGTGGAGTGATCAGTAATTTACCTGGAGCTGTGGAGTGATCAGTAATTTACCTGGAGCTATGGAGTTATCAGTAATTTACATGGAGCTGTGGAGTGATCAGTAATTTACCTGGGGCTATGGAGTGATCAGTGATTTACCTGGAGCTGTGGAGTGATCAGTGATTTACCTGGAGCTGTGGAGTGATCAGTAATTTACCTGGAGCTGTGGAGTTATCAGTAATTTACCTGGAGCTGTGGAGTTATCAGTAATTTACCTGGGGCTGTGGAGTGATCAGTGATTTACCTGGAGCTGTGGAGTGATCAGTAATTTACCTGAAGCTGTGAAGTGATCAGTAATTTACCTGGGGCTGTGGAGTGATCACTGGGGCTGTGGAGTGATCAGTGATTTACCTGGAGCTGTGAAGTAATCAGTGATTTACTTTGAACTAAGGGTGTTGTTTGACTTACCTGTAAGTTGTTGTTCTCCTGACACTGATATAGTTTGATGGTATTGCCTTCTGCTGTTGATGTCAAGGTCAAGCAGAGGTCAAGATGTCGAATCATTCCATCTTTACCTAGTGAAAACTCCTGTAAATCATCAAATGTAAGTCATCTATCATCGCTGTATTGATGTCATCTCCCACCAATATATCTACTAACAAACTTATTTAATCTTTCATGAAATTAATATTTTCCTGAAATTAGCTTAGAGTCATGGTTTCTGGATACCTTTAAGGGACATAAGTTTCCGAAAAGGGGAGATAACTCGATGTGATATAGATCATGCTTATTTGCAATGTATAAGGATTATTGCCAGCATGTTTCATTGAAATTTACCTAGTAGTATAGGAGGTGTAGCCAGTACATCATTGTATCTACAAATGGTCAGACAACCTGATTCAAGTATAACCCTCCCTCCCTATTACAGGGGTATAACAAACAGAGTGTTATCAAATTGTCAGCAATACCAATGCATGGTGTAGGACCTTTGTATCTTAACTCTCTCTACAGTAGCTATTTTTGAGGTGGGACATTTTCTTAAACAATATGTGAAAATCTATTTTCATTGGGGGAAAAAAAAGACCTGATTTCCTCCTGCGAAGTGACATGGAAAGACTCCTAAGGTGCCATCAGCGAAATTGCCCATTGTGTCAACACACATTGTGTCCTGTTGGATACAACCAAATGCCACATCCTGTGTGTTAGGTACTCTGTAACAAACACAAAAAAATTATTGGTCAGTTACAAATGTACCAACAAGGTATGATTCATTTGTACTGATAGTACAAAGATTTCATGTATTAGCTTGTTCAGTGTAAAGTTACAATGTATTGGCTCATTCAGTGTAAAGTTAAAATGTATAAGCCATTTCAGTATATCAATATGAAGTAACATTGTATAACATGTCAAGTATAAAAAACAATGTATTAGTCCCTTCAGTAGTATAAAGTTACAATGTATTAGCCGTTTCAGTGTGAAATTACGATATATAAGTCCTTTCAGTATATCAGTATAAAGTTACATTGTATAACACATCAAGTACAAAATACAATGTCTAAAAGTTAAACACATTAAGTATTAAGTTACAAGGTATTAACTCTATTAAGAGTGTTTTTAGAAGATCAAGAAGTGAAAGTGAATATGTTGTACTAGTAAAGATCATTACTTAAGAATCAGTACTTACTTGAGTTCTGGGTAAACATTTTCCAAGAACCACTTGAAAGAATGGCACTGTAGATTTTCTCGTAGCTTTAACCTATCTGTGATGCTAGAATGGAAAAGCAAACCAGTGAAAATATTTGATCACATCGAACAGGATGCTTGACCATAGATGGCACAAGATGTTGGTTAGTCATTGTATACATTTAAAATTCATTAGAGACCTGTGCACTCTTTCTGTCTCAATCTAAAAAAACAGTTTTCACACCATTTGCACTGTACCATTGTACTGTATACATCATACTACCATAGCATTATTGTTCCTTTTCTTTAACCATTTCACAGATAAAAACCTCTCAACAGTGAATACAGTTTGTACAGTATCAATAGAATTATCCGATGTGTGAACTCTAATTATCACAATGTAAAACACCAATTTGATTAGATTTATTGTTCCTTTACATCTTACTAACAGCCAGGGTCATTTAAGGATATGCCAAGTTTAGATGGTTGAGGAAAGCCGGAGTTACCAGAGAAAAACAACGGATTAGACAGATATTTATGTATAGTTGTAGACAGACTTATGCATATGTATGTATATGCTATAATTATGTGAAGACAGGCTGGATCATACCGATAGGCTATATCCTCAATAAAATTATCTTGGAATTGTAATAGTAGTCTGACTATCAACCATGACTTCAGACACAAGAATAACAGTGAGAAAACTTGTTTCTTTGGTACAAATAGGGAACTCACTCTCCAAAGGACACCATGCGAGCTGAAGGCACAGCTGCGTAGTAGAACTCCTTATATTCATCCATCCACACCTCTGCTGCTCGTCGTGTATTCCTGTGTCAAAAAACATCAAGTTACAGTGATACCTCTTCACAACTGATCTTTATAATTAGTGCTGCATATATATCTCCAAAAGCTGACAGAATGGCCCCTAGCCTTTGACCACAGTATGTAACACTCTTCCGATAAAACAATTCTATTTTCTCGATTAATCTATCCTAAGGAATATACTGAAACAGATCTCTGTTGTGTTAACATTATTTTCAAGCTGTATTTTGACTTTCAGTTTCAAAACTTTTCGTCCACTTTTGATCTGACATCTGGCCAGGCTTCTAATTCTACTGGCGCCATTCTCTGTGAGACTGACCATGTTTTTCTTTTCATTACCATGTAGATGGATTGGACCAATTTTTTGTTGTAATGGTTTCCATAAGCCATCAAACCCAAATCATATTGTGATATAAAGAATGAATGTTTGAAGCATTTGTCTGTAACAAATAAGTACGAAAACATTGTCATGAAACTGAAAGAAATCAGAAATACTTTGATGGCTGCTATTTGTTCCATATCAACAAAATGGCATCCAGTGTTACCTGGCAAACACGTTGCCACTGCCTCCGGGGAAGGTGTACGGGTGCTGTTTCCTGAAGACATGTCCCACTCTACTACAAGGGATTATCTCCAACGATCCATGGCACTGCCACACTCGGAAAGATATTTCTACAATAGTGCAACACAATCTTACAGAGAAAAACCAAATATAATGATGTAGACATAATATTTATAATAATATAAAATAATGGTGCCATAGTTTATTTAATTAACAAAACCACACAGAATGATGTATTATGCCAAATAAACGACATGGTGATGTCATATCTTACAAAAAGAGGCCTAGCTACCTTGACAGTCACCTGAGATAAACAATATTGAATATAAAGGTTAAAGGATAGTTATCAAGTGTCGTGAAATAGAAATTGTGACACTGAATATAGACAGTGTCAATACATGCATTCCATCAAAACTGTCATCCTATACTGATAATTCTTATAAAGTTATTTTCAGTGGGAAATAACCAACGTTATGCTCAAAAATACAAATTTCTATTATGTCTAAAAATATTCCTCCCCAGAAAGAAATGTGAGACTCATTTTGGTAATTAAAGCACATTAAGATGCTTTCATTCATGAAGAGCGTTTGATTATACCATATCTAGATCTTGAGAAGAAGATGAAGTGAACTGTCTTTTAGTTTTGATTCCAACAGCAAAGGAAGACAGACAACATACTGATTGGTGTTCAATGATATTGTAGTAGAGAACAGTGTATACAAGTGGGAAGTTAAATAATGCAGACTGATCATTATGTTGATCAAGAACACTGGAGTTATTGTTATCATACTTATATTTTTGTGTTTAACGTAAAATATATACCTACATTTTCTACAACATTTCAGTGTGTAAAAGTACAATACATCCTACTTAAATTTTTAATCCAATATTTATGTGTGTAAGGTAAAATACATACCTAGATTTTCACCACCCCAAACATCCATTTTCATGTCATATTTTCCAAGCTCATCAAACCAACTCTTTTCAATAGTGAACAAGCCTCCAGCAATCATTGGTGTTCTGTAAATACAATGTAACATAAACCTCTCCTTCCAAAAAAAAGTATAAGGAACTATTGAATATATATATAAAAAATGAATCCTGAGACGGAGTCAGATATTGATTTATTAAGGAAGGTTCATCAGACACTAAAGATTCACAATAAATGGACAGACACATGATCCAGTGGACAAACCTGCTCTTAAACCCCCTATGTTGAGTATGAGGTATGGAGATAATTATTGGCACCCATTAACTTATATATTGTTGCAACCATGCCAATATTTGTTATAGAACATTTATAGATTTGTAAACACATCCCTTTGTCAATTATACTATATTACTAAATCTTAAAAGTACACATACACCTGGTATAGTAAGCCTCTGAGTATTTTTTAACACCTACCCGATTGACCATACAGATTTATAAACACCTATCTGATTTGCTAAAAATAACCTTGTAGGCAACTACATGTTTGGCAATATAAATTTGTAAATCTGATTGGATATACAAGTTTGTAAACACCAATCTGATTGGATTGATAGGTTTGTTAACACGATCCTGCTTGGAAATATAGGTTTGTAAACACCTACCTGATTGGAAATATAGGTCAGTAAACACCTACCTGATTGGGGCTATGGGGTTGCTGTTTCTCTTATTTCTTTCCTCATAAGTCATATAGTCCCATTTGAAAACAAGATTCCAATCAAAACCTACAAAACATTTCAAAATTCACTCAGAAATAAAACTGAATATAATGACATGATACTCATTCTATAAGGAACTCCTTTTATCTAAAAATATATCATTTCCAAAGCTGATTAAAGTAATATTACGATTGCATTCAACATTTGTATAGTGAAATAAAAATCTCACGGAAGGATAAAATGACAACATACAAATGTACAATACAGACTACCTAAATAGTTTAAGTGTGTATCTTATATATATATATATATATATATATATATATATATATATATATATAATAAACAATTATGATCAACGAAATGAAAAAAAAGTATAAGTGAAATAAATAAAATGTGAAATACTGAAATGAAAATGTGTTAAATGAATGAATAAATGGAAATCTTAAAATACTATCATAATGAATGTCTATAGCACAATCAGAAATTAATGTCAATTAAAAACATATAATGTATCAAATGCGCAGAAAACTGGGAATGACAGAATGAAAAGACTTTAATAAAAGTCCATTCCTCATGCACTAGAAAAAACAGCAAATCCTGATCCCAGAATTTCAACCTGATTATAATATCTCATTCAAAAATATACTAGCTGAAAAATGAAACTGTGCATGAGTATAGTATGTAAGGAGGTACATATGAAATCACCATAAAATTTTCAACAGGGTTTTATCTGACCTTTATTTAACACCAGCTCAGTTGATATGGTTATTGCATCAGCAGCATCTTGGACAGAGATCAGTTTTCACAGATATTCTCTAAACAAAGTTCAGCTTATCAATACCGTGTACGTCCACAATTGGAATCACTGCATGCTTGACAATGATGCCTCATTGATGCAACAAGTGTGCTGAAAAATGCCAAGGGAATACCATTCCATATTTTCATAAGGTCAAGGTCAAGTAACCACAACAGCTGATTTTGGAGGTACGCGATGCTACATCTCATCCCACACATGTTTTATAGGCGGTATATTCAGTGATATTGCAGGCCAGGACAGGACAGCATATCCACATTATTCTGGATCAAGAAGTCAGTGACAGCCCACGTGACATGCAGGGAAGCATTATCATTGCAGTGTGACGTTAAGTTGCTACACAAATGAAAGGACGTGAGGCTGGATGATTTTGTCACGGTATCTGATGCCTGTAAGTGTGCTGTCCACAACCACAAGAGCTGTTCTGCCACAGAATCAGATGTCACCCTACTCCATGACACTACCTCCACTAAATGGCTGTTGTTGAATCACACAACAGTCATGGAAATGTTCACCAACAGGACGGTACACTCTAGAACGACCGTCGCTGCTGCTGAGATGTAACCTAGACTCATCCATGAAATGAACACTTGCCCAGTCCTGCCGTGTGTATGTGTCGTCTTCACCAGGCTAAATGTGCTACATGATGCTGCTGCTGAAGAACAGGGCAAATGGCTGGACGTTGTAGTTCTATGCCTCATTCAACTGATTGATTACATACGGTTCTTCTAAGGTCAGGAATATTTCTAGTTGTCAAAGAAGCAGTTCTGAATACTTCATGGAAATGAACGACCCGGATATACGTATCATGGCAATTAGATGTAATGGGTAGACATCCTGTGTGAGGCCAGCCTCTGGTGGTCCCAAACTGTTGGTACCATCTCCACAAGGTGTCTACTGTATTTCAGTGCACACCAAATTGTCCGGCAACATCAGTATGACACACACCAGTTTTGATCATGCCTACAGCATGGAATCTGTCAGTTTTATTCAACCTTGCCATGGCATATCAAATTTATGCTGGTTTTGTGTGTTACAGGTATTTACACTATGCTTTTACACAGGTTTAGGTGACAAATATGTTTGTGATTGACTGCTGGCCAAAAAAGAACATGAAAACAAAGATATGGGTCAGACAAACTACATGTGCAACTCATGCACTGAGCAATGTAAACGATGGAGCAGCATTCACAACTTACCCGTATAATGTTTCAAGCTTTAAGTAATAAAATTGAGCAATACATGAACATTTTACACATGCACAGTTCCTTTTTTCAACTAGTATATATAAAACAATCAAAATCCCACATCCAGTGCCGTTAAAGGGCAAATGAGAGGCAAAAAATATACTGAAAAGAAAACATACCTGGTCATATGCTTAACCTGAGGTAACCTAGACCTTGTAGAAAATTGAAACTTCACAACTAATTTCATGATCCTAGATTAAATGTTGGTAAAGTTTCGCTCCAGAAATACAATTTTAACTAAGGGCAGTTAAATCTGTAATTCAAGGGCCAAGGGTCCTGAATTTGGTACACAGCAAATTGTCTTAGTATGATCAATGTATCCACCAAGTTTCATTACCCTAGTGTAAATGCAAGCATTTTAAAGTTGTGTTCTTGACACAAAATTCTTATAAAGAGCAATAACTCTGTAATTAAGGGGTTGTAGGCCCTGGTACAATGCACATCCTCTTAGTATAACCAATGTATACACCAAGTTTGACGATCCTTGTTTAACTGTGGGCAAAGTTATGCTACAGATACCAAAGGACGGATGGACAAAGTGGAAATGACATGCTCACCTGAAAATTTCAGGGAGCATAAAACAGGAAGAAGTTCACAAAGTTTCACAAAGACATATGTGTTCCTTTTCTGTCCCAGAATGATAGCATATAGACAGATTGATGAACAGAATGATGAAAGTGAACTTGACCCATTTACTGTTTTATAGCCTACATCAAAAACAGAATATTTCATTAAATTCATTAAAAAAGAAAAAAGCTCTGAATAATACATTTTCATGATTTCACCTGCTAGAGTGGTATCCAATTTTCCCTTAATGTATATCAATTTGGTGTTAAAGTCATTTAAAGAATTGTTTTTTTTTTCCAGTATGTAAAACACCATGACTTACCTCCCTTGAGATCAGCAGATGCACCAATGTACTCAAAGTTATCCATGTTGATGACATCAATGATTGGGCTTACCACACGATGTTTGTCCTGTATATAGACAAATATTTATTCTTTACAACGACATAACAAATCACATCAATTAAGATATCAATGATTGGGCTAACCACACGATGTTTGTCTTGTATACAGGTACAAACACACTTTATAATGACGTAACGGATAACATTAATTGACCCATTAATGATACTGCTTGTCACACAGAAGGTGACAATGTTTTCCTGTAAAGAATCTTGGCCAAAAACATGAAACAAACTAACTGACCTCGGCAACACGTTCCAGAAGAGGTTCTAACCACTTCTCATTACATTCACAGTGGCTGTCGAGGAAGGTTAGCACCGTCGCCGACGCAGCATCAGCTCCCTTGATCCTGGATCGCATAAGTCCCTCCCTCTTATTGTTACGAATCAGCTTCACCTTTTTCATCTTTTCCAATTCCAAGCCATCAGATGCTGTGTGACCAATGGAATATCCATCAAGAAATGTATATAAAGGGTCATAGAGGTATATAGGAAGGTCTTATAAAGAGGCATGGCATACCGTCTTATACACCAAGATATACAATGAGTGGTTAGTGGAGGTTATTCCAGGTGTCCCCAGTAGCATGACATGAGAGTGAACTCAAGGTTACCCCAGTTAATACCTTGTAACATGACTTCTGACGGGTATCTTGAGGTTACCCCTGGTTTCTCCAGTAACATGGCTTAGGTTACCCCTGGTGTCCCAAAGTAATATAACATATGGAGGCTAAGTAGAGGTTACCTCTGGTGTTCTCAATAATAAGGATTATGAGGGGCACCTAGAGAAAACCCATGGTGTTACCAGTAATTTGACATGTGAGGGATTTTCAGACGTTACCACTGGTTTCCCCTGTAACATGCCTTGTAAGGGGTAACTAGAGGCTACACGTGGTGTCCCCCAATAACATGCCTTGTAAGGGGTAACTAGAGGCTACACCTGGTGTCCCCCAATAACATAACTTATAAGGGGTAACTAGAGGCTACACCTGGTGTCCCCCAATAACATGACTTGTGAGGGGTAACTAGAGGCTACACCTGGTGTCCCAAATAACATAACTTATAAGGGGTAACTAGAGGTTACCTCTAGTGTCCCCCAATATTATGACTTGTGAGGGGTAACTAGAGGTTACCTCTAGTGTCCCCCAATATTATGACTTGTGAGGGGTAACTAGAGGTTACCTCTAGTGTCCCTTAGTAAGATGAGTTGTGAGGGGTAACTAGAGGTTACCTCTAGTGTCCCTTAGTAAGATGAGTTGTGAGGGGTAACTAGAGGTTACCTCTAGTGTCCCTTAGTAAGATGAGTTGTGAGGGGTAACTAGAGGTTACCTCTAGTGTCCCTTAGTAAGATGAATTGTGAGGGGTAACTAGAGGTTACATCTAGTGTCCCCCTAGTAACATGACTTGTGAGGGGTAACTAGAGCCTACCCTTTGTGTCCCCCAATAACATACCTTGTGAGGGGTAACTAGAGGTTACCTCTAGTGTCCCCCTAGTAACATGACTTGTCACGGGTAACTTTATCCTACCCATTGTGTCCCCCAATAACATGACTTGTAAGGTTAACTAGAGGTTACCTCTAGTGTCCTCTAGTACCATGATCTGTAAGTGATTACAGGAAGTATTCCCTGGTCAACAAAATTTCCCTGTGACTTACGATCATCACTAAAGTCGTCCACCAATATTATTTCGGTGATGAGATGCGCTGGGCTTTTGTTGAAAACACTGCAATTACAGAAATTTACATAGCTGTAACTCACAAGATAATTCTTTATCACGGTGAATATCATATATCATAGATAGTTATGCAAATCCACATCAGAGATGTATAATCTTAACCTCTGAGCACTAAAAGCCACAGGTATATTTTGTATATTTATGCAATATCTTCAAAATTAATTCTAGAAAATGTCTCTTACTCCTGTTTAATACAAAATCTAATGCAAAAGTCCAGTCTGTTAAGGAGATGAATTGTACACCACTGTTAATCATCTAGTCGCTGCGTGTTGTAAACATATGCAATTCTACCAACCACAACATGACATGGAAAAATATTTACAGGAGATATCAATTTTAATCCTAGCCAGAGTTTTCCAAGAACGTGTCATGTCTCATCCTAGCAACAATTTTTTCAGAAAGTATCAAATTTCACCCTAGCCACAACTGAATTAATTACATCTTGTTCAAAAGTAATTTTTCTTTAACAATAAGCATTTTTACAAACGACTTCAGTAAGAGCCAACAGAATACCTGGTGAATTCACCTACCTGACAATAGTGCGGATGAGAGTGGACCGAGCCTCATTGTGGAAGGTGATGATCACTGTTGTAGGAGGCAGATCAGAAGAAAAGTCGGCAGATTTGCACCTGCATTAAATCAACAATAAATACAATAAATACTCTAAGTTAATACAACAATAGATATTATTTTTAACAGTCAATTAATTGCCATGGCAGTAAGACAAGGTTGTCCACTTTTGTTATGAAAATTTCTTAGAGAGTTAAATGACCAAACAAACTCTAGAGAAAAAAAACTGGATGTAACCAAAGAGAAACCTGACCACCAACCTAACAACATACAGTTACATACTACATAAGAACTGCAATATCTAACTTGACCAACATTCTATTATTCTAACTTGACCAACATTCTGTTATTCTACCTGACTAGCAATCTATTATTCTCATTTGACCAACAATCTATTATTCTGACCTGACAAACACTCTATTATTCTAACTTGACCAACAATCTATTATTCTGACTTACCCAACATCCTATTATTCTAACTTGACCAACAATCTATTATTCTGACCTGACAAACACTCTATTATTCTAACTTGACCAACAATCTATTATTCTGACCTGACAAACACTCTATTATTCTAACTTGACCAACAATCTATTATTCTGACTTACAAACATCTCTATTATTCTAACTTGACCAACAATCTATTATTCTGACCTGACAAACACTCTATTATTCTAACTTGACCAACAATCTATTATTCTGACCTGACAAACACTCTATTATTCTAACTTGACCAACAATCTATTATTCTGACCTGACAAACACTCTATTATTCTGACTTGACCAACATTCTATTATTCTGACTTGACCAGCAACAAATCACTATACAGCTACAGTATACAAAAGTATTCAGTCACAATGATGGTATGTTTTCATTCTCTGTCATGGCCGTACATTAAAGGTCTTCGTTTTTAGCGTTACTGATGATGATGAACTCTATTTCAAGCTTTCTTAGCTACATGAAGTTATGTGACGTTATATTTTTATTGTCGTTTGCTTTCTGTGGATGTGAAAAATATGATCATCAGGCTATTTCAGAGTGGATATTCTCACAAAAATATGAGTACGATGCTAAAATTACCTAAATCTACAATTATTGATATCATCAGAAAGTTCTGAATCAGTGGAAAACAATCAATGAGGTGTTTCTCAGAAAAAAACTTACGATCAAAAAAGTGAATCGGGGAAAGACACTTGCATGAGAAAAGATAAAAGGGATTTGAGACAACTGGAAAAGGATCACATTCTTGAATGAAAGTCAGGACCACAGTGTTTATGTCTGAGAAAATGTGACAAAGGATGAAGACCCATTGTTGGTCAGCCTCTCTCCACGCACAACAAATAAGAAGTGATGAGTTGGGTTTACATTTGCTGTAATGGTGTATGGACAGTTGACTTCTATCCATGGGAAGATTAATGCTGCAAAATATCAAGAAGTCTTGGAGGAACACATCAGGTCTGTCATTGCAAGGCATTCCCCTGCAGGTGGTTATTATTTCCAAGATGATAATACGCCTGTACATCATGCAAGGTCCATCCAGGATTATGTTGCCCAGAATGGAATCAACAGCATGAGTAGGTCTGCACTGTCTCCTGATATAGATATTAATGAAAAGGTTTGGTTGTATGTCAAATAAAACTCCAATCCCGAAAGAAGATTTGTTCCGGGAAATACAAAAACTCTGGATGGAGATTATGTCTGCCTACATCCACAGCTTATATAATTTGATCCCTAGGTGGGTTTTAAACATGATCAGATTTAAGGGACACCTCACCAAATACTAAGGTAAGTGTGTAATTTTGTTGCAATTGAGTTATTTATTTACCACTCGGCAACATTTTATATTGGCTGTATTTATGTCAAAATGTAAACATGCTGCCATTGTAACCGAATACTTTTGGCACATCACTGTACATACTAGTTACACTTTAATATCTAACTTGACCAGCAATCTACTATTGTAACTTGATCAGAAACTTATCTTTCCGCAGCTACATACCAGATATACTTCAATATCTAACTTGACCAGCAATCTACTATTGTAACTTGACCTGCAATCTTTTGTTCTAAGTAGACCAGCAACCTATCATTATAAAGCTACATATGAGATACACTTCAATATCTATTATAGTTTAAAGAGTATCCCATGAGTGAAAACCAAATTATGACAGGATGATTGCACAGGACAGCAATATACACAGCACACATTTCATGATAGGGGCATAAAAAGACAATACCTGTTGACAGGTCAACACTCCTTCCTGAAATATTTCATAATACATCATGTTAAGGTGTACATTTGAACAATTAGTCATGTAAACTTGATTGGTTCTTCAGTTAATGAAATATAAGACTGTAATAATTAAGTGATTTTATCATGAGACCAGCTTAATCTGCCCCTACCAAGGGACACCAATATTCTATACAATGTGTATCTCCCAATATGAAATTACAAGTAACGGCATGTCATTTATGGTGAAAGGGAAAGTGTGTCTCTCATTTTTTGTCTGCTAATTTGGTGAATGTTTCAGTAGCTATATACATCAGTTTAATTAATCCTATGTTAATTTTCATCTCTATTCTATTCCTGGTGTCTTATTAAAACAATGGCATCCGATTTTATGAGAACAAGAGTTCCACAAAATTACCTGGTATATGTCGTCACTGTCCCTGTTTTAATTCACTATAATTACTACAGACTTGAAAAATTCAATTTCTGATTCAAACCTATCCTATTTACTAAATAACAGTATTCAGTGAAGCTTAAAATCTAGGAAATGAAAAAGAACATTACTTAAAGGTGTTTTGCAAATTCTTAAAATCCACCAAAACTAAATGTTCAGAGAAACCTGACTAGGTGCATCTTCTTTGCATAAAATTCAAAAACACAAGTCTTCCCCTTAAAACCCAAAACCTTTTTTATATGTTAGATAAGATTATCTCAATTATGTGTGTTAAACAGGCCTGTGTCACTCAATTTCTTTGGGTGGGTTGGCAGAGCTGTTTGATTATGAAGATGGAGACCAAGGTCTGATTTTTGTGAAGATGCTCAACCATAATTACGTGTTTTCCTTGTGCTTTTTAAAATCCCCTGATTAATGAAATTAAGAATCTCAGATTTGAGGTTAAGCACTTTAAAAATCACCAAGGGAGTAGTGTATAAGGGTTTGGTTCCTGTCTGGAGGTTAACTACAGAATTTGGTTATCAATGGTACTTAATTTCGAAGTTATGACTTACACAAGTAAGCTGTAATGTATGACTTACATGGAATGGCGCGTGTCCATCACATGACGATTACTCTTGACATTGTCACTTGCAAGTTGATTGAATTTGTTTGCAGTGTAACAGTCCTGTCCTGCAGTACAACGCTTCTTGTCTATGTATGCCTTTTCATCAAAGTCCTGCCAATCTATGTCATCAGAGCCGTCACTCATCATCTGCTTACTATTTGGTGAATCGTCCACTCGATGGCTGCGTTTTGGTGGTACTATCTTTTTAGGTATTTCTGGTGACTTGAATCCCATATCCATCTCCACCACCTGGTTGGCATTCTCATCAAACACCCCATCAAAATCACGAACCTCCCTGGATTTCTACAACAGTCATGAAATAAGTATCACAGGATGACATAAACATTGTGCTGTATGTACAATGCTTAAATCCTCTCTGTAACATCAACAATAATCTCACAAAAAAACCCCACTATTGTTAGATCCTCATTTGTTCTAAAGTTGAAAACAAAACTGCTTTATGTACAGTTTTATTGTCATTTCGCTAATTTTTGTATCTAATTCTAATCTTGTATCAAAAGGTACTACAATGTATTCACCAAACAATGTATATCTTTTGAACAATCTTTAAATCCAGGTGCTACAATGTATTTACCAAACAATGTATATCTTTTGAACAATCTTTAAATTCAGGTGCTACAATGTATTTACCTAACAATGTATATCTTTTGAACAATCTTTAAATCCAGGTGCTAAAATGTATTCACCAAACAATGTATATCTTTTGAACAATCTTTAAATCCAGGTGCTAAAATGTATTCACCAAACAATGTATATCTTTTGAACAATCTTTAAATCCAGGTGCTACAATGTATTTACCAAACAATGTATATCTTTTGAACAATCTTTAAATTCAGGTGCTACAATGTATTTACCAAACAATGTATATCTTTTGAACAATCTTTAAATCCAGGTGCTAAAATGTATTCACCAAACAATGTATATCTTTTGAACAATCTTTAAATCCAGGTGCTAAAATGTATTCATTTAACAATGTATATCTTTTGAAAAATCTTTACATGTCAAATCAAATACTATCGCCTGTCAGTCATTTTGTTTTCCTGAACAGTCCAAAAATCAAAAGGGCACAACTAGGGAGCAAAATAAATGGAAAACAACACAAAAAAAATCATCCAGTATTTCTCAAGAAAAGACAAAATCTAAAACAGCTACCTGGAAACCATTTTGCTTTCTGATCAGTGACTTGTCCTAAAATCCAAAAAGGTGAACCTACCTATTTATGAAAACCAATAAAGATCTGTCCATTACAGAATTAGTGATAACTAGAACACTGACAAGTCAGCAAAGGATCCCACTAAATGGCTGGAAATCCCCCCAAAAACAACCCAACCTTAGACACATAACTCAAAAGGAAAAAGTAGGAATTTTTTTCGATATTATTAAATTGATTGATAAGTGTGAATAACAGTTATATCCCCCCACCCAAAAAAAAACAACCCCAAAGTTTCCAATCCAGGAGATAAAATCCATGAAATTTTATATATGTTATTCATCAAGAAATGTTAAATCTATAACAATCTGAACAGAAATGTATTCATGTTCTTCCATTTTCCTGTCCTGAGCAAAAGGTAGGAAATGTCCACAAAATTTGGAATGTGCCACAACACAGTCTCCTACACTTTAATTTATACCAAAGGACATAAGTTTTAGAACAGTCCATCATGTACTCATGAACCCATTTATTCTCCCTTTGCTTCAGAGCAGTAGTTCCGTTAGAGGAGATACTTTCAACTGATTTTTCTATTTTCAGTAACAATGACCTTGAACTTTGACCTTAAAAACTGTAACTCAATCCGAAGCAAACACTTTTGTTAAGGAAATACTGTGTAAAGTTTGGGTTTGATTGGCCAAAGCAAACTCTAGTTTTCACACAGAAACTGATTTTCTATTTATAGTAACAGTGACCTTGACCTTTGATGATGAAAAGCAATCCCATGCAAGCACAATTTCAATAAGAAAGCACTGCATGAAGTTTGAGCTTGATTGGCCCAAGGAAACTCAAGTTATTGACTGGAAACAAAATGCTGATGGACAGACAGACTGACTTTCGTGCAGGGCATAAGAATTATATAAGGATGAACAGAAACGAAGCATTTCGAATAGCATACCACCCAGTGTGGTGGGCTTATGATGTCATTCACACACAAACACCACACTACAACACTTCAATATTCTCAGTAACATCTCTTGAAATCTGTACTACCTAACACACAAACACCATACAACAACACTTCAGGTACCTATTGAGTAAGTGGCTACTTTAAAGAGAATCTGCCCTTTTCCTCCAACCCCTTCTCATTGTCTTTCACCATTAACCTACCTAGCTGATGATTACAGGGATTCTGCCCTCTCCCCCTGACCACTGTCCAGTCTTCTATATAACAATGTTAACAGTAATTAGTAAGTAAAGTAGTATTAGTGAGTCGGCCTCCGTCCAACCTTCCTCAATCTTATAGCAAGGCCAAACTGTATCTAGTAAGTGGTGATTCAAAACTGTCTTTTATAATGAGCTCAGTCTTGACATCGACACCGCCTGTTTCCAACTCATACAAAATCTTTTTTCTTTATTTTGGTAAGTAGACACGTGTTTAGTAAGTGGTCACTTGACATTAAATCTGCCAGTTTCCCACCTGTACCAAATTTTTTTTTTTTTTTTTGAAACTGAGTCTGTGTTTAGAAAGTTGTGACTTGACAGTGAGCCTGCCTGTTTCCAACCTGTACCAAATCTTTTCTTTGGTTTAACTAGGTTCTTGTCTCGCAGTGATGATATGACAGTTAGTCTGTCTGTTCCCTACCTGTACCCAACCCTTTTGTGGTAACTAGGTCTGAGTTTCGTAATGGAGACATGACAGTGAGTCTACCTCAGTTTCCCCCCCCCCATACCCAATATTTTCTCTTAAAGATTTGTGCTTTGAAATGCACTTTAGATTTGACCTTTGTACATGATTTTGTAATAATACTGTTATTTCTTGCGGAGATATTTTTTATTTCATATATAAGACATGAAAGGATATACATGTACGATACACAGTGACATCATATGTCTGTGACATTTAAAAGCCAATCCCAGTCAGTCCTGCCTATAACCTGTAGTCCATACATTAAGGGTCATCACAATCTTATCTATTTCATTTCGATATATATCGGGAAAAAAAAAATTCAATTTCTAAAACAGAATTACGATCTGTCAATCAATTATATCTATGTAACCATGATGTATCAGTATAAATAGCTGTTAAACAGAACTAATGGACTTAATCACTTACTGTCAACTAATGCTTTTATTGATTACAGGTGAAAACATTAATCATGTTGAATATCAAAGCCGCCAGGTATACCAGATATAAGAGATAACACTAGCTGGAGATGTTTAGCTGGAGGCTAATATCTCACCGATACATGACATGCTGACGACTTAAGCCGAGCCTCACCAGGGAAAGGAAGTTTAAACACTTTCATTATCAATTAATGCTGTTAATATTTAATTATTGTTGTGTAAAAAGTAATGTACCAAAAAAAATCATCATCATGCTTTAGTAATTAATCATATACAGAATTAGGTGTGTACAGACATTTATGATACACACGTTTCATTTGGTGTGTTAGCACAACAGTAACTACACCAACATGTAATTAATTGCTACAGATAAGACTACCTGGTAATAGTAACATGCATGTCATTGCAATCTCAAGTCAATGATGAAGAAATGAAAGTTTCAATATACTGTATATGTGAATGAAGTTTCAAATTAAGGGGAGATAAACAGGTAGAATATTAGAAATCACTGACCAAAACGTTAAGCTGATCTATAAAAATATCATATGGTATTAACAGCTGTGAGAAAATGTTCGTATAAAACCCCAAAACTATAAAAATATTGTCTGGTATCTAACAGCTTTGAGAAAATGTTCGTATAAAACCCCAAAACTATAAAAATATTATCTGGTATTAACAGCTGTGAGAAAATGTTAATATAAAACCCCAAAACTATAAAAATATCATCTGGTATTAACAGCTGTGAGAAAATGTTCGTATAAAACCCAAAAACTATAAAAATATCGTCTGGTATCTAACAGCTGTAAAAAAATGCTTACAGAAAAAGATGTGTAAACAAAATTGAAACAAGCTTCCTTAATCCTCGGATTATGTCTGTTTTCTTAATTCTCCTAGTTTGAAATAAATGCCATGTGTGTGTAAAGCAATATGATAACATATTTATATATACTACATGTACATTATAATCTTGTTGAGTCCGTCTGTATTAATTCATCTTATTTCAATGTATTATATTATTTCATGTGCCATCATTCTTGTCAGTTCTGTAAATAAACCCTTATAAGGTCTGCAACAGATTGAAGCAAACAGAGGACAGTTTGTACATGATAGCTCTGTCTGTAATAGATTTGAACCTCAGTAGGTGACCTGAGGTGTGTGGTTCGATCCAAACCGGAGACAGCTAAATATTTCCTTGAAAACGGAAATCTCTGGTCTTCCTAACAGTGCTGTTGTAGCTGTGTCCTCAACTACTTAAACCATATTGCTTTGAAAATGACCCAAGACTGCAATTATAACAACCCAAAATAAGAAACTATCATGTTTAATCTCATATGATAAGTTTTATGTGTGTATCCTCTAACAGGAAATTCTATCTACTTGTACAGTCTGCATCACTAACATTATGAACACTAACTCATTCTTTGTGACATATGGGTGACATCTATTCTTCATGCAGTATTTCCAGGCATATATCAAGACAAATGAGCACTGCCCACATCAATCTCTGTTTTTAATTAATTTTAATGTAGTATGACAGAGGGAGTGCAACCTGACATTGTCAAGTTCCTCATACTGATCCATGAGAATGCACCTCTTTCTCAATCTGAGAGTGGCAGACAACAGCTTTATATTGAACTGTGTAGCTAGCACAGCTGTATTGTATCTATGATGAAGCATAATATTTCACTCCAACTTTCTAAGATGGATATCAACTAGACATTTATTACCTACTGTGACATACACTGCAGATGGTGTCACTTGCACTTGTATCCTCAGTGATACAGTAGGGCCATAATTTATCTAGTAAAGTCACCATTACCTTAAGTGATGTGCATCAGTTACATATCAGTGCCAGAGAGTGTAGAATATGAACTTGTAGATAGAACTGTAGAGATACATGCCCACCTGGCCCCAGTCATTCGAAGCTCTGTTAGATTTAACCAATGGTTAGTGAAAAATTTTAACAGTTATCATTATCTTTGGAATAAATAAATAAAGTATGAAAAATAACAAAGAGCAATAGGAAAATTATGATTCATGAGCCCTGCCTTCCTACTTATTGAGATCTATCTACCTAGGTAGTGTCATGTTAATACCTCATATAGATTTAGTGTAATGCTGAAGACAAAATTCAAGTATGAAAAATAACAAAGGGCAATAACTCCTAAATTATGCAAAAATGAGTGATGGTTCTCATCTACTTATGAACTTTCATGTTGATACCCCTTATACTTTTTGTGTTATGCTCTGACAAAATCATCACTGACAGACAATGCAGCGACTTTATGCTCTCTCTTCATGGAGCGTAAAAATTGGAACTCCAAGGTATCAATCTGAGCTGTATCAACATCTATGACTGTGAAATGAAAAAGGATGTTCCTATTTTGTTTAATTAATATTTGAACATTTCCACTAACCACTGGTTAATTCTAACCAAGCTGTGAGCAATTGAGACCAGATCTACAGTCTAACTTCAGTTGTCATTGAGTTCATCGTAATGTGTATGTTGACTTGTTACTTAAATGAAAAAATATCATGTACATGCAATATTAGTCAAATCTGGTACTCCATGAGCAATCTGTGTGTGTAATCATGATGCAAATATGATTTAATTGATTTTGTTGACCAACGAAACCCTCAGTTCATCTCAACTTATAATTCCTTGTAAACACACACTGGGAAGGTCTTTGGACATTATTCCTAACAGAGAGTATGTAGTGTGTTTAAATTCAAACAACATGCATTGTAACAGGAGCTATACTTTAGATCACAATAGTCTGAGACTAATCTCTAGACATAACATGGACAGTTCCAACAATATTACACTGTATTTAACAATAATTGTGTGTTTAACATAGCCAAGGAATGAAATGCAAAGTATGAAAATGTCGTTTAACAAGTCTCCAGCTAATCATCTTCAGTAACCTAGACTGATTATTTAGTCTCTTTATCAGTATATCCCATGGCTAGGCGACAGTTCCCCTCGTGCACTTCTTAGCTTACCATCTACAACTTGAAATACCAGTACCTTAAAATCAATGTGTCATAGTCTGGGCTCACAGTATCAACTTGGTTTTTAGCCGCTGATATAAGCAATAAGGTTTATCCAAAGGTGTAACCTTGCTGTTCGACCATGAGTTCCTTCTACGTAATAAAGAAACATGATCATGACCGTTTTACTACTTTGCCCTGACTCCAGACAGCTGGGGTTGCAATATCTAAATAAAGCTTTTGTCTATGTAACCTCAGTGGAAGAAATGAGGTGTGTGCTTTCATGCTTCATACTGGGGTGGTTTGTGTTACTCAGGTGAAGATCTGAGGTGTGTGGTTTCATGCTCCATACTGGGGTGGTTTGTGTTACTCAGGTGAAGATCTGAGGTGTGTGGTTTCATGCTCCATACTGGGGTGGTTTGTGTTACTCAGGTGAAGATCTGAGGTGTGTGGTTTCATGCTCCATACTGGGGTGGTTTGTGTTACTCAGGTGAAGATCTGAGTGGTGGTTTGTTACTCAGGTGAAGATTTGAGGTACATGGTTTCATGTTCCACACTGTGGTGGTTTGTGTTACTCAGGTGAAGATCTGAGGTGTGTGGTTTCATGTTCCATACTGTGGTGGTTTGTGTTACTCAGGTGAAGATCTGAGGTGTGTGGTTTCATGTTCCATACTGTGTTGGTTTGTGTTACGCAGGTGAAGATCCAAGGTGTGTGGTTTCATGTTCCATACTGTTGTGGTTTGTGTTACTCAGGTGAAGATCTGAGGTGTGTGGTTTCATGTTCCATACTGTGGTGGTTAGTGTTACTCAGGTGAAGATCTGAGGTGTGTGGTTTCATGCTCCATACTGTTGTGGTTTGTGTTACGCAGGTGAAGATCCAAGGTGTGTGGTTTCATGTTCCATACTGTTGTGGTTTGTGTTACACAGGTGAGGTGAAGATCTCAGCTACGTTGTTTCATGCTCCATACTCTGGTGGTTTTGTGTTTTTCAAGAAGATGAGAAATGGACTTAAATGTCTGTGCTTATGTGGTTGTGTCTTTTAGCAATACAAATGCCCCTTATTGCTCTGATGGCATGTGACAAATTCACTAGAGAGCTGTACTGGTAGTAAGAGATTGACTATACTGACACCCAAGTCTGATGACATTTGACTTCACTAACTCACACCAGTGTCTGCTTGCTGAGACCTTTTAATTTATCATGTTCAGTAAAACTTATTCCAGCTACTCAAAAGTCTCAACAAATATGAAATTGATTCCCTTCATCCAAACATGATTCACACCAAATCCAATCATTCCTATTGGAGGAGTTGGATTTTGTTCTATTTCCACTATTAGGCCCGCCTCTCCCATCACTGGGAACTGAGATCCACCATTTATACAAAATCAATTTTGGGCAGAATCAAACCATTCCTATAGGAGAAAAGGGATTTTAAAGGCCCCTCAGGCCCTGGTTAGCCAGGACATACAAATTTATACAATAAATTTTCTCCTTCTCCCAAGGATGCTTCTGACCAAATTTGGTCAAAATCCCCTCACTCATTCATGACTAGTAGCATTATGTAGAAAATGTTGACAGACAATGGAAAGATGCTGCTCTCTCCATATACTGGTAGCTCACCTGGCCCTTCGGGGCAGTTGAGCTAAAAATTGAATAAATTCTCTTGACTTTGTAAAACCCTGCATTAGCTGGGACATCTGAAACCTTGTTACCACGATCATGTTAAGAACAAATGATCTTGTCCTATTATCAGGTATCAAAATACACTATATGTAAATCAGGATGGTATATCTTGGTATAATTAGATTTGACTATAATTTCCATTACACTTCTAGGTCACCTGTGTTAATGCAGGTCACCTATTACTTTATTTCAATCTAATTGAATACATCTTCTTCTCAGCCAGGTGGCTGACCTTTTTCATATGATGTGCCTCCTTCATATATAGATCTATATACTGTCAGCATACCTGATATATGTACACATAAAACACCTATTGCCATCACAAAATATGCCAGTAACTCATTCTTATAAAGCAAAGTCAACCTATCTAAAGAATTCATATATCACTCCAAGTATATCAATAGTATTTCATATACCAACCCCAACATTTCAACAGGAATTCATATATCACCCCAACATTTCAACAGTACCAGTTTTTCATATACCAATCCAATATTTCAACATGAATCTTATATACCTTTCCAACATTTCAACACGATTTTTCTATACCTCTAATATTTCAACACAAATTTTATATACCTTTCCAACATTTAAACATGAATTTTATACACCTCTCTAACATTTAAACATGAATTTTATACACCTCTCTGATATTTAAACAGGATTTCTATATACTTCTCCGACACTTCAACAGGATTTTTATAAAACACATAAAACACCTATTGGATTTTCATATACTTCTCTAACATTTCAATAGGATTTTTATATACCTCTCCAACATTTCAAAGTTTCCATAGCACTTCAAATGCCACTCTAAGTAATTCAATAGATTCTATACCTACATGTAACACTCCAAATATTTCAGTAAGATTTCATATACCATTCTAAACATTCCTACAGGATTCAGAAACCTATATAAATATTACTAATACAAAAACAAATTAAAACATTTAGAATGAAGTTTGAAATGAGTGGTAATAGATGTAAATTAATTCATGAAGAAGCTGTAGAGAATCGGAATGTGACATTGTCAAAATAAAATCTAAAATGTTCCCTAGTCAGAATGATTGACAGAGCTAATAGCTGTATATTTTAAATGGTCATACATAAATTTTCTTTTGTTTTTCCTTATAAAATTATCTAGGATTAAAAGCTTCTGCCTCTGTGATTTAATCCTTTAGATAATCAACTGATACTTCTAAGTGAAATCATGACCTCAATAGCTACACCAACTCCATGGACAAAACAAAGAAAATGCAAACTCAAAACTATACAAATACTATCGTCAGGAAAAATTTGTCTTTGTACGTGTAAGTGTTGACGTGGCCAGTTTTGGTCAGGTGTACCTACGCAGGTTAACACAAATATGTTTACCTGGATTAGAGATAAGGGTATAATCAGGCATACACTGACAAGTACTATTCTGCCTTCCAAATGATACAAACTTGAATAGTTCATGTAGTGTAAACATTTACCAGCACTCATCAAATATAATTAATTAACCTGGTAAGGGAGAGGAGGGAATGAAAGTTAAAACTATTCGCCTGAACAAAGTTAAAACTATTCGCCTGAACAAGTCTCTCATCTAGTAAAAATTAAAATATACAATTTTTATACGTCTTAGGATTGGGGTCTAGTATTTATCTATCTGTGGTAATGGTACTTATGTTCAAACAACATGTTGCAATTCGAAACATTTAGATTTTTCACCAAATTGAATTAATTATAGATCAAAAAAGGTTTTGAATTTTGTAAGCTTTCATAATTCAAAATTCTAAATCAATCTTCATCTACCATTAATCAAATTTAAGGATTTTTAAGATTTTCAACCAAAATATTAAATATTTAAACTAACAATTTTTGACTTTTCGCGGAGATGCAGAAACTAAAACCAATGGTGTGACAAAGACTAGCTATAATTAACCTATTATTTATTAGACCTTTTTACTTATCAGTTGTTAACAAGACTGAAATCCTTTCTGGAATCATATTTGTTTATGACAACTCACATGTTTAGGAATTCTAACATACATATATGTTTGCCATTTGCTTTCCATGCTGCTTGCAGCAAAAAGCACTTAGCCACAGCCTTCTTGGTTTAAGCTATTCAGAAGACATTGTTGGAAGGTTTTGACTTATTTTCATATCACCATACAAATATAAACAGCAGGGCCACAAAGACTTTAATCTGGCAAGCTAAATCCCTTTTAACTACATAATCAAGCCCTCATCTTCCATCTCTAATGCATTTTTTTTTAAAGTTTCATTATAACCATGAATAATGAATTGATTCCAAATAAAGGCTTAATATACATGCATTACACGCCATGATAAACAGTAAAAGACAATATTTCAGACTAGTATATGTAAACTCTAAAAAATTATTTTCATTTAAGTTAAGACATCAATTTTATGTACGTAATAAATATCATAATGCATATGAATTTAATTTTCACTTGAGCTGATAAGACCAACTGAAAATGACTTTTATCCATAACTTGAGCTGATGAGACCAACTAAAAATGACTTTTATCCACATCCTAATCCAACATAAAATTACCAAACATGAAGAAGTGATAAGAATACTTAATTAGAGGTCTAGAGTTATCAACAAGGCTAGCTTATGTATGAAGATATACTAGCAGCAACAATGATGTTAATTGATATATGGGTTAAGTCCATGTTTTCTGACACTTCAAATAAGGGAACATTTTTCCTGACTGCCTCTCTGACATTCATCACCTGTAAATGCCTATATAACATCAAGTCCTGAAACAGATGTGTCGGACACTGATTACCACAAAATTTCATCTCTTCATACCTTCAACAGGTCTTTAACTCCCAATACACATTATCTTTCTGAAGCTATGGAAAATAAACACATTTAATAATGTTAATTACTTTCATAGGTCATGGCAATCTTTAAAAGTTCATAAATAAATCTCTTCAGTATTCACCAGACCTTATTTTACTGAACACAAACACTAAAAACAGTGACTGAAAACTTTGCCTGATAACCAGACTATAGCATGAACTGTACTCAATAGGCTTAGATAAGATAAGGTAAACATTCCTAAACTCGCCATCAGTAAAAATGTTCTATTTTGATGTGCCATAAATTCCTTGGTTTTATTGTAGTTTTGATTAGTCTAACATCAGACCATCACTAGATTGTAGGAGATGCTCCAGTAGAGAAAGGATTTTTTTTCAACAATTTGATACTGTTACCAAAATAACCATGACCAATCCTAATGAAAATGCAGGTATATAACCATTTGACGCTGAGAATAGCTGATCTCTTACAACATCAAATAGATTTCATATTGGTACTGATCAATTCTTGGATATAGAAATCCAAAGACAGTTACACAAGTATTATTGCTTTATACATGGACAATTAAATAAAGCAAATCAACGAGCAGAGATACCGGACATTAAGTTGAAGACTTTAATTAATCTAAAACTTTGATTGTGCTGTTAGGACCATAACGACTGGGATGATAGAGTCACTTATTAATGTATGACAGTATTAATGTATTAGATGCAATACCAAAATACAATTCAGTGATGTCATATCCTTTAACATTGATAAGAACAAAAAATGGTATGTTTCTGAAATTAAAATAATGCACCAGAATGAACACAGTGCATGCAGAGACTCATCAATTCGCTGAAGATTAATTGTTTATATAATGTAATTTTGACTAAGGTAATTTATCATCCTAGATGTTAATGCTATACATTTCATTATTTTACAGACTTTTATGATGTAACAGCAACTTCTCATTTCTTGTGAGTACAAAACATGCATACATACTGTGCTGTGAAATCTGACATCTGAACATTGCATCATATATTTATACATAAAAAATGTTTAAAAAACGTTCTCTGATATTTGATAATGGTCTCTGTCTTATTGTAAGGGGAATAGGTAGTAATATACTGATGTATAACCTGAAGCTTGTGATTACATTGTGTCAAGAATAATGACTGTTTTCTGCATTTTTTAAAACAAGTGTTGTATACTAACCACAGGTGTGAAGTACAATGTTGATGACTTCATTAAAGCCTTCATGATATACAGTATAATTTGTTGTTATATAAATGATGTAATTAATTCTTACCTGGTTGACAGACATACATGCTTTTCAATTACAAATGTTCATGAATATGGTAAATGTTGCATACAACTAATTTCTATATCTAAATGAGAAAATAATGTTAAAATTTATGTTTCACTTTAGAGATTTAGCCGGCCATGGCTTTCTAATCTAACGTTGTAACAAAAACAGACTCTCCTCTTTCAATGTAAAAAACAGATGTCATTGAATAGGGATGCTTGAAAAAGGTATGAAATGGATAAAGTTTTCCTAAAAAATCAGAGAAGACCGTTTATGCTATGGAATATTGCAATACATACTGCTATCAATTCATCAAAGAATACCACAGAAAACATGCATAGATGTCTTGTGTACTGTTTGAACAAATAAAATGAGTGTTAAAATATCTTTCTTCAATGGAAGAAAAAAATAGTTACAAATAAGTTGATGTTCTTGAATGACAATAGATTATGTCTATACATGGATACTGCTTTGTCAGTCAGATTAAGTTTTTTATCATAAAGTGAAATTTGGGTCTAACTGCCTTAGACTAACATGGTACTGGCTGCAATAATGATAAAAATCTTTTAAGGGAAAAATGTGACATTCACCCTGAAATTTTCAAATATCTACCCAGCAAACATTTAGAAATCTAAACAATTGACCACACATCAACTAGACCCACTTTTGTGGTATGAAATTATCATGACCAATGTAGTTCCTTCAACACCATAAGTACTTCAAACAGTTGCCTGAATGCTTTCATGTTTTTGTATATTTCAGTTTTCAACACATAACAACAAATATCCTGATTGACAGTTCTAAGTAACAAACTAGTGACTGTGATAACAGTGACTAATGAAAGATAACAGCAATAAAAAGAATTTTACTATCTGAATGTAACCTTTCACGACAATCGCTTTCACATTACAGTCAAGTGTTCAATACAGTTGGTATAATATGAGAAATGATGTTCTGTCACAATTCGGCAGTAGATGACAAATGATTGACAGTTGAATATAGTATATCCGGTGGACCAGTCTGTTGACCCTCGGAGCAGTGGACACACGTGTCTGGCCAGTGGTATCTCTAGACCTACGGGGAACTCCTGTGTGGGACATTCCACACCTGTCACCGGCTCCTCCATGATACTATGCGTTTTACTATAGGCCTACAGTACAGTAAAGAAAGTATACGAAGCTCCCTGACGTATCAGGTTATAATTGTTGTATACTTACAGGGCTGTTGTAGGATTTGAAAGCATAAATCACAATTCCTACAATCCATATTGTTCCGAGGAACAGCACAAACCGATACTTTCGTCGCAACATCGAGGTGGTGGACTGTTTTACTTCATCCTGTAAGGGCTTCCGCTGCTCAACTACCTTGACCAATCAAAACTGTGGATTTTCACAAGTGCGATGTATGTCAACATTAGTTGCCACGTGCTTCCGGTTAGAGCTGTCAAACTTTGTCACGTGTATAAGAATTAAACGGGTTCAAAATACGACATATAATTATGACATATTTATGTGATATACGGAGAACAATTAATTTGGAAGTTTTCGGGACCAGGAAACCGAAAATTAATGAAACTTGTTTAAAAACAAATAATAGCTGTAGGGGCGGAGCATGGAATACATATACTTGTAGCGAATTACTCCTAGAATGTTTATAAGAAGGTTATATCAAGTCTGTGTGAAACTTATATACCATCATATCACATCTACACTAAAATTGTTCTTAATAGAATATAATGAAGGCCCTGGTAACTCTCCGTGACTTTACCAGACATAGATATAACTAATTAGGGAACTAATGAAAGTAAACTACAGGGACCAGAAGAGACGCATCTAAAAATTCTAAAATAACTGAGGAATACAATAAGTCATCTTTGGTGGATATATTCGACAAACCGTCCCTTTAAGCTGAAGTATGGTAAGCGATAATAACTGCAATAATTCATTTCGAGTAAAAAGAAAGTATCACCCAGGAAACACAGACCCGTAAGCTAGACAATTGTAACAGATCAGACATTGGGAAAGCTAGTGTAGGAATAATAGTGTCGGACATACGGACAAAGACAACCTATTAAGTCCTAAACTGTTCACGTTCATCTCGGGAAGGTCAACGCAGCCACAATTGCCATAAGTGTTTGAAGAATATGAACAGAAGTTTAAACATATTTTGTGATGAAATCAAAACAGGATTGGACACAAGTTAATTAAAAAAACTTATCGACGTCGTCTCCCATATAACATACATACAGGTTGTATAAATAACGGCAAAATGCACGTCCGTGTGTAGTCATCGCCATTTTGAAAAGCCAGAAAAAAACAGAAGTTATGACAATGGCGTTGAACTGAATGCCATATATACGAATATATATTTGAATGAATTTGAAAAAGTGCCACGCCTGTGTGTTAAAAAATGTTAAAATATATGTAATATACTGTAAAATCTAACTAACAAATGCCAACATACGGGTAACTTCAGTTTAGTCTCTAAAACATACTCGGAAGTATACTGAGCCCTATTTATTTTGTTACGTGACCGGTCCTCCAGAAATACAATAATGTTATTCCGTCACCACACTTGACCTACGATATAGATTTTATTGCCAGATACGTAGGAGTGAAGATGATTTCTACAAACTCCAAATTTGATAGAACAAATTAAAGTTTTTTTTCGCTTATCGAAAAAAGATAATATTATATGTAATGATCTGAAGGTAGTCCGCAGGGTTCTGATTATAACCTGCGATTTTATATTTGTGTTTATTGCGGACGGTATTGATCTTACTGAAAATGTGGCAACAAACTGGGCAAATCTATCATACTGGAAACACTGCCGCAAAAACTGCAACTCCCAATGGCACAACAAGGACCAGGGGAGATCTGTTGTCGGTGCAGGAAATACTTTACCTTTTGAAACATTGAAACATTCTATGAACAATGGTGGGGAAAAACGATTTTCAATATAAATGAAAATTTAACTGATTCCCATAGTAAATATTCAACACAACGCAAATACAATTGTAGAAACATGCTAAAACATTATCGGCGTTGTAAACAACATAAAATGGCGTGACCGCAAGCTCAGTGAAGCGAGGTTTTGAATTGTAACGTATGTTTATGTTTGTTGCTATGAAATTATGGTATTAGATTTTACAGATTATTTACCAAGAAGCTGGCGTTATTTACTACTTTTAGCGCTAATAAGTAATGACAATATTTGACAGCATATTGATTTTGTAATATTTCGAAGTAGAACTTTGCCGCAGAAGTACTGACAAAATTTACAATAGCTGACTTCTATATAGAAATAGACGGGGATCTAACAGGACTATTTTACAAAGGTCCATGAAGCAGCCGATTCACCGGGAAAGGAACTGGTGGATAAGGACAAAGGGGGTTCTAACTCAATGAAATATATATTATTAAAATAAGTACGTTCTTGGGAGTCGAACAACCAACCATATTTGTACACGACGGGATTTGTTTGTTTTCTGTTATATTTTTCACAGGAAAAAAAAAATGAATTTGAATTTTTTTTTGTAAAAATCGAGGAATATATTATTGTGAATATAGAGTAATTAAAACATAAAGACACTGTATTAATTCCTCGATTTTTTCACCACTTATTTAATTTGTTATTCATGTGAAATTATTTATCTATGGTAGTAGTTAATACTCGGGTGGTCAGAATATACACGTATTTTTTATTTATAACGAGTGTTAACAAATCCCTGTGATTGACGTGTAGTATGTAACAATATACAATAACAAACAGTTATATAGTTTTCAGTGAAATGCATCGATAGAAGAACAAACGTGTTTGTCTTAAATGCACGTGTAAATGAACGAATTTTGTAACGTATAGAAATTTGGAAATATTGGTCACACAACTTTTGGAAGAACCAGTTTGAGGAAGTAAATTTCGCCCCTTCACATGAACTCTTTTGTTTAGAAGGGGAATTAAGTATTGCGAATAAACACTGGAAAGTCGTTAACTCGCATCAGATTTATGATGTTTTCGCATGTAACAACGACAGACAGTTGTTATTTGGCAGTAAAAGTATAAAAATGTCCTGTTATGCTTGTGGTTCCGGGTTTGGCCTATTTTCAAAGGAGGTAGGTTTGATTATAGAAGAGTGCGAATGTCACGGTGAGCCCCCATGATAGATTGGGCACAACTCTGACTCTGTATGTATGCGTAATAGTCCTGCATTGGAGGAATAATTACTGCTTTTGAGTAATGAATTAGTTAAGGCAGTCATATTGTTGACATGGCCAAAATAACAAACGCAATATTTTACATCTGTTTTATATTTTTACACAAAAAGTGATTAATTTATTTGTCTCACTTTTTGTAAAAGTCACAGATTTCTTGATCACCTCCACTGTCTTTTATGTGACTAAAAATAGAACTGAGGCAAATTCATGTGGGGGATGGATGTGGGGTTGGGGTCTGTTTTATTGGGAAAAAACTCTTTTAATTATCTTATATGAATTGGTTGTTTTTTTTTTTTTTTTGTATTTGAAATAGTACTTATCGCTGAAATGCTGTAATAGTAGAAGGAAAACCAGTTAAATAAATAAATGTGAAATTATCATAGTTATTTCTGTAAAAGGAGCAGTGACTTAATGTGAAACCTAATTCAGATTTGTTGACATTGGGCCCTTAAGGATTTCATAATTTTGTTGTAAATGAAGAATGGCAAATGGAAATTAACTCATTGATATTAAATTTAAAATATGTTATTAAACAAAATGAGTGTGTATTCTGGAGTGATTTATTGTGAATGCATGTAAATGAATAACTCTTCAACACATGCCCACCACTACACACAATACCTGTACATTCTAAACTATGGCTTCATGCTGAAGTCCTACTGGAAATAGACGACAAACTTAAAAATATTTACTGAAGAACAAAACAGTCTCTACAAAACTATCAAATAATTCCTAACATTTTATACTACACACCTGACTGACTGTACATAAAGATGATAAAACTTGTCTGTACATTCCTCCTACTGTACATGAATGTATACTACCATAAGGCCTAATAAGTAAAGAACGAGAGAGAGAGAGATCCAACAAGACTGGTCTAAGCTTTGTTCTTGGCTGCTGATCAAGCGATTGTAATACACGTTTTTATATAGCCTAAATGTGGTAAATAACATCAGCACAGTTCATGCTAAAGTTACTCAAAACACTGTTTGTGTAACTATGTTCTGTATAAACAATAATACACGTTTTTATATAGCCTAAATGTGGTAAATAACATCAGCACAGTTCATGCTAAAGTTACTCAAAACACTGTTTGTGTAACTATGTTCTGTATAAACAAAAATACACATTTTTATATAGCCTAAATGTGGTAAATAACATCAGCACAGTTCATGCTAAAGTTACTCAAAACATTGTTTGTGTAACTATGTTCTGTATAAACAAAAATACACATTTTTATATAGCCTAAATGTGGTAAATAACATCAGCACAATTCATGCTAAAGTTACTCAAAACACTTCTGTTTATGTAACTATGTTCTGTATAAACAAAACAAGATGGACAGCTAAACAGAGTCAGTCATAAAAAACAGAATGTCAAGTTTGCTGCAATCATAAGATAACACTTTGGTTCCTTCTTCTTTAGAAAGAAAAAAAATTAACATTATTTTTAGATAAAAAGCCAGGTTTGTGGTATAAGTAGATATTTATCCTGTGACTGAAAACAGAAACACTTTAAATCTACATCTCAGGTACACCGCTGTAGATGTGTCTGAGTTGATGTTAAATAATGGTATAAAGAGAAAGAAATGACAAGAATCTAATTTACATACAGAAGCTTTAGACATTGTCATCTAGAATTTGTGAAGCAAAAGAAATTGGACATTAAAAAAAACAACCAATGCATGTATATGTGACCAAAATAAGCCATCTTTACAGATATGTAAACACTTGTTGATGTACATATGTACATGTATATCATAAAAGAGTTTTCAGATCCATTATCTCTACCCAGGTAATTAAAAGAGAGTCGCAATGATTTTTGTAGAACTTCCCATATTTCTATAGATAATATATATAATTTGAACATGGTGGTGTCAGTTAAATGTCTAAAAAAGATGTTTATATAAATTTTACTGATATTTTTTTCCATTTCAGCATGGATGCAAACAATGTGGATATGCATTTTGTGGAAAATGTTTGACAAAAAAAGCTGCCATTCCTAAACTTAAAAATGAAAAGCACCATGTGTGTAACAAGTGCTTCAACATTCTCACTGGGTATAATTATGTATTCATTATTTTTTAAAATTAGATCATATATTTTATATAACATTATCAGTTTTTGCAATCTGTTCGTGTTTCTTTTCCAGGTTGTTGATATGTACCCAATGAAATATTTGGAATATAGACTTTTTAGTAACACACATATAATTCTTACATAAAGCATGTTATATTTTAACTAAGTTTTCTCATTATAACTTTTAGTATATTCTCTTTTGAGAACAGGTTTTCTTTAATGAACTTGATATCCATGTTCCCTTTAAGTCTTTTAAACAAATTTTGCTTGATGTTGAAAAGTGTTGTATATGACTGAATCTAAATTCTTACAGAGAAAAGGATTGAGGATGTCCTTATTTGTTGTTGGTTTAAGATATATCACAAATTGATTATTACACTTGTGTCAATATAAAATTGAGTCAATAAATAATTTGATGTGCCACTCACCTTAAACTTCATGATGTAACACATTGTTCTCAATGTATGTCAATCTATTTTTGCAGTAAAGTGAAGAATTCCTCACAGGATAACACAGCGAAGTTTTCTCCTCCTGAAGCCTACAAAAAGTATGTCATCTTCAGAACCTTGTCTTAACTAAACTTAATCATCATTTTAATAATATTTATTCTATTTTTTAACTCATCTTCCAGTACAATGGTATACCACAGTGTCCCTTCTATTTACAAATCTTTCAAGGCTGCTGCATTGAAAATCTGTTTCAGTTTTGATTTAAGACATCCGATATGATGCTTCAAATTTTTTTTAATATATAGAAGCAAATTGTATGATATGTTTTAACACTACCAATATTAGCAGTAATACCTTACAGGCTAATTACATCCAGTCAAAACACTATATACAAAGTATTAGCTATAATCTATCAGGGTTACTATTGTTAACAGGTAGGAATCTTGAAAGTTTCTTTCCAATGAATAATGTAAATAACTGTTACAGTTACACTTTTTTAATGAGACAATTCAAATAAAATAAAGACTTGCAGTGGTAGTCTCCCTTTATGCTGTTCATATTGTCCTGATATTAGCAAGATAAAGAACAGAACATGCCATCTTTAATACCTTGTGTACACTGGAATAATGCTTGCTAGTCCCATCATCAGCCAGATCCTCATTCCTAGGACATTTTGGCACTTTATTTGATGTCCTCCAGAGGTGCACCAGCTGAGTAATCGGGCCCAACCACAAACTGTTCAACTCTTGCATGTTGTCACAGCCTGGTATGCTGGATGTTTACTCAACCTCTTCACAGCCTGCTGCATCAATACAAGCTGTGATGCTTATTTGTCTCCCATCATCTCACAAATTTTGTTTTGTTCCTTTTGGTCTTCTCCTACCTGCTTGGAACTGCTAGTCCTCAGCAAGGTGTCTTGGTGGAGTGGTGTTGAAATCTCCTTAACACGAAAACTCTTCCACTGATGAATATCTGCTCTCAAATCCCAGTCTCCTCATGTTTTCAGTATCTTATTTGAGTCATGTTTCTGAATTCCCAATAGTCTGCACTGATTGAATGTTGTCTTGGAAAAGCTCCCAAGCCAATATGACCTGACCCCACAGTTACAATGATGTCACCCTTGCCGGAGTATGGTCTCTACTGTTGTATCAAGTGCCCATTTAGCATTCCATTTCCATCATCTCAATGTCTCTACCCTTGCTCTTCTGACCTTATTGTCTACAACGTCACCTCATCATGTTTACCTGTCACAACTTGGTTACCTTGAATCCGTCGTCTGAGCTGTAATTTTGTGTGATAATGACATATATTCTTCTCAAGTTTATTATCATATGCTTAATCTTGTATTACAAGAAACAAAACCATATGTTGTTAAGAAATTTTTGTATTTTTTTTTCAATTTCTAAAACATGGAAATTGAAAAAAAAATTCAATTCACATAATTTTAAATGGTACATCTTGGAATATTTTTGCAACAAGTGTACATAACAAAAATAACCTGATATATGGTATAACTATTACGGTATTATGGTATCCATCCTATTTATCAATGGTGACATTGTCAGAGAATTTCAGTATTATTTTGTGTTGTATACCAACACTATAAACACAGAATTCCTTTATCAATGTTAATTTCACAAGACACTGAGTATTATTTTCTGTTATGAATAGACGGGTTGCAGCCCTACAAGAACGAGAATTGCAGGGTTCAGGTTCATCACATTCCAAACCTGCTGACAGAGGTCTCAAAAAGGTTCAGTATAAGGGTCTCTCACCAGCTGAAAGGGACATTGCAGAACGACTGGAAAAACTCAAGGAAAAACCACCAGGAATTGGTAAGGATTTTGGATAGGGGCAGTGGCCTGATATATGTCTAGTATTCATGTAAAGACTTAAATCTAGTCCATTTGTATTATTGAAAATGATGTTAACACTAAATTCTTGGAAATAGGACTGAGTTGAAATAATGTAAATAATTATATTAATAATGTTCATTAAAAATGTGTATTAATGTCATTCTAGTTAAATTGATGGTTTCAATTTGATATCAGATTATCCTTTCTCTAAACAAACATTTTCTGAATATTAACAACTTAGTTGAAATATTGACAGGCTGTTACAGAAAGTGACGAGTGAAACATTTTTGGTTTAAGTATTGACCAGTTTATACAGAAAGTGACGAGTGAAACATTTTTGGTTTAAGTATTGACCAGTTTATACAGAAAGTGACGAGTGAAACATTTTTGGTTTAAGTATTGACCAGTTTATACAGAAAGTGACGAGTGAAACATTTTTGGTTTAAGTATTGACCAGTTTATACAGAAAGTGACGAGTGAAACATTTTTGGTTTAAGTATTGACTGGTTTATACAGAAAGTGACGAGTGAAACATTTTTGGTTTAAGTATTGACCAGTTTATACAGAAAGTGACGAGTGAAACATTTTTGGTTTAAGTATTGACTGGTTTATACAGTGAGTGACAAGTGAAACATTTTTGGTTTAAGTATTGACTGGTTGATAGAGATAGAGACATGTTGATACAGGTGATCAGTTAGTGATAGATTTTTTTGATAACTAAAAAGTTTACTTGTTTACAGAATCCCAACCAAAGGCAACAGAGAAAGAGATGAAGGAGCGACTGGCTAGACTAAAGGGTCAGGACCCAGCGGTGATGGCTGCCCCAACCAAACTGGTATGTTGGTACATAGCTTTGTTGATTATTGATCCAAGTGTTAGTTTTTGACTTCCAGCTGATACAAAGTAGTAAACAGGAATTTATATAGTTGTACCTCATTTATCTTCTTTTTCTTCCTGCAGCTTTTGTGTACTAGTATTAAAATAAATTTAAAGTTACTCCAACCAAATTTTAATAACTCAGACAGATTGTATTAAAATAATGTAAACAGAGGGACTTTTTACTAAGGAGTTGTTAATTGGGATTGAAGGGAAAGATCAAAATAAAATTGACCATCTTGAACACTGAATGAGATCGATTGGACTACAAGTCATAGTAAAACCAGATCAGATGGACTGATTTACTTTGAATGACATCTTCATGAAAACTTCTTTACATTTGCAATATTCTACATGCAAAGAATAGAAATTTTAATGTTAAATAATCCAAGGGGTTATACTCACTTAAGGGCTCAAGGGTAAGTTTCGAAAGGCCTCAAGTTGATGTATTTGTCTATATTTGGTTTCTCGCCTTCACCTTCACTCCTGAAAATCAAGACAATGTAAGCAAAATAATAATTTAGAGTTTCCCAAACTAAATCTACTCTCCATATTTTATTCTGAGTCTTTATTTCACATTAATCAGGTCAGCAATTTAAGGGCTAGGACTTGCTGTTTCAGTAAAGGTATGATGTTATCTTGAAAATCTGTCACTTTTGATAATCTTATTCACTGGTCTGGTGCTGTTTCTTTACTGGGAAATCCCTCATTTCAGGCTTTTGCTCCCGAACGGCGGACACAGCAGGCTCAAATAGACGATATATTGGACGAAATTGCAGCAGAGGTAGAAATAGACTCCCACATGCCTGACCCTGTCAAACAAGTTGAAGGTCGACTGGCAAACCTGAGGGGTCAAGGTGATACTAGCACTGGTATGCTCTCAGCTCAGGTCTTGTAAACAAATTACTAATTGATGCTAACTACTGTTAAGGTTGTGTCCTTTCAACATTCACAGTTTTACAAAAAGGTTTAAAGCAGAAAGGATGTATGTTTCATGGTGAGCTTATGGCATAACACAGTGTATGTTGCCTTTCTGTTGTCCCTTTTCTTTTCCTGTAAATTGTTCTAGTCATAAATGGCAAAGTGGATTTTGACCAATTTTAATCAGAATCATTCTTGGTGGAATGAGAATCAGCTCTTTGTAAACACAGGGTCTTGGTCTCCACTAGGGCCTTAAGGTCATGGCCAAAGGAGAAATTCATCAAACTCTTTAAAGTCCTTCTACTTCTGTAGGAATGACACAATTTTAATCAAATTTGGTTAAAAGCAATATTTGGTGAAAATGATTCAGTTTTGTTTTGTAGTAGATCAGACCTGGGCAGAGGGATGGGGCCAAAAAGGGGAAGAGGAGCTAACACTTTAAAATCCTTCTTGAATTTAAAGTTTGGTCTGAAGCATCCTCTGTCTTCATCCTTCTTCAATAGTAATGACATGATTTTGTCCAAATTCTGGGATGAAATGTGATTCTGATTGTCACTTGATAAAGAACTCTAATCTCTGTGAACTGGTACATGTATTCATGTGCAGTGTAAATGTCTCACATTGTAGATCAGTCTTCAGCTTCCGGGGATCAACAAAATAATTTAAATAGCAGTTTAACAGACAACACACAGCCTTTTGTGCAGAACATAGCATCTCCCTCGGGGAAGTCGGTAACAGGTAAGAGTGAGGAGGACATTAGTGTGGAGGAGATGCATAGATTGATTGCTGAGGCTTCACAGGAGGTGGAAGCAGATGCACAGAGAGCACTAGAAGGACTTCAAAAAGACAAGGAAATCATGAAGAGGCTTCAGGATTACAAGGGCAAAACTAAAGATGACATCAATAAAGGTAAGTACAAAGTATGATATAGACAATTAAAAAATTAGACCTCCTGGAAAAACTGAGAAATACTGCTCCAGATTGTTATATATTTAGAATGGGATAATTTTAATGGGAATTTCAGGATACTTTACCTGTTTGGGATTTTTGTGTGAAAGACATTTTAAGTTTTTATTTAAATTAAGATACTATAAAGAAGAGTTGAAGAAAAATGTTATTGATTTGTTTATGTATGAAAAGCAGAGTAGGGCCTACAGTAGAACTTCAACAAACCAACTATGCGTGGGTCATGAACATTCGGTCAGTTTTGGGAGGGTTTGGTTTGCAAAAGTGAACAAAATTGACAAAGCCGAATGTCAATACTTTTTGTAAATTACTGCATGTGTCCTAATTACTGAGTGCAGGAAGAAACTTTATGAAATAAGAGTGTAAACATTTAATTTTAATTGAGACAGAAGATGTAGATGTGCCATGTCTGGCCATCTTGACACTGTTTACACATATCTGGCAAGCAGTGTCAAAGGTCACTTCATTTGGTAGTGCTTAGTACCAATATACATGTATGTTTCATTGATCAGTACATCAAAATTATCTTTAAAAACTATACTCTATTAATATTTTAACAACTTACAATGGCATGCTCTGTTCTCATGCAAATAGATGCGAAACTGTGACTTTCATGCTCTGAATAAGTAGCCTTCTTTTAGGCATTGTGCAGTCTGATTTCATCTTGTCAGATGAAAATTAAATATCATGTTAATTGTGATCCTCCTGAACAAGCTATATAGAGCATACCTATAACACTTCCGTGCCTGAGGCACAGGGTATACTACTCATGTCACAGGTGTTGATTTCACATCCGCTGGTTAGAACTTGGTCTTGATCACTTGGTTAAGGCTGTTTTTCAAACATTATTATGTTTCCCCTTTAAATGAAGGGCGGGAGACATTGTATAGCTGTGGTTGTTCTGGCTCTAATGATTTCTAGTTTTGCTGACAACTTTAAAACCCTTAAAGATATCTTAATGAGAAATAGTTGCTGTTCACCTTAATTAGCTGAAGATGATGTGTGTGTAGTCCACTGCAGCTACATTACTCTGACCTTGACCTCAAGGTCAAAGGTCAAATAAGTGTGAATTTTTTAATTAATTTTGTCTGCATAACGTTTAACCTGTTAAATATACCTTATTCGGCAAGCCTCGTGTTTGACAACTTAATAATCCCCCCTGGGGTTGAGATCCTCCTGTCTCACCGCAAAGGGGGTTAAAGATTCTATTACACTTTAATCAGAAGAAGCCTACGTGCAGTACTCTGGTTAAAACACCTTACTCCAGTTATACCTGCAATCATTGTTTTTATTTAGTATATATACTTGTCTGCACCATAGCCACTTAAACTTTACAACATACAGTATCAAATTTGATTAATGGTTTAGAACAATAAAGTTTTTCCTAGCACACCCATCCCACTATAAAAGCAGCAAATAAACATATTTGTATAAAAGGGAAGACATAGGTACATATTTGTTCACCAAAACAGAGCTCTAGTTTTCTGTATATGTTATTCATTTCGGTCATAAGATCAAATCAGTATTTGGAATTGAGAGGGATCAAAGCCATTTCAATCAAGATTGATGTCATTATAAGGAATGCTTACTCCGAGTTGTGGAATCCTTGTTTACACCATTTTGACTTTGTTGCATCTTTTGCAAAAGGAACTAATCTGGTTAGTGTTTGGTATGAGGATCCTATGTATTCAAGCAAAGATGAACATGCCAGATTTGAAATACCCAGTAAAACCAGGTTTATCTTTTACCTAAATGTATCTCACAAGAGAAGTAACTGTGATTTTACATACAGTACTGTACATACCATTGAAGAAAATTCAGTAATCAGTTATGCTTACATGAACAGTCTATAACTAGTGTATACTATAAAGGAATGCTTCAGTATTGATTTCAATTGATTTCTTCTAAGATTTATTGAAGAACTCCAACATTATCTGACATTGCAGTGCATGTGTATCAGGCTAGTGTCCTGATGGGAATATTAGATTGGGCTCTGTGTGTGTGTATTATGGTAATGTCCTGGTTATAACAGGTATGACAGGTATGACAGGTATAACAGATATAACAGGTGTTACAGTTACCAGGTATTTATATTTCAGACAATTCCCAAGGAGATGACAATTGTAATTCTGACAGTGACAATGAAAATGAGGATGAATTGGCTGCAAGTCTGATCAAGCGGGTAAATACGTCTTCTTGTTCATTGTTGTCATTCTCTTTACTCACAACTCACATCTTGTACAGTTTATGGAATATATTGAGTGTATGTATTTACAGGACCATGATTTATTCCCAGATTCTGTAAGACTATTTTCAGATATTTTTATATTTATGTTCAAATTAATGCAGAATTTACTGGCTTTAATTTCTAAAATCTTGATTTCTTCTTTTGCGGCATCTTTATATAATGTTTTTTTATGAAATCAATTTTTAGTTGATAGAGGAACAGAAGCTTGATGAAGCAGCAGGCAGGGACAGTATAGATGTGGACAAAATTGGGGTCAGGAGGTCACAGATCAGGTCCAATGAGGATATGTCACATGTAAGGTTCAAAGTATAGGTGAAATGAGATTGGGATCAGGAGGTCACAGATCAGGCTGAATAATATGTCACAATTAAGGTTTAAAGTACAGGTGAAATGAGATTGGAGTCAAAAGAATCACATGTATAGGTAACTTATCAAATCTCCTTAATCTGAGATGATTTCTGTGACATTTGCTTGTTGACAATAATAATATATACTTGCGTATCATCATTAACTATATTTTTCATATATATATATATATATCTATACAATTTGTGTAGGTCCCATACTGTGTTTTAAAAATGTCAAAAATGAAAATAGTAAAAATTAATTTTTAGTTATTATATTGTGAACATTTTTTTTTGTGCAGGAGGATGATGATGAACTTCCCTACTGTTCTATCTGTACTGAAGATGCCAATATTCGCTGTCATGGTTGTGATAAGGACCTTTACTGTAATCAATGTTGGAAGTAAGTAGCACAGTCATCAGGCTACCTGGTCTAGACCCAATACAGTTATGAATTTACCTGGTCTAGGCCCAGCACAGTTATCACTTTACCTGGTCTAGGTCCTGCACAGTCATTGCTTTACCCAGTTTAGACCAGTACAGTTATCACTTGACCTGGTCTAGACCCAACACAGTTATCACTTGACCTGGTCAAGACCCAACACTGTTTTCACTTGACCTGGTCAAGACCCAGAACAGTCATCCATTTACCTGCTCTAGACCTAGCACAGTCATTCGTCTACATGGTCTATGCCCAGCACAGTCATCCGTCTACCTGGTCTAGACCCAGCACAGTCATCAGTCTACCTAGTCTAAACCCAGCACAGTCATCAGTTTACCTAGTCTATATCCAGCACAGTCATCCGTCTACCTGGTCTAGACCCAGCACAGTCATGAGTCTACCTAGTCTAAACCCAGCACAGTCATCAGTTTACCTAGTCTAAACCCAGCACAGTCATCAGTCTACCTAGTCTAAACCCAGCACAGTCATCAGTCTACCTAGTCTAAACCCAGCACAGTCATCAGTCTACCTAGTCTAAACCCAGCACAGTCATCAGTCTACCTAGTCTAAACCCAGCACAGTCATCAGTCTACCTAGTCTAAACCCAGCAGTCATCAGTCTACCTGGCCTAGACCCAGCACAGTAATCACTTGACCTGGTCTAGTCCAAGCACAGTTATCACTAGACCTGGTCTAGACCCAGCACAGTCATCACTTGACCTGGCCTAGATCCAACACTGTTATCACTTTACCTGGTCTAGACCCAATACATTTATCACTTTACCTGGTCAAGACCAAGCTTAGTTATCACTTTACCTGGTCCATGTTTGTATTCTTAAATTAGTTAACTTGTTTTGTCCATTACTGATACATTATTATGAAGGTTATATTTATCATTATTGGTGAAGGTCATTCCTGTTATCAGTAGGTCATACTGTTCATAAACAAATATTTTTCACCAAATATATAAGGACTCCTCAGTTTTCACATTGAAATGTCAATAAAACCTTGGATAATTGGTGAACAAATCCATTTATAAATGGGAAGAAAGTTTTGTACAGCAACATTCAACGCTGTCATTGATCATTCAACAGAAAATGGTGAAACTTATCATGTTATTATCTGAACATATTTATAACCTACAGCATATGTGAAGTAAATGAAATGAATTGTATTCTTAACAGGACTTTGCCAAATTTTACTCTTTATCATAGATCATAGATATCTTATGAACTTCAGTGGACAGGAATTTCTTTATTAGAATAAAATGGTGTAAGTTTCTCACATTTCTTACGTTTTCTTCATTTTTGCAGCAAAAGTCACAAGGACTTCCAAATGGAAGACCATGTCACATCCAAGTATATTGTCCCAAAGGGAATCACCTGATTGATGGCCAATGGACGTTTTTCCTTGCTAGGAGATATCCTTATTTATGCTGGAAGGAAATCACTTTAATAATTTGATCAATACCAGTTACAATGGATTTTTCTCTTGACCAGGTTTTACTTCTTATTTTTTTTTACTATAGTTGAGGATCTTAATGTTTTAGAATATAATGATCATATCAATAACAAAGGACTGCAGACTGCCGATCAAGAGGCATTACCCATTGTGATAAAGAAACGATAACTCGTTGAACAAGAATTTACTATGTTGTAATCCATAATCTCACTACACATCACTAACTACATTGTATTACTATGTCCATGAGATATTATTTAAGCATGAATTTCATCAATCAAAAGGTAATCAAGAAATTAGTATTCTAAAGGAACGGATTCTTTGCTTAAAAACAAATATCTAAGCCAAAAGTTACAGTTTGCTTCCATGTTTAGTGTGTTTATGTATTCAGTTATAAGCTGTTAATGGCGTTACTCTGTGTACATGTTATGTGTTGCTCATGCTGGTAATATCAGTGATATTGATTCACACTACATATAGTAGTCACAGAATTTATGTTCAAGTTGCTGTTATGTCACAAATAAATTATTCATTGTAAAAGTCTATATACTGCATACAGGGTTGTTTATAAAAGAGAAAAGTACTGCATATTGTGTAAGTGATGCTGTATACAAGAGAATGGTACAGTAAGAGATGCTGTAAAGAGGAGCAGGATAGAAGTAATGCGGTATACAGGAGAATGATACGACAAATGATACTGTATACAGGAAAAAGGTACGACAAGTGATACTGTATACATGAGAAGGGTACGACAAGTGATGCTGTATACAGGAGAAAGATATGACAAGTCATGCTGTATACATGAGAAGGGTACGACAAGTGATGCTGTATACAGGAGAATGGTACGACAAGTGATGCTGTATACAGGAGAAAGGTATGACAAGTGATGCTGTATACATTAGAAGGGTACGACAAGTGATGCTGTATACAGGAGAATGGTACGACAAGTGATGCTGTATACAGGAGAAGAGTACGACAAGTGATGCTGTATACAGGAGAAAGGTACGACAAGTGATACTGTATACTGGAGAAGGGTACGACAAGTGATGCTGTATACAGGAGAAGGGTACGACAAGTGATGCTGTATACAGGAGAAGAGTACAACAAGTGATGCTGTATACAGGAGAAAGGTATGACAAGTGATGCTGTATACATTAGAAGGGTACGACAAGTGATGCTGTATACAGGAGAATGGTACGACAAATGATGCTGTATACAGGAGAAAGGTACGACAAGTGATGCTGTATACAGGAGAAGGGTACGACAAGTGATGCTGTATACAGGAGAAGGGTACGACAGGTGTTGCTGTATGCATGAGAAGGGCACGACAAGTGATGCTGTATGCATGAGAAGGGTACGACAAGTGATGCTGTATACAGGAGAATGGTACGACAAATGATACTGTATGCAGGAGAAAGGTATGACAAGTGATACTGTATACAGGAGAAGAGTACAACAAGTGTTGCTGTATGCATGAGAAGGGTACGACAAGTGATGCTGTATACATGAGAAGGGTACGACAGGTGATGCTGTATACAGGAGAAAGGTACGACAAGTGATGCTGTATACAGGAGAAAGGTACAACAAGTGATGCTGTTAATGGGAGAAACGTACAAGTGATGATGGGAAATGAAATTTTGTTGAAACCTAGTGAATTATATGTTCTCCACCCCACGGGGACTTGAGGCACGGGGTCAAAAGGGTCAGATTTACTCAATTTCCAAAAATCTTCTTCGCAATACCCAGATATGGTAGAATTGAATGCTCTTCATGGATGAAAGCATTCTAAGGTACTTTACGAAAATTGAGAACTTCATGGCCCCAGGGTCTCACAATTCCCAGTGGGGAGGGAATAAATTTTACTAAAGTTAATATAGGAAATATAGATTTTTGATTATAATTGGTTTAATTTCCAGCCAAAATATTTCAAACTTGGTTAGAATTCTAAATGAAGCATGACAACTAGGTGGTATGAATAGATTTTATCCTGACTTACTCCCAAGGGCTGTTAGGCAGTACCATAAAGGGTCAAATAGACTTATATTTTGAAAAAAATTGTTCAATGTCACAATTTCTTTTTCATGACACTTGAAAGCTACTTTCCCTTTAACCGTTATATTCAATATTGCTTATCTCAGGTGACGGTCAGGGCCGCTTGGCCTCTTGTGGTTTTTGAGAAGAAGACATTTAAAGATTTTAACATATTTGGCCCATGTGACCTTGAAAACGGGGTCAAGGTCATTCATATCTCTTTATCTTTGGTTATTAGAAGAAGTCATTTGAATGGAAAGTTTACGCATGGTGAAATGGCAAATGACGATGAATAAAAACACAATGGCTGTAGCCAAGGTCATCCTGACCCTTCAGTCAGTTGACCTAAAAATGACACACAAAAATTATGTTACAAGACCACCATTTTATTATAGGATTACTTCAGTCCAATAGTTATGACGTACAATTGAATACAAAAACAGCTCAGAATTTGACTAAATCACACTTCTTCCTTACAGAACTATGGACTGACTATAAAAAGTATATCCTTAAATAAAAAAAGCAACTGAACTTTTAACAATGATCTGATAACTTTTTCTGAGAATCTAAATTCACTTGTTCTTGACTTAAAATAAATATTTAAATGATCACAAAGCAAATTCAAATTTGTCACAATATTTAAATTTCATAATGATACCATTGAAGTTTAAAATAATAAGTCATATTGAAATAAACAAGAATTTTAATGTGACCCAGGTACTTTGTTATAAAACAATCAGCAATTAATTATAAGTTCCATGTAAAAGTTTTCATCATACTACAATACTATTACACTGTGTAAACTGATGTGTTCTTACACTGGTGTATTAAGTAAACTGATATGTTCTGTGCACTGATGTATTAAGTAGACTGATGTGATCTTGTGTACACCATATCGTGGGCTGATGAACATTGTGCACTCTCACTGTAAACTGATGTTCTTCATGAACTGATGTGCTGTGTATACTGACATTATCAGTGTTGTACTCTGTATACTGACACTATCGGTGATGTACTCTGTATAATGACACTATCAGTGATGTACTCTATATACTGACATCAGTGAAGTACTCTGTATACTGACACTATCAGTGATGTAATCTGTATACTGACATCAGTGAAGTACTCTGTATACTGACACTATCAGTGTTGTACTCTGTATACTGACACTATCATATCAGTGAAGTACTCTGTATACTGACATCAGTGAAGTACTCTGTATATTGACACTATCAGTGTTGTACTCTGTATACCGACACTATCAGTGATGTACTCTATATACTGACACTATCATATCAGTGAAGTACTCTGTATACTGACACTATCAGTGATGTACTCTATATACTGACACTATCAGTGATGTAATCTGTATACTGACATCAGTGAAGTACTCTGTATACTGACACTATCAGTGTTGTACTCTGTATACTGACACTATCATATCAGTGAAGTACTCTGTATACTGACATCAGTGAAGTACTCTGTATATTGACACTATCAGTGTTGTACTCTGTATACCGACACTATCAGTGATGTAATCTGTATACTGACACTATCAGTGATGTACTCTATATACTGACACTATCAGTGATGTAATCTGTATACTGACATCAGTGAAGTACTCTGTATACTGACACTATCAGTGTTGTACTCTGTATACTGACACTATCATATCAGTGAAGTACTCTGTATACTGACATCAGTGAAGTACTCTGTATATTGACACTATCAGTGTTGTACTCTGTATACCGACACTATCAGTGATGTAATCTGTATACTGACACTATCAGTGATGTACTCTATATACTGACACTATCATATCAGTGAAGTACTCTGTATACTGACACTATCAGTGATGTACTCTGTATACTGACACTATCAGTGATATGCTTTGCTTAAGGATACCTGGTGTGATATGCTCTATATAATGACGTACACTGTAAACTGACACTATCATTGAAGTTTATATGTAGTAGCCACACAGCTCTATCACGTGCTAGTGAGGAAATCAGATGGATTAGAAATATTTCTACTCTTTCAGGATTATTTATACAGTACAAATAGGATAATATTGTTTTCACAAAAACATTTGATTTTCTGTAATGGACGGCATCATCAGCTCCAATCACAAAATACTTCAATGAAAACTTGGATTAATTTCATAAATCATAATGTGTATATGGTGAGATTCCTTTTTTCACTGTCAATCAATAAAGAAACTATTTGAAAACCAAACATGTTTTAGAATTACTCTTATAGCAATAATTCTTCAGCTCTGTTCATGTTTTACACTATAACGCAGGAGATAAACAATTGTAATATAGCACATACCAGCTGTAATGCTTGGAACAACTAGCTGTAACCAAGATATTTGGTTCTGATACTGGACAATCATGCTGTTATACTGAATATATTCAGCTGTTATACAGGAAATATTTAACTGTAATACAAAAGCTAACCCATTATTATTCAGGACTTATCCTCCTGTATAAAATGGGATATCTAGTTGGATATTCAGCTGTAACACTGGAGATACTGTATTAAACAAGGCTGCAGCTTACAGCTTTAAATAAGATTACATCCAGCTGTGTTATATGAGATCCAGCTGTAACACAAGATACATCCAGCTGTTATATAGATATCAAGCTGTAACACTTGATACATCCAGCTGTAATATAGATATCCAGCCATAACATAGGATACATCCAGCTGTAACACAGGCCACATCCAGCTGTAATACAGGATACATCCAGCTGTAATATAGATATCCAGCCATAACATAAGATACATCCAGCTGTAACACAGGACACATCCAGCTGTAACACAAATATCCAGCTGTAACACAGGATACATTCAGCTGTAATATATATATCAAGCTGTAAAACAGGATACATCCAGCTGTAACACAGGATACATCCAGCTGTAATATAGATATCTAGCTGTAACACAGCATACATCCAGCTGTAACACAGGACACATCCAGCTGTAACACAAATATCCAGCTGTAACACAGGATACATTCAGCTGTAATATATATATCAAGCTGTAAAACAGGATACATCCAGCTGTAACACAGGATACATCCAGCTGTTATATAGATATCTAGCTGTAACACAGGATACATCCAGCTGTAACACAGGATACATCCAGTTGTAACACAGGATACATCCTGCTGTAGCACAGGATACATCCAGCTGTAACACAGGATACATCCAAATGTAACACAGGAAACATCCAGCTGTAACACAGAAAACATCCAGCTGTAGCACAGGATACATCCTGCTGTAGCATAGGATACATACAGCTGTAATACAGGATACATCCAGTTGTAACAAAGGATACATCCAGCTGTAATAGAGATATCCAGCTGTAACACAGGATAAATCCAGCTGTAATATAGATATCCCGTTGTACCACTGGATACATCCATCTGTAACACAGGATACATCCAGCTGTAATACAGGACACATCCAGCTGTAATGTAGAAATTCAGCTGTAATACAGGATACATCCAGCTGTAACACAGGACACATTCAGCTGTAACAGGACACATCCAGCTGTAATGTAGAAATTCAGCTGTAATACAGGATACATCCAGCTGTAAAACAGGATACATCGAGCTGTAACACTGGATACATCCAGCTGTAACACAGGATACATCCAGCTGTAACACAGAATACATCCAGCTGTAATATTGCTATCCAGCTGTTACAGAGGTATCCATTTCTCATACAGGATACCTCCAGTTATATTGAAGAGATATCCAGCTTTAACTTTGGAAATATCAAGACGTGGTATTTGAGATATGTGTCTGTAACAAGATATCTTCTGATGTGCAGTGGCTGATTATGGGCAAATTGTCATCATCAAACATTTCTCAGATGTATTAAGTTACGTATACTCCACAATGGCAAGTCACAATATAATTTTTGACAAAGTTTATAATTGTAATAATCAATTTAAACAATTCAATATATACTTTACCAATGGTACATGTAGTATCTGAGACATTATATGTTGGATCTTGACAACACATAGGGAGCATTTTAGGAAACAGGGGTGGGGTAAAGTTAAACCATCAATATAGAAATACAATAAATACATAACAAAATAACAAAAAAACAATAAAATCAATAATTACATACTAATGTAAAATACAGAAATATCACAGACAACAGAATGTCATGACGACATTATAATAAAACACTGGATCAGCCTTGTCTTTACTGAATACACTCCTTAAACTGCTCCAATGCAATTTTAAATTTCAAAAGTATAATCACTTGTCAAGATAAAAAAAGCATGTTTATAACTAAAATAAATATCTGTAAAATACTACGTTTGTTCCAAAACTGTGCTGAGAAGATCAATAGGAGTGACATTACTGTAATGGGATATTACAATTACTATTGTGATATTATCATAATTGATGTGATATTAACGTAATGGTTGTGATATAACTGTAATGGTTGTAACAGTACCAAAATGGTTGTAGTAATACAGTCACAGTAAAGGGTGTGATATTACCATAAATGATGTGATATTGGTGATATTACGGTAAAGGGTGTAAAATTATATTAAAGAGTGATATTATGGTCAAGGTTGTGGTATTAAGGTAAAGGATGTGATGTTGTTGATATTATGGTAAAGGACATAATATCTTAAAGGGTGTGATATTATGGTAAAGGGTGTAAAATTATATTAAAGAGTGTGATATTATGGTCAAGGTTGTGGTATTACGGTAAAGGGTGTGATATTGGTGATATTATGGTAAAGGACGTAATATCTTAAAGGGTGTGATATTATGGTAAAGGGTGTAAAATTATATTAAAGAGTGTGATATTATGGTCAAGGTTGTGGTATTACGGTAAAGGGTGTGATATTGGTGATATTATGGTAAAGGATGTAATATATTAAAGGGTGTGATATTATATTAAAAGGTGTGATATTTTGGTAAAGGGTATAGTATTATATTTAAGGCTGTGATATTATGGTGAAGGGTGTGATATTATATTAAAGAGTGAGGCTTTATTTTATTTTCGGGGATGGAATAAAACTAAACACAAAAAGATACCATGAAAATAAAGGAATCAATATCAGATTTCATGACTTCCACAAAATGAAATCCCTCTTGCACCAAGCTTTCAATATAAAAACCGTGAAAATCTGGACCATTGAAAAACAGAAATTTACTAGCAGTATCTGTATATATTACCCCAAAGTACGGTATCTGGATATGTTACCTTCAGACTACATTATCTAGATATGTTTCCCACAGACTGATATGTTGTATTTAAGCCACAGTCATTACTGCATACTTTCATCTGTGTTGCAATCCTGTGAAAACCACTTCACAAGCATTTATTTATTGACATAATCATGAAGACAGTTTGAATCCAAAAATCTTTTCGTCAAATGGTTCTTTCTCCTAAAATTGATATGTACAGACTAGTTATCACTTACAAGTTGTTACTTCTTGATTTCATCAAAATAATTATTAAATAAAAATATTTCATGGCACATAACTTTGACAGATCTTCGTCTACATTACCTGTGATTCTATCTTCAAACTGTCTATACTATACAAGACTATCACTGAACAACTAAGGGTGGTACATCAATATAAGAGAGCAAACTTCTTATTGAAATATTGTGTTGATAATGTGTCATTATACCAAGTAAATCTGGTCCCTTTAAACTATCTATCAGGTTTAGTCAGCAGGTTTGTGTCTGCAATATATACATGAGAAGCAGTCACATGTAACAGGGAACATTATTCTTTCACTGCTTCCATCATCAATCAAATTCAGAACCTACACAGTAGGTAGGTATTGGTGCAGGAGGCACATTATTGTTCCTCTGGACAAAGCGCTTGCCTTAAACCTTTGACTGGATTTCCTGATCCAACAGGTATTAAGTCACCTGTCTGAACACTGGGTTTCTTCAGGGCTTTTATCCCACTGTATTGCCTCCACACTTCAATCTTTGCCATCATGACTGATAAAAGTTATTTGAAAAGAAGATAAATAAGTTGATAGTTTACTGTCTACTTTAAATAAAACCAAAGAATTAAATTTCTAGAGATCACATTAATGTACACTTGTGTGTTTCATAAAACATGTCAACACTCACAGATTCAGACACACATACACAAATTCATCTGGAATGTTCTTCCAAGACCCATTTCCAAAATATACACACCTCTCAAATGCTGCTATGTAATAAGAAAACAAATCACCTCTACAAGAACCTGTAGAAAACTGCAATGATTTTGAGCAAATTAGAGCAATAAAGGAAATTTGACTTCAAAAAATAAGTGTCATACAATAGTTCAACACAGACTAGAACTAAGAAGCATTCGCTTCCTTAAGAGACATGAATAGAAACATAACAAAATGGTTGGTGGAGGGTGTTTATATTTGATAAAACTTACCAAAACTGATTTACAGTCGTAATTAACCAACCTTTATATCCATACAAAACGTCATGTCAATTATATCAGTAATGTCAACCAAATGTCATATCCATTACCAGTAATGTCAACCAAATATCATATCAATTATCAGTAATGTCAACCAAACGTCATATCAATTATCAGTAATGTCAACCAAACGTCATATCAATTATCAGTAATGTCAACCAAACGTCATATCAATTATCAGTAATGTCAACCAAACGTCATATCAATTATCAGTAATGTCAACCAAACGTCATATCAATTATCAGTAATGTCAACCAAACGTCATATCAATTACCAGTAATGTCAACCAAATGTCATATTCATTATCAGTTACATCAACCAAACGTCATATTCATTATCAGTAGTGTCAACCAACCATCACATCACTTACCAGTAAAATCAAACAACTGTCACATCAATTATCAGTAACGTCGACCAAACCTAACATCTATTATCAGTTACATCATCCAAATGTCACATCCATTATCAGTAACGTCGACCAAACCTAGCATCTATTATCAGTTACATCATCCAAATGTCACATCCATTATCAGTAACGTCGACCAAACCTAATATCTATTTTCAGTTACATCATCCAAATGTCACATCCATTATCAGTAATGTCAACCAAACGTCATATCACTTATCAGTAACATCAACCAAACGTCATACCTATTATATGTAATATGTCAACCAAATGTCCTATCCATTATCAGTAACATCAACCAAACGTCATATTCATTATCAGTAGTGTCAACCAAATGTCATATCTACTATATGTAATATGTCAAACAACTGTGATATCCATCATTAGTAAGGTCAACCAACCAATCCATTATGTAAAGTAACTTGCCTTTCAGAGTATAAATTACCTGGTCAAAGCAATATAGATAAGATTAAACTTCACTGCTTTACCATAATTACACTAATATTGTATCAGGTGTTTTTCCCTATGATATCATAATCTACCATACACGTACCATATCTTTTATCTATAAGGTGTCAAAATGATAATCACTATCAGCATTAACTCCAACCATTCAATTCTAATGTCAACACAGGAATAGCCGTCACAAATAACAGAATGGTATTAGACAGTTAAACCTTGATATGGTCGGGATACTGAGGGAACTGACTGAGAATTCTGAATTAACTATAACCCTAAGCTGGTGGGGATGCTGATTGGCTAAAAGACTTCCAAGTTCATTTTTGACCCTTTAGATGGTGGGAATGCTGATTGGCTGAGAGGCTTCAGAGCTATGGGGATGTTGATTAGCTGAGGGACCTCTGGAATGTTCTTTGACCCCTCAGATAGTGGGGATGCTAATCGGTGGTGATGAGAAGATAGGGTAACCTAGAGGTGGGTCCGCTGACTGTACTGTCAGGTTCCTGAGAACTGTAGGATGGGCCTGAATACTATAGCGCTCTTCATCATCGTTGGTGAAATACAACAATTCCAGGCTAAGGTTTGCCCACTGGCCCCGCACTACTTCTGTGTTCAGTCGACCTATATGAGCAGCCACCTCTTGTAATGACAGCACTCGACTTGTGTAAGTTCCCTTCAAGTAGAAATACAAATTGAATGTAAGTTACGCAACTATAAAATGTTGTAAGTTTTGCATGAATCAAATGTTATATGTTTTGTAAAGGTCAATGTTGAAAGTTTTGAACAAAATGTTGCAAGAGTTGTACAGACCAAATGTTGAAAAGTTCTGTTCATTGAATAAAATCAAATGAAAACAAGAGACCCAAGATGCCTGCAACACTCACCTGGCTATTTCAGCTATTCAGTCATTCAACAAATAATTAAAAAAAATCCCTGGGGGCCACTGCTTTTACAAAATTGATCCCCTTCTCCAATTAAGCTGATTTCATTTCACCAAAGGATGTTTCAGACCAAATTTTCTTCAGAATCCAATCATTCCTACAGGAGCAGTAGGATTTTGAAGAAAATGTACACTTTTGGGCCCATCCCTCAGACCCAAGGGGGTCACACCCAACATATATACAAATTTGGTCCTGCTTCCTCAATTACCCTTCTGATCAAATTTAATCAAATTCCCTTTGATTACTTTTGACTACCGGTAGAAGCAAGTTTTAATGAAATATTGATGGACAATGGATGTCACTCCATGGCATAAGCTTACCAGTCCTTCAGACCAGGAAATATTCCAATAATATCAAATATTCCAACAAATACAATGGATGTCACTCCATGGCATAAGCCCACCAGTCCAGATGAGCTAAATAAGGCTTCAATGGATACAGCCAGTTATGACTAAGAGAGATTAACTGAATGCAGTAGTACCTGTTGATTGTTATGGCCAAGAGAGAAGAGATTAGGTTTACTGGCCAGTACTGCAGTCTTCCATTGATCATCAGACTCAAGTCCAATGTACCAGTCTCTGTCATATTCCTCCATGTACTCCTGCAGTTCCTCTGAGGAAGTCGCCTCTCCAAGCAACATTTGATCCAACATCAGCTTAAACCCATACCTACAATTTAACATTCCATAGGTCACATAAACCCATACCTACAATTTAACATTCCATAGGTCACATAAACCCATACCTACAATTTAACATTTCATAGGTTACAATCAAATATCCCTATAGATGCAATCACATATTTCTTAGGTATAAATAGGCATTTCTACAGGTAAGATTAAATATTCCTTTTAGAACAATGAAATATTTTTACAGGTACAATTTAACATTCTCACAGATACAAGTACATATTCCAACAGATACAAGCAAATATTCCTATATGTACAATTAAATATTCCAACCAGGTACAATTAAATATTCCAACAGATACAAATAAATGTTCTAACAGGTACAATTAAATATTCAAACAGGTACTTTTATTAAAGAATACATTTAGCTATTGGTATAAACAATGACATATTACCTATAGGCACGAACAATTGTGTATTATTCACAGGTACAAACAGCTGAATACTCCTACATATACAAACCATTACAGATTACCTTCATAATCAATTAAAGGTATCATGTACTCTATATTAACACTATATGTAGGTACCATGTACTCTATAGTAACACTATATGTAGGTACCATGTACTCTATATTAACACTATATGTAGGTACCATGTACTCTAAATTAACACTATATGTAGGTACCATGTACTCTATAGTAACACTATATGTAGGTACCATGTACTCTATAGTAACACTATATGTAGGTAGCATGTACTCTATATTAACTCTATATGTAGGTACTCTATAGTAACACTATATGTAGGTTCCATGTACTCTATAGTAACACTATATGAAAGTACCATGTACTCTATAGTAACACTATATGTAGGTACCATGTACTCTATAGTAACACTATATGTAGGTACCATGTACTCTATAGTAACACTGTATGTAGGTACCATGTACTCTATATTAACACTATATGTAGGTACCATGTACTCTATATTAGCACTATATATAGGTACCATGTATTCTATAGTAACACTATATGTAGGTACCATGTACTCTAAATTAACACTATATGTAGGTAGCATGTACTCTATATTAACTCTATATGTAAGTACTCTATAGTAACACTATATGTAGGTACCATGTACTCTATAGTACCACTATATGTAGGTACCATGTACTCTATAGTAACACTATATGTAGGTATCATGTACTCTATTTCAACACTATATATAGGTACCATGAACTCTATAGTAACACTATATGTAGGTACCATGTACTCTATATTAACACTATATGTAGGTACCATGTACTCTATAGTAACTCTATATGTAGGTACCATGTACTCTATAGTAACTCTATTAACACTATATATAGGTACCATGTACTCTATAGTAACACTATATGTAGGTACCATGTACTCTATATTAACTCCGTATGTAGGTACCATGTACTCCATATTAACACTATATGTAGGTACCATATACTTTTTAGTCATTGTACCAATGCTGATAGTATACCATGTCAAATGTGTACCTGAAACACTTGATAACAAGTGAATGCAGCTCCTTGTCCTCAGACAACCAGTCCAACATGGCGTTCCAAGGCAGATCGCCTGTGTAGTACTTATAGAGTGTGCTTGCGGAACTGAAGGATGCTGGAAAAATTAATTGTTTCTGTATTGGGAATTTTCACTATAAATGATAATTTGGGGAATGTACATTTAGAAATCTTTGCTCTGACTAAATTGGATTCATTCTCTTACTATATAACATTTAGCCCATGAATCATCTGATTATAAACATCTGTATATGATATATCAGCAGTAAAGGCAAAAATCTCTTCATTTCAGTTTCTCAACATCCAAAAATGTTTTAGCTCAATAGCACAAGTGGAACTGGGGGACAATTCTTAAATGTGTTTTTCAAGATGGCAGTCATGATGGGAAAGGTCTAACTATACTTATGCACTTTGCTCTGAAAAACTGATCCAAACACAAATTTTCAAAGCCCCAATAACAATGTTAAAGTAATATCTTAGTCTTGCTTTTGCTCCTCTGTAGCAGTCAGACAAGAAAACTTATAACACACACCTTGAGAATTTTAAATTTTCAAGTTTAGCAAACTTAATAAATATAGATTATTTGTACTCACCTTGAGCATCAAATATGGAGTAACATGCCATCACTAGCTGTGCATAGCAATTCATTAGTGTGTCATCTTGACCGACATCTATAGCTACTTTCTCCCTTGGCTGGCCAGTTACTGACCAATCAAGTGTTCCTAGGACAAAGCGATACCACTCCCTCGGAAACTGGTCCAGGTAGCGAGAAAGCTGTGAGTATTCCACTGGCAACTCTCGCCATCGTGCAGGCACGCTGATGTGGAATGAATGAGGACACTTAAAGTCAGGTGAGCCAGCCAGGTTTGTGACAGGTTTATATATAGTGTTGTTGCCAATAGCTCCAGCTTTAGACTTCATGGCTGTAAATGTGGGCTGCATCACTTGCTTTGGCTTTGTAATATCTGATGCAGGTAAACCAAAGTCTAACTCTTCAAACAAATCGTCTAAATCATCCTTATCACCAGAAAGCTTGTTTTTACTCTTAGAGTTATCTACAGATGGATATGTTGAAACTTTGGACTTCTGAAAAGTATTTTTGTTAGTCTTATTATCGAAGATTCCATCATCTGACCACAAACTGTCAGCAAAGCTCTCTATAGAAGCCCAGGATGACTGCCGTTTCACTACTGGAGGTTTATTTACCATGACTACTGTATCCACAGTTTTTACACCTGTCATTGAGCTGGCCCCAACCACTCTCCTTGAGGCTGAAGGGGGTGACAAGTTATTGTTCATAGTCTCCTGGTTATGATTGATTTCCTCCATCTCCATTTTCTCCTTTCCTTCTGAGGAGTCACAACCACTATCACTGTCCCTGTCTACAAATGGTGAAGTGGTGCTACATTTGGTTCGATTGATATGATGCAATAGTACCCACACCAGACTTTTAGAGAAAGCTGTCATTGTGGTCTGATAACTGCCAGGACTGTCTATGATTCCTGTTAACACATTTCTGGCATCAGAGTAGGTGTGAACATACGCTGCATCCACAGGTGTTAGTGTATGTAAGGGGTACTGGTTCATCGACCCAAGTGCAAACCCTTGCTCCCGCTCAAACGCCTCTTCAAAGATGTCATCCAGTCTGGCTGCCTCTGCTGTGTGACAGGATGTCTCCTGTAGTTCCAGACCTTTAATGTTTACCGTACAGTAGCCACATCCCCGCTCTAGAACCTGCACCCAAGCAAGACGGTCCTGGAACCTCACAAGATAGTGGTTACCTGGCACAGGCTCACCTACAACAATGTTTTATACATATTTATAGTGTCCTTTGGTATCTTAAAATAGTAAAAAATATTTCATTTCAGATTTAACTAATAAAACACCACATTCCAACTATTCATGTCTCTTCATATTGGTGGCACTTTGGCAAGAAGAGCATTAAAAGTACTATACAAGCATTGAAACACATTAGGTAAAAATATCTGTATATATTAATACATTGTATATTTTCTCCATGGCATCTATCGGCCATTGATTCACAACTGAGACAAAAAACACAGACAAGAATGTCTAACAGTATATGGTTGAATGTTACACCTATTTTACAATGGTAATGTGGATGCTAAAATGAAACAGATATACAGTCTGGCCCTTGTGATAATATTGGTGTTTAGACAAACAGACAGACATTTGATATTCTGTGTATCCTAGGATACAACAGTGATTAACAATGTTGTACAGAAATCACAACATTTACTCAATTTTCATTTTTCAACATCTATCACACATACCTAAACTCCCATCTGCAAATGCAGTTCTCAAGACTTCAGCAAATTTAGGAGCAAACTGTCGATAAAACATGGAATCAGCACAGACATTTGCTGAGGCACCAACCGCTTCAGGCCAGAATTTACTAGGACGTGGAAAAGTGATGAAAAAGATAGGTAATGTAAAGAGTGGTAGAAGGGGTGCAGACAAGGCCGTGGCCACCAGTATAATACCCAGCACCACAGGGAACAGGATAATGGACAGGAAAATAATGACAGCTGTTGATCCTCGACGCTGTTTCTTGTCTGTCCAGGAAGATATCAAGAGAGACACACAAAAATATAACTTATTGAGGAACTGGAAAAACCTGTCTCTACACAGGCCTATAATTAGCGAGAGAATAGGTAATCCAAATTCTGCAACGGTGGAATTAGTACTGAGTGTGACTAGGATGAGGTGGGTGATGGACAGCTCAAGCAATGAATTGGGAGTACTCTGCCAGACCTAAAATAGAAAAAAAAAACAGTATTAAAATAAGAACAGTTATCAACATAATTTTTCCATACTAAGGTAATTTGCTGTATAAATTACAATCTACTTATGAATCATTGAGTTTTAAGAGATATCTATCTAAACTTCAGAAAGTTTTGAAATTTTCGTCCAAAGGAAAAATAAGGAATGAAACCAGTCTTTTCAGTTACAAAGATATATCAGAATTCTCAACCTATATTTTACAAGGTCAAAGAAAATTACTTGTATGAAACACCCAGAAAATACCAACATGGCAACATCATCATAATTCAAACTCAAATTCCATAAAACTAGGGCAAAATATGAACAAAAGAAAGATTTACACGGAGACTCCCGAAAATTTACAAGGAGAACAAGACCAGATGTTACGGAGGAGTAAGCTTCTGCTTCATCAACATCACTCGCCATGTAAACCTTGGTCAATCCAAGTAAGTTATGACACTTTTTCAAATGAGAACAAGATATACAGCAACCGAACCAACAGGCAAACTAACAAGCATTAAATACATCCAGCTTCATGTCGTATAAAAGAAATAGAATATTTCTCAATGAGATCACCATGGTGACCATAAAACATAATTTTCATCAACATACATCTTTCACACCCCTGTGTTACAAGCTTGTCAGTCACTTGACGACCTTTACACGAAAATCGTGATAATGGGAACAGGTCCTTGATTATAGAATCAACTGTGACATGTAAAGACAGCTGCACTGACTTCATTAAATATAGTGCTATATTTCAAGCTATACATACCCAGCGGAACACTCTGACCACACCAAAGATGTACCAGACTGATGTGTATGTAGATATGTCTGAACGCAACGACTTAGTGGTTGGATCTGTAGTTGTAACCAGTAATGAACAATATGCTAGCATGATGAGAGGAGCCACTGAAATCAGAACAATATCAAAATAAGGTCAACAGGATAAGAGGAGTGTCTGATGTAAGGACAATATATTGTACTAGGTGACAAGAGGAGCCTCTGATGTTAGGATGGTATGTTGTACTAGGCGACAAGAGGAGCCTCTGATGTAAGGACAATATATTGTACTAGGTGACAAGAGGAGTCTCTGATGTAAGGACAATATATTGTACTAGGTGACAAGAGGACCCTCTGATGTAAGGACAATATATTGTACTAGGTGACAAGAGGAGTCTCTGATGTAAGGACAATATATTGTACTAGGTGACAAGAGGAGTCTCTGATGTAAGGACAATATATTGTACTAGGTGACAAGAGGAGTCTCTGATGTAAGGACAATATATTGTACTAGGTGACAAGAGGAGCCTCTGATGTAAGGACAATATATTGTACTAGGTGACAAGAGGAGTCTCTGATGTAAGGACAATATATTGTACTATGTGACAAGAGGACCCTCTGATGTAAGGACAATATATTGTACTAGGTGACAAGAGGAGTCTCTGATGTAAGGACAATATATTGTACTAGGTGACAAGAGGAGTCTCTGATGTAAGGACAATATATTGTACTAGGTGACAAGAGGAGTCTCTGATGTAAGGACAATATATTGTACTAGGTGACAAGAGGAGTCTCTGATGTAAGGACAATATATTGTACTAGGTGACAAGAGGAGTCTCTGATGTAAGGATTGTATGTACTAGGTGACAAGAGGAGTCTCTGATGTAAGTGACTAGGTGATAAGAGGAGCCTCTGATGTAAGGATAATATATTGCACTAGGTGACAAGAGGAGTCTCTGATGTAAGGACAATATATTGTACTAGGTGACAAGAGGAGTCTCTGATGTAAGGATAATGTATTGTACTAGGTGACAAGAGGAGTCTCTGATGTAAGGATAATGTATTGTACTAGGTGACAAGAGGAGTCTCTGATGTAAGGATAATATATTGTACTAGGTGACAAGGGAACCTCTGATGTAAGGACAATATATTGTACTAGGTGACAAGAGGAGCCTCTAATGTAAGGACAATATATTGTACTAGGTGACAAGAAGAGTCTCTGATGTAAGGATAATGTATTGTACTAGGTGACAAGAGGAGTCTCTGATGTAAGGATAATATATTGTACTAGGTGACAAGGGAACCTCTGATGTAAGGACAATATATTGTACTAGGTGACAAGAGGAGCCTCTAATGTAAGGACAATATATTGTACTAGGTGACAAGAGGAGTCTCTGATGTAAGGACAATATATTGTACTAGGTGACAAGAGGAGTCTCTGATGTAAGGACAATATATTGTACTAGGTGACAAGAGGAGCCTCTAATGTAAGGCAATATATTGTACTAGGTGACAAGAGGAGTCTCTGATGTAAGGACAATATATTGTACTAGGTGACAAGAGGAGTCTCTGATGTAAGGACAATATATTGTACTAGGTGACAAGAGGAGTCTCTGATGTAAGGACAATATATTGTACTAGGTGACAAGAGGAGTCTCTGATGTAAGGACAATATATTGTACTAGGTGACAAGAGGAGCCTCTAATGTAAGGACAATATATTGTACTAGGTGACAAGAGGAGTCTCTGATGTAAGGATGGTATGTTGTACTAGGTGACAAGAGGACCCTCTGATGTAAGGACAATATATTGTACTAGGTGACAAGAGGAGTCTCTGATGTAAGGACAATATATTGTACTAGGTGACAAGAGGAGTCTCTGATGTAAGGACAATATATTGTACTAGGTGACAAGAGGAGTCTCTAATGTAAGGACAATATATTGTACTAGGTGACAAGAGGAGTCTCTGATGTAAGGACAATATATTGTACTAGGTGACAAGAGGAGTCTCTGATGTAAGGACAATATATTGTACTAGGTGACAAGAGGAGTCTCTGATGTAAGGACAATATATTGTACTAGGTGACAAGAGGAGTCTCTGATGTAAGGACAATATATTGTACTAGGTGACAAGAGGAGTCTCTGATGTAAGGATAATGTATTGTACTAGGTGACAAGAGGAGTCTCTGATGTAAGGACAATATATTGTACTAGGTGACAAGAGGAGTCTCTGATGTAAGGACAATATATTGTACTAGGTGACAAGAGGAGCCTCTAATGTAAGGCAATATATTGTACTAGGTGACAAGAGTAGTCTCTGATGTAAGGACAATATATTGTACTAGGTGACAAGAGGACCCTCTGATGTAAGGACAATATATTGTACTAGGTGACAAGAGGAGTCTCTGATGTAAGGACAATATATTGTACTAGGTGACAAGAGGAGTCTCTGATGTAAGGACAATATATTGTACTAGGTGACAAGAGGAGTCTCTGATGTAAGGATGGTATGTTGTACTAGGTGACAAGAGGACCCTCTGATGTAAGGACAATATATTGTACTAGGTGACAAGAGGAGCCTCTAATGTAAGGCAATATATTGTACTAGGTGACAAGAGTAGTCTCTGATGTAAGGACAATATATTGTACTAGGTGACAAGAGGAGTCTCTGATGTAAGGATAATGTATTGTATTAGGAAATATGGTATGTCATTGAAATAAGGACTAGTAGGAGCCCCTGAAATAAGGATGATATATTGCAATTGGAGACAAGGGGAGTTAAGGAGATGAAGACAATATATATTGAATAAGGAGATGAAGGGAACCCCTGAAATTAGTGCAATGTATTTTATTAGGTAAAGAGGGGAACTGATGAAATAACAACAATACATATTGTATTATGTCAGTATGACCAATTAGACAATCTTTGAAATTTCAGGACAAAATACCGGTAGTTTGTCTAAAGGATAACACAACATGTCACAGGTATGAATACAACTTACCCCAATTCACAATTACTCGGCGCAGAACACCTAATGGTTTTAATTTTCTTTTTCTGTCCTTAAACAAGTTTGTACGAGTAGCTGTTGGTGGAAATAACATATTTCTCCACAATCCTAGTATAATGTACACACTCTGAATATCTCTCAAAATCTTCTCCACTACACACAGTCCAATTATTACATATCCAAGAATCCTCCAAATACTGTCATCATTTGTTAAATTGTAATTGACAAGTCCTGCTAACACTCCAACAATAGCCAACATGATGAAATGGTACAGAAACTCCAACGGCCGCCACTTCCACAAAAACTGACATCTGTGGTTTGAGTTAATGGTATCCTGACTACCTGAGGCGACCTTGTTGCGAGTGTGGATGAAGGTGTGTAACTGGTCCCCGAGACTGCCAAGGTCTGTACTGAGGAGATAGCCACACAGAGCTGCCAGTAGCACGGACCCAAGACTCGCCGAAATGAAATAAGCACCAAGGTACACTCCAAGGGATAGTGTCAACAGCACGACAAGCCTAAAAGAACAACATATAAAACAATTTGCAATAACTTACATCATAAAAATTCTAATACATTCAATGTTTTAATTTCTACGAACACAACAACTCCACAATTTAATTTACAAACTTTCAAAATTTTCTCACACATATCCAATACAAATCCTGTAAGCATCACAAAGACATTGAGGTATGACTTACCGAACACCAGATGCACTAGTTGAACCCCCAAGGAGGTGTACATGTAGTTGTTCAAACAGCCAGTAGAAGACAGCATCTAAGGGTGGTAATATCCCAAGCATCCATAACAGTGGCAAGAATGAGAACAGAACATGGAGAGTTTGGTCTGTGGATAAGAACACTGTGGACAAGAATCTAAAATAAAAGAAAAGAGACAATGAATTATATCATAAGTTATGGTGCCACAATGTCATTTGGATTAAACTCCTTTTTAGTTTGTTTCATCTGATAATGAATTTTGTACTGAAAACAAGCCATCTGTATGTTTGGCTGAATTATTCTACATCCAAATGATTTATTTAAGATTGTAACTTTAAATGAAAATTTGTTTTTACTTATAATGCCTGTGTCTCATTTTTGAGGACCTAGTAGGGTGGCAGTATTCTTCAAAGTATAAATAGCTTTGGACTTACCTGTATAAGAGATGAAATGTGATACACAAAAACACATAAAATGGTCGCATCAGGGGAGACAACTCCCAACTATCTAAGGTCCTGAAAGTGGCAGGTTCTGGTGGGGCCGTGATGGTGAGAGGATACTGAGCCACACAAAGAGTGATCCAGCCAAAAGTATAAAGTATAACAGTCACCCCGGTGTTGTAACTGTACAAATCTCCTAGGGTTGTAGGTAGTAAGTACCACAAGGCAAGCCCACACATGCTTCCTCCTACCACTGAATGCAGCACAATATTAACCATGAATTTTTTTTTTGGCGCCACAAATTCAAATGTTTCCACACCACAACATGAAAAGAAGTCCACCTCATCATCCTCAGCCAGTAGATTTTTTTTCTTAATTGGTAGAGTTAAGTCTGATGAGTTCTGAAGCTGGACAGCTGTAGATATAATTTGTGTTATAAGTACAAAGGTGAAGATGAGACAGCCATACACGATTACAGCTATGTAATCTGTAACAGTACCTAGCTCCACAAGGAGGGTGAATACACCCCCTATCAGAAAGGGGATGATAAACAACAACACTTGATTCAGATACACATACACTGGAGCCTCATAGCCTAGTTTTAACTTAGGGCCTCCCAGGATGGTCTGAGGGAGGCGTTTGTAGAAAAAGTCTCGCTTGTATTCATTCAACAGAGGAATTCCTGTGCCCATTTTGTTTAATATTGTTTCTGTCTTCAATGCTGATGTTTAACTGCTATTTAACAGCCTATGGCACCTCTGGTTATGTAAGACTATGATAAAAGAGCACTTTACATCTTGAGATGTCAGGAGGCAAAATCCGTTGTAATAGTTCCTCAATCATTTTGATTAATGGGATGCATCACCTGTAGCACAAACAACACAACTAAATTAATAACAAAATCCTTCTTCAATACTGGTATATTGAAGCATTGTTTTCCAACAGCTGATTTTGAAATATGCCTTAGGTTAAGGAAATTGTAAAACTATTAAAAAATAATGTCATAAGTCAAGTAGAAGATGGATGTACATGGTTTAGTTATAACTCATGATAAGGAGACAATTTACATATTCTTTGGGCCAAACAAAACTATAATTTGGTTTTATATTGTTTAACATCCTGTTAACAAAACAAGAGATCCCAGAGGGATCTTGGCACCCACCATTGTTTGATCTTTATTTGTTCTTTGATGACTGGAATTTTTCCGTACATTTCTTTGCTCTGCTCTGTTTTCGCTCTTATTGATAAGAAATTTGAAAATTCCTTTGGTTGCCTGGAAGCCATTTTGTTTTTTGTAATCAGTCCCAAAATTAAACAGGCACAACCAGGAACCAAGAGGAACCTACATATAAAATCTGCTTGCTTCCTGAACTAGTTATGTACTTGAAAAATTCATGGTAGGTAAACAATTTCATTAAATTTTTGAAAGTGAACTGTAAGAATTTATCAATTTGATAAAAAAGTTTAACACTGATTAAACTTTCATAGTTTTGATCAAACAGTCACTGCATTGAAATTGCAAATTATCCTGTTTGGATGCAAATGAAATGAAAAGTTGAATAAGTTGGTTTCCATCAAATGATTCCTGTGTACATTTCTGATTTTTCTAATCTGGCACATGAAAACACTTTCGTAAGTGATTCTTACAAGATAACTGCATACAATGGTAGTATACCAAGTAAAGCAACCTATTCAAAACCTTACGCCTCATCAGGGCTACAAATCAATCCTATGCTTGCTGTTGGAACCAAACTGAAAGTATCAAATATATCAATAATATGTACTATGTGGGCCCTTGAATGAATTAATATGTATAGCATCTAATTAACACCTGATATGGGTAAAATGCTATCAATTGTATAATAGTTAAATTAAAAATCCTAATAACAGCATATTTTGCCTACTGATGTAAACATGTACATCTACTGATGATCAAACATGCACGTCTATATCTTATCCTTAAATGTAATAGTGTTCATGAGTAGAGAAGTGAGATACTACAATTTAACAAATTATATCCATTTAGTTTTAGAACCAATTTGAATTAAAAGCATGGATATCTATATATTTCATAGTTCCAAAATGTGGATTATTTTAGCCAGGTACAACTGGTGCTATAGTTATTATTTCTTAAATTTGGAGTTCTTTTCATGGATTTGTCACTTGCTGGTCCAATTTATATAAAAAAATTATGGTTGTTATATTGATATTAATTCCAATCAATATCTTCATTGTTTAATAATCAATTACTTCTTGACATCTGTGACCTAGTACTGCTTTCAAAAACTTGCTACAAAACTTAAGTGTAAGGTTTGCTTCCTAAATTAACACAAAAATTCAATGGTTGAACTATAAAATAATCAACAGTTCACATGTGCCAAAACCAGCGTTACTACATTCGGTCCTATATTCTTTGAATAAGCAAGCTAAAAACCAAATGAAACAGCTTTACAAAATTGTCAAAATCTGCCTTCCAAGTTAGCCATATCCAGATGGTATTTCTGATAGCTTTGTACTTCCACAAATTTTGTTATCCTTAGCTGCTTCAAAGCAATAAAATTCACTTACTTTGTGATTGTAAATCTCAAACATTAATTTAAAGTAACACTTTAGCTACCAAAAGATAATGTTTTTTCAACACTATAATTATTGATGAAGTTTAGAATTAAACAGACTTACTTCTGGTGTGTCAACATTTTTTCTCTATATTTTCAATCTATAAAACATCTTTCTAAAGTAGAAAAATGCATTAACATTTGAAATTCTGGAACTTCAAACTAATGAATGCACAAACAGGAAATGCCTTGGGCTAATAAATTTTACGTATTCATATGACTGCCATGACTAAAATTTGAAAAAAAAAAAATATTTTTATCTAAATTGGAAGGCATCTGTTCTGGTTTAGTTAAATATCTCTACTTACAAAAGTATATCAAACTGAACATTTATAGGAGTTAAAATTACTTTGTTTGAACATTTATTATACATTGTTGTCAAGTTCAACAATCAAGATAAGCTCTATAGAGGGGAAGTTACGATGCCGCTAATGGAAAAATTATTTTTGAATGTTGAAGGAAAATCCTTGATGGAAGACCAATATGCTTGATCAAATACAACTTGAAAGTCAAGCTGTCTGTGCATTCATCTACTGCAATATCTTTTTCTAAAAAAATTGTGTTTGAACACATATGAAGTCTACTCCATGTCAGACGATAGAGGTCATTTGATACGCTGTCTGTCAGAATGAAGGATTACAAGGTATGATTGTTCATGTTAGATATTACACATTATATAAGATACATGTACATTTAAATATAAATATATAATCACCTAGGACAAATATTGATTTTAAGTTAAGTTTATTAACGATACAGGATCTTATAAGATCCTCTTCATCGGACTCAAAAACATGACATAAAAATTTAAATGAATGTGAATGCAACGTTACTTGTTAATGTATCTGAGATCCATAATTATAGTCTATAGAGGAGTTAATGATTTTGCCAATATTTATCCATATTTTATATTACGTTGTTGGTTTTCAAAAACATGTGTCTAACTTCCAAATCAGCTAATTATCAAACCAATATCTGCTAATATGAGAATGTTATAGGCGAACATACTTCGTCAGAAACAGGCAAGTTGTAACACTCTCTGAATTAAAACTGTCTATAAACGTGCTACCTGTCTATTGTTTATGTTGACAACAAAACAGCATTTTGACAACCATTTCATTTACCTGTTCGTGTTTATGAAGCTGGTAATTTGATATATAAAACAGAAAACTATTTGCGCAAAGAACTATTAAAGAAGTCGACTGGCTTCAAAAGCGCTGCAGCCATTACCGTTTCTTGTCAGTGACATTTGGTACGCATTCCAATCCTCATCGCCATTGAGATGCTCTAACTATAGAAACGACAGAAAGTAAAATTCCGGAAATATCGTTTTTTATATATTTATTTATATTTCGTTGAGATAGAAATTCATTGTAGTGGGAAACAAATAAAAATATGATTTTTATTCACATACTAATTATATTAAACTTGAAATGATGACCAAAAAAGGGAAAAGAAGCTGAAGTTCGAATGAGATAATGGGTCAAAAATTTAGTTTCGAATATTTTTTCATTAGAAACTTGATATCACACACAGCAACAAATATTACCCTTTATTATTTAATCGATACATTTTCGTACTTAAATTTCCGACCACGAGTGGTAAACTTTCATTACGAATATATTTTCTATATCAGTTGCTAGCTCTTCATATTGAAAAATATGGCGGCTGCTGGAGTCAACATCTGCGTTGAAGCCGTGCAAGAAAACCAAATTCAAGAATGTCGAGTCGTGGAGAGGGCAGATGGGGATGGTCAGGAGATACAAGAAGTATATGTCCAGTACGTCACTTAGAGATAATCCATTTGTGTGATAGATGACTGTTATTTTCGTCAGTTCTGGGCAAGCTAGTGGCCTCAACAATATCCATTTGTTTGTTCGTCTGATAACCATAATAATATGAATTAGGCACTGCCTAAAAACGAGCACAAGTTGGTCAAGAAATTGCACATATTGAACAGCCTGATCCATGTTTGCACTGAAACGTGTTTTTTTTTATTTGTTGTATATTTCGCAAGATTTGAACAAAACATCGACACATACAAATGTACCAATATATCATCATCAGCAGCAGCAGCAACACATCTTCTTCTTCTAGAAAACAATGTATCACCATGATCAGGCGGTGGTTTGGTGGCACAGTTGTAACACACTTGTCTATTTCCTAGCCATTCTGGGTTCGATTTTCCGAAGGGATAGAAAGGATACAGGTTTCCTCCCAAAGTTAGACCCCTCTCTTGCTTATAACAAGTGTGATTTTTATAAGTTGAAATAACAAAGTTTCCATATGTAAGTAAGTCATGCACATACAATCATACACCATGAAGGCAGACAAAGAAGAACAAAACAAGGACGACAAGATAACGCAAAATGTGACACTTTCCCTTCGCGAAGCTGTTTAAATGAAAAACACACAATCATATATATATTAATATTACAACAAGTTAATTTCTATTTGCTATTTCTAATTGTTCCATACAAAGTATTGAAATGGAGAACTTCTACTAGAGTACTAGCTTGATGCCTGTACAAAGTATTGAAGTAGAGAACTTCTACTAGAGTACTTGCTTGATGTCTGTACAATGTTTTGAGTATCAGCTAATTACCTTGAATGGTTTAAGATAACTGGTTTGAAAAAAGTTTTGTGGTTTGGTCTATGTTTTCATGGTAACAGAAAAAGGATTTAAATGGCAATCTTCCCCATAGCAAAAGAGACTACTAGCTTATTAAGTGAAAACAGTTTTGAGCAATTACCTTGTCAGAGTATTGGCCCAGAAAAACTGAAATTTTGATGAGGGTAACAATGGTAACAATAAATGTATTAAAAAAGTCACTGACAACATATCTAGACTATAACAATTGATAAAAAAGATCTTCAAAATAAATGCATAAGAGTTTCCCTTTTAGAGTTACAGATATTGCAGAGAGGACTTTCTATCATCTTTGCTTTAAGAAAAGAAAGAATTTTGTCAAAGTATGGTGAAAGACAATATATTATAGTTTTAGTCGGATTTGTAAAGGTGGTGCTTATAGATTTAACAAGTTTTCATTATTAAAATCACAATATTCTCTCCTGCTGTTTTCTTTTCTCTTTGCTATTGAGAGTTTTCGTTCTGTTCATTAACAAATCATAAAATGCTTTAGAACCTTTGGTTTTTTAAGCAATTTAACTTGTCCTGGTAACAAAAGGAGGGTAAAGTTATAAACCCTGTTGAGACTATTCTGTTATACATTGTAATTAAGAAAATCGATATATATATGTTTAAATAAAATTCTTATGAAAGCCACAATATATTACACAAACAAACTGCATTATTCTGTAACCCAACCCACCCACCCCCCACCAAAAAAAAAAAATCCCCACTAATAGTTATTTTATCATTGTGCCTTATAAGTGTTTGCTGGAAATTTTCTAAACATTCAAATACACGATCATAATAAGTTATCGAAAGAACATCCTCATCTTGCAGAATTAATATAGTTAGGAGATGGGCGAGTTTTTCGTCAAATCGGGGCCTTACATCACTTTCCGTGAACGAGAAACACATCGTCTCGTTCACGGAAAGTGACGAAAGGTCCCAAACATTAAACCGGAAATCAGGTACATCAGAGCACAACCGAGCTCAAATCTTGAATGGTTAAAATTGCAATTTTTCAACGAGATATTTGTTATATATGTTTCAAACCAATAAAGTGTATGTTTGTTAAATTCATCTGAATTATTTAAGACTTTTAGTAAGATTTCATTTCTACATGAGAGCTCAAAACGATATTTTGTTGGTCAAAATAATTTTTAATCCATTCAACGGGTCGGCAGTTCTCATTGCGTACTGCGGCAAGTGTATTGTGGGTGTTCCTGCCACACTTCCGTTTAAGGTTGATCGTATGGGCAGGTTGTTTGAGTTGAATTATCACACACACACATAATACCATAAAGCGCTTGCTATTAGACACAATGTGTATAAAACATACTTGTTAACAGTTCCATTACCACCAAATGTGTCCTCAAATACGAAGTCCACATGTGACGTGGATAAACTGATGCAACAGAGAAATAAATGGCAATTTTCACGCCAATAAATTCATATTGAATCAACCTCGGAGACATACAATAACAATGAGACACACATATATATAGTATAATCAAATAGGCACTGCGAGTGCAAGTTGATCAACATGATGCACATTTTGAACTGCATGTGCAGTGGCTTCAATGAAGCAGGTTTTTTAATTACTTAAATTTTGCAATAGTTTAACAAGATACGCCAACATATTTGCATCTAACAAAGTCTTATGTTATCGTCTTCTTGATACAGGGATCTGTTATCTACGTCCCTGTTGATACTATATCATCAGATGTTGGTTGGGTAATGCAGTGGTAACTCTCTAGTCATTCACCTAGCTGTCGCAGGATTCGATACCCTGAGCAGATATGAATTATTTACGGTTCCTTCACATGCTTACAACAAGAGTGATTGGTATAAGTTGGAAAAAGTTATGTAACCCTGGTAAAATACTAGCCGCAATATACCACTCGGCTAGAGAGAACTTCTCTTTGACTTGATTGGTTGAGAGTCAGATAGGTAAGCCAGGGGTCCCAGGTTCAATTCCTAGCAGTGGTGTTGAAATAGATAATGACCTCTGTTACAGTTTCAAAAAAAATCCCCAAAGTTTCTATATAAAAATAACTTATGCAAATATAACCTGACAACATGATGGCAGACAAAAAACAAAACAAAAGACTTGAAAAGAGAGAGAGATGTAGAGTGAGTATACAAAAAAGTGGACACCAAAATTGGTAAGGGATTTTGAGGAAGGGGGGTAATTAGTTAATAATTGGCCTGGGAGGGAAATGGGGATGGCTGGTAACTGTGGTATAAGAAAAATAAATGTGTGGTTACATGTGACAACGATGTCAGAGACTGGAAACTGATGTAATGAAAATTACATCAATGTGAATTATGTTGTATTTTTTCATCTCTTGCTGTAGGTTATATCAATATATAACTTTATATCAATTGGATGCACTATACTGTTTTCTTGGGGTTTTTTCTCTTTTTTTTTCTTCCCCACATACACAAATTCATCTGTAAGCATGTGCCTTTTACTGCAAGCTTGGACTTTATAAGGAACAAGGATGGAACGTCATGATTATTGAATTAATGTTTAGTAAGTTGTGTACAGATGAATGGTTAAATTTGTAATGTTTCAACAAGTTTTTGTTTTGGTTGTATGCCATTTGAAACCACAAACGTATGTGTTTGTTAAATTTATTTTTTTATTTGAATTATTTAAGACTTTTAGTATGGTTTCATTGCCACACAAAAGCTTGAAAAGATATTTTTTCAGTCAAAATATTTTTCAATCTAGTCTACTGGTTGACAGTTCATATTGCCTGCTGCGATAAGTGTATTGTGCATAGTGATGTTCCAGTCACACTTCCATTTAAGGATGATGATATGGGCAGCCTAATTTTGTTGGTTTTGATTTACCAGATACCATACATAAAGCACTCGAGATTGCTGGCTTGCTATTAATCTGACAAGCAAGAGTGTGAGCTATCAGAGAAGACTTTGGTGAACATCATTGTCACAAGGTGTATGGGAGACAACTCCCATAATGATTTTAATTCCAGATAACCCAGACCAAAAACTAGCTTCAAATTCCTGTAGAATTTCTTTTTGGCTTAATTAGAAGAATGCTAGCCTCGTAAGGAAGAGGTCATAGGTCATTCCCTTGTGGATGTAGTGAAAAAAAAAATTTTAGACAAGGGGAAAATATGGATATGTTATCAAAATAGTAATTGAATTCAACAAAACCTTTGCAAAACATTAACAAAAAGCAAGAAGCAAAAAAAACTAATTAAGATTCAAACATTGACTCTCAAAAATTCACATTGAGGTGTGCTGGCAGGATAAGAGTAACAAGCATTCCTGTTAAACCCTGGAAGACACAAAGAGAAACTGGTAAAGTACTAGCAGTGTCCTGCTGACTCAGCTGGGTGTAATTTTTTTTCAGCTCATTCAGTAAAGTGATATATAGTCATGTAAGGTTTAGGGTTTGATCCCTAGTGGAGGTATAATATACAAGAAGTCACATTAGAATCACCTTAGTTATGTAATAGATGTTTATAGATGTCTTCCTTTTATTATCAATATGACATTGATTTTGCAGAGGAACAAGTGTAGTGTGGTCAATACTATGAGAAGCATATTAGCTCCCTTAATCACATGCAACCTCTTTTCTTTTCTTTCTTTTTTATTTCATACTAGAGATATTGGTTTATAAATCAATATTTGTCAATTTGGTGCAACTTTGAATACAAAACAAATTTAATGATGATCAAAGGACATCTAGTATTGATGAGTCTTGATGGACTAAATTACCTGCCTTGATATACATTTTCTCTGTTTCACATAATATGAATATTTTGTTCTTTACCATATTATTTTGTGTTTTATTATGCTCAATTCATTATGTTCGTTTTTTTATCAACCTGTCCATTAGCATGTCCCATTCTTTAAACCGGAAAATAGATTAAAAGGAAATCAAATGCGATTTTGTCCTGGTTGGTGAAAATCTTCTTTCTCAAACAAGTACTAGTATTAAGGGCTTCAGATTGTTGATTTACATGTTTGTTAAGTTTATTTGAAGTTTGTTTATAATATGTCTTCACTTCTGTATGAATGCTTTAAAGGATATTTTGCAGGTCAGGATAATCTTTTATATGCCAATCAAACATTGACAAGACATGTTATGGCACTGTCCATCCAACTGCCTGTGGTAAACTTTTATTTGTTGGCATATCTTCACTCCAAATTTGTTTTATATCATTTCATTTCAAACTTTGTAGGCTTAATCACTTCATGACATACATGAAGTTGTATTTACCTGAATGGCAGTTGGATTCATCTGTATTTGAAAAAGTTACTGCCCCTTGTTTGTTTCATAACAATAATCTTGTCTGGAGATTTCTATGAGTTTTCAATTGCTTTCTTTCAATCTTTGTAGGTTTTATAATTATGAGATAAATTATGTTTCCCAACATTACAGTTTGATTTAACTTTTTTAAAGGCGTTATTGCCCTTTGTTTTTTAAGCCTTTAACTTTTATATGGATATCTTCCTCAGTTTTTAACCACTAAACTTTGTAGGTTTTATAACCATCACATGAAATTGTATTTTTGTTAATTATGCCATTGTGATTTTGAACTTTGTATTTTTAGGAACCGTTATTGCAACTTTTCCTTATGTGTTTTTTTCACCCTTTAAATCTCGCTGGACACATTATGTATCTCTTCCCTAAGTTTTCATCCAATTTCTTTGGAACTTGTTAGGCTGCAATACCACATGAAATTCATTTTCAATTACAGTATGTATATTGATGTGCTTTGGTTTATCGTTGAAGTACAAAGGACTGTGTCCCCTCTTCATAGATTGTGACTCATTATTACCAATTTCCAATGTTAGTATTCTTGTTGGCAAAATAAATCATGAATACCGTTTCTCATAGTGGTGTTCTTGTTAATCAGTTTTGGAAATAGTACTCTGGTCCTTTCAAATTCAACCATTGCTTATATGTACATGACAGACTTCTGACTTGTTTCTATGTGGAATATCAGTCTCATGTGAAATTGAAACTTACATCTGATCCTATGCACAGTGTATATTTTTATACGTGTATCTGTATATTTAGTACTTAAGATTCATTAAAGATTGTAATTGTTTTTTACCATTTATTTTTCAGACCACTCTCCATGTCAGAGAACTTGAGTAAACTTGCCCACAAGATAGACTTTTACAAAGATGAATCTGATGACAAGAAGGGATCATCAGGTGATATTGACAAAGAAAGCGAGGACAAGAATGCTACATCATTCCAGCCATCACTCTGGCCCTGGGATTCTGTTAGAAACAAAATTAAGTGAGTGCAAAGTGTTTTTAGCAAGAGGTACAATACCTCTGAATATTGGGTTTTCTGACTCCTGTAGGGTGCCCTAATGTTTTAAGTTTTCCAACTCCTCAGGGATAGGTACTGAAATGACTGTGATAATACTTTAGTTTTCTATCTCCCTAGGGGTGCCCTGACAGAGATGAGTGTACTACTGGATGTGCTCAACATAACGAAGGAGAAGCGCTATATGATCCTAGACCAGGTGTCCCAGCCTCCACCTGATCCTAAAACTCAACTTCAACTCCAACTTCTCTCTAAGAAATCGGTATTACTTTTTATCTTACATTTCACCTCTTTACTTGTAATTTAACCATATATATTTCTTAACTGTAATGTACATGATATAACTCTTAAATATAATTTACATGATATAGATTCCTTAACAGTAATCTTCCTCGATACTCACTTTCGATCTGTGCACCCCTTGAATATTTCATGGCAAAATTGAAGGTTCCATGTGTGACACCTTGTGGATAAGATGAGAAGACTAGCTTGATACTTTGCTGTACACAAAACAAATGTCCAGTTTGCGTAACAGTGTCTTTGAAATTGGTTGTTGGTCTTTTGTAATCTTCAAAGGAGTGTATCAGTCTGTGATCGTTAAGCTTTTTTTTCTCCCGAAACCAGCTCTAGACCAATCAAATTACTTTGTTTGTGCCTTCAATTTTGCCAGGAAATATTCCTCGGGTGCAGGGATTGATAGTGATGTAACCTATGGAGTGTCAAGGATGAACTATGATTTACACAATATAACCTTCTTAACTGTAATTTACATGTATGAACAATGATAGATAGGTTCCTTTAAAATATGCACATCTTACTGTTGACCAACAGTCTGTATGTGTTAATTTTTGTGTTATATATAATAACACATACACACAGCACACCACATCACTAAAGAAGAAAAGGTTCCCACATGAATTGGTTGTGGTTGAAAAATGTTACAATGTCAGCCACAAAGTGAAGGATTGTCAAATGGGCCCCAGAAAGCCCCAGAATTTTGTGGAGGAGAATTAAGCAGGGGAGAAAGCAATCAAGCCAGTGCATGTTTTCTGCTGGATTGACTGACAGACAGACCAAAATTAACTTGGTCAAAGTTTTGCATGTATTTACAATTTACAGCATGGCTGAATTTTGCTGAAATCATGGCTATTAATATCACTTTTTTCGTAATTCTGAATAAAATTTTAATCATCAAACGTCTATTAATCTAGAATTCCACATTGGTGGAAGTGTTTTCCGCAATGTACTCTGTCAGTAACACACATTATTCTGCACTGTTTAAAACTATAATTACAGTCCTACATATCTCATCGCATGTTATTCTGATAAAATGTGGTCAGACATGATAACATGGGATCATGAATTATCAGTTATCGTACCACTTCAGGCGCTCAATGAGGCGACAAATGTGTTATTGAACGGGGCGGAGAGATTGCGGCGATCCCAATCAGAAATGGGTAGTAAACCACAGGGAGATTTTCACATAGAGCTGCTCAAACTCAGGCAGAACTGGCGACTTAAGAAAGCAGGCAAGCTGATACTAGGAGACCTCAGCTACAAGTCAGGTTAGTTTTTAAAACACAGGACGGGTAGTATAGTACTTCAGATTCTAGGAGACCTCACCTATAAAATCGCTTAGTTAGAGGAAAATGATTTTGTTTTGTTCCTGGTGTGATAGTTATAGTTGTGGGGCACTCTTCCTACAGAGATCTACATTGATTTATGGGACAGTAACATTTTTGTTTACAAATTTTAGAATTGAACATTCAGAGGAAGAGATTGATATTAGTTAAACTATTAAATTAAAATGATGTGTTGCTTTGTTAACATAGTGTTTTTAGAGTTTGTGCCATACCACTACGTCAGTCATCCGTTATCTGTTGTCCGTCAACTTTTCTTTCTTTTTCCTACTTGTCATAAATGACTAGATGGATTTTGACCAAATTTGGTCAGGAGTATCCTTGGGGGAAGGGAAATGGATTTGTGTAAATGATGGGTGTCAGACCTCCTGGGGCCTGATGGGCAGGGCCTAAAAAGGAAAATTCTGCAAGCTTTTTAAAATCTTTCTCATCCTTTAGGAATTAATAGATATTACCCAAATTCGGTCTAAAGCATTCTTGGGTGAAGTGTAATAGATTTTTATATACGGTGGGTCTAGGCCTCCTGGGACGGGCTGGGAGGGGTGAGACCCTGTAGAGGAAATGCTTTAAAATCCTACTCCTCCTGTAGGAAGGATTAGATTTTAACCAAATTTGGCATAAAGCATTCCTAGGAGAAAGGAAATACATTTTCTATAATAGCAGATCTTGACCCCATGGGATTTTTACCAAATTTGATCTGAAGTATTGTTTGAGGAACAGGAATTCATTTTGTATAAACCTTGGGGCCACAGGCCTGGTTCCTGAGATATGGGCTCAATAGGATAAATAGAAAAAAATCTTTTGAGATCCTTTTTCTTCTGTAGGAATGCCTGGGTTCTGTCTCAGTTTGGTGAAAGGCATGCTTTGGTGGAGGCAATCAATTTTGTATAAATGGTGTGTCTCAGCCTACTGGGCAAGAGGGGTGGAGCCGATTAGGGAAAATAAACCAAATTCTTTAAAATCCTTTTATTGGAATAATTCAGTTTTGCCCAAATTTGATATGAAGCATCCTTGAGAGAAAAGAACTGTGCATCTTACACTCCTTAAGAGTTTTTGAGGGTGAATTGTAAATACTTTTCCTTTAGTTTTAATGAAGCAATTTTAGCAAACTGAACAAGGTTAACGATACATGCCCCATGGGCCCCTACTTACTTGTTCATAATTCAATTAACTTTCTATTTGTCAATAGCTGGATCCCGATACTGGCAGGGAGGAACCTTTGAGGTCGTAAAGAGCACTAGCGTTGGGGAAGGTTCTGAAGCCTCTCTGCAGAAGGGAAGTTTGGAGGTGATCATTCCTAGTGAACTGGAAGGTGTAGCCTACATTCAGGTTGAGGTCAAGGTTGTTCCAGGTGAGTGTTTTTATAAACAGATCAGAGGTCCATGCTCTTACACTTGTGATATATTATTCTCCCTGAAAATGTTTAGTGGGAGTTGCTGCTGCATCTATCCATCTTTCTGTCCATCCCTTTGTGACTAGAGCATAACCCACATGTAAGCAAGTATTAGGAAACTGGTGTATACATTAGTGATACTAAAGCTAGAATTTCTTATCCAAAGCATAACATTGGCCACAGTGAAGCAAGGATCATGAAACTTTGTGTTTACAATATGCAGTATATTAAATACAGGGCCAGCAACCACTTAATTATACAGTTATGGACCTTTTCTTAATGTTTGTGTCCAATAAAGTTGTTTCAGGGAGTATTCATCAGTTTCACTGTTGTGTTAGAGATTTTGTCACTAACTCCTGGTAGTTTTCTGTTACAGAAGCCATGGATTTGATGAGTGCCATTCTTAAGATCCCTTCTGGCCTTGGCACCATACCCACCGATGCCTACTGGCAGCAAAAGCTCGAGGTGGCACAGAATGTTCTCTTCTGTAAAGAAATCTTTGCACAGGTTAGTAAAGAGTAATGATGTAAGCATGTGTTTGTATTTCATATTTGGCTTCTACCAGCAACCTAGATTTAATTTCTGTAATTATTGTAGCATGACATCTTTGAGAAAGTTTACACACACTTTTAGGTACAAGTATTAATGTTTGTATATTATAGTTGGCGAGAGAAGCTGTCCAGAGCAAATCATCAGTACCTCATCTAGTTGTTGGAAATCAAATCATTACAAATGTAAGTTTTTCTTCTCATTCATAATCACTCCCCCATTGACTACCAAGGATTTGTAAGATTCACCATCACAGTTCAACTTTTACTTTTATATCCCTGCCTCTACAGTGTACAACTTATTGTGTTCATTGTTGGCACAAGGGTTTACAACTAATGATTTACATATTTTCACTGCTATGTCAAAGATATCAGTCTTTGCATATGCAGAGGGGCTTTATATATAAAAAACCAAAATCCTAGTTTGTCACGATAAAACATTTTAAAACTAAACATAGAGTAGTATATATATATATATATAGTCAACCTTGGAATTAATTGATATTTGTCACAAACTTCAGTGGCATGTTTGTTGATAGGCTCTTTGTGAAAAAAGAATGGAACATGAACATTTAGATTTCATAGTTTGTTGTGATGTATACATGATTATGATGGCTGGCCAAAATACAAAAGACAAAGGAAATAGATGTTTCATCCTTGTATTTCTTAAGTTTACCTGCCTCTTATTTATTTTACAGCTATTGTGAAACAAATGATTTTAACTTATACAAATACTCTTGTTGGCCTGGATGTAAGCATGCAAGAGGTTTTATTTTGGGAGAAAATCGGAGTACCTGGAAAAAACCCACGTGGTTGAGCAGGTGACCTGTTACCTCTTTACATCTGTACCGGGAATCAAAACCTACACGGCTAGGTGAATGGTGTCACCTGACCACCCTCATGGAATTTTAGTGAATACCTATAGGTCTATAGAAGATTCCTACTACCTTTATCCACTGACACAGGATATTGGTTCTCCCCTTTTATAAAACATTCTTTACAAACTGTGTTGTGTCTATGGTCTCACTATCTGGGTGTATGTTCTGGGGAAAAATATGAGCTGAATTGATTTTGTTTGTGATATTGTTTTTAGACCAAAATCAAGAACAAGAAAATGCTCACTTTGATGATTACTTATACTAGATTTTTATTTTTAGATATTCCCAGGCATTCAGCTGTCAATTGTTTTGTGCCACTCCCCTGGGAAAGATAAAGATAAAAAGGTAAGTCCTATACCTCAATACCTCCTTGTCATGTTGATAACGTTTACAGATAAGATTACTTGTGACATGTGAAGTTTTAGCAATTATTAGATATGAAGTTATATGTTTTGATATTTTATGAAAAGATCTTTTATGGAAAATACCTAACCGTTTTATAGTGAAACTTCTTACCTACTGAAAAATTGAGTGCTTGTATTTACCTTCCGCATGTATTCATTGTCATCTTCCTGTCTTGTAAAATTTTACATGTTGTTAAAGCAGTCATCAGCCCCACACAAATTGGACCATAATCATGTGTTAGAGCACTCCCTCCATCAGCTTCTGCGGGAGCTCCACTACAAAAACATACACTTCTCTCCGCCACATCCTGTCACTGCTGTCATCGGCATCTCAAAGAAGCGACGCCTAGCGGGTCCCAATGCCCTTTCACGCTCAGAACTCACAGAAATGATAGAGAAGTATGTATAACATAATTTAATGAAGTTGAATCCTTCTGAAAAGACTTATGATTAAAATATAATGGCAAGTACATAATTGTCCTTCTCCACCAAATCCACCCAGGTATAGACATCACAGATTATGTGTCTCAGGAGGGACAGTACAGATTTTAAAACAATTCTTCTATAGGTAAATGGATACCTGTAGAAGATCATTAGATTTCATTTGCTCAATTTAAGCAGTTGTGTCATGATACCCATGTCTTTCCTATTTGGTACCTGTGAAATATCTTTGATAAGGTTGTGTTTTAAGGTCAAAGTTATTTCCACTTCTGCATGATGGTATGGCTAAGGAATTAATATCTCTGACTTATTCTAGTTTGAAGAACAAAGGTGTAATTCATAGATAAATGAGATCACAATGATATACATCAGAATCTGTAAGATGTTTTCTTTTACATTTGTTATATGATAATTCTTTTTTTTTCAGTGAAACTTTGCTTCATCAAATCATTAAACAGACTAAACACAGTGTTTTACGTCTCAGGTAGGTTCAGTATTTCTGCTTCATGTAGGTAGTGTTCCCACCTCAGGTAAGTACACAATGTTCTACGACACAGGTATGTATCATGTTTTACGTCTCAGGTAGGTTCAGTATTTCTGCTTCATGTAGGTAGTGTTCCCACCTCAGGTAAGTACACAATGTTCTACGACACAGGTATGTATCATGTTTTACGTCTCAGGTAGGTACAGTATTTCTGCTTCATGTAGGGAGTGTTCCTACCTCAGGTAAGTACACAGTGTTCTACGACACAGGTATGTATAGTGATTAATGCCTCAGATGGTAGTGTTTTATACACATGTAAGTACAGTGTTTTACACATATAGGTATACATTGTTTAGTGCCTAAGGTAAGTAACATAATGTTTTACTCTAAAAGATACACATTGTTTGATGCCTCAGGTAGGTATACATTGTTTTATACCTGTTTTATAGTATTTTACCCTACAGGTAAGTACAAATTGTTTACGCCTCCGAAAGATATACAGTGATTTACAGTACAGGTAGATATAGTGTTTTACACCACAGGTAGGTACAGTGTTTTATACTATAGTTAGGTACTCATTATTTTACACCACATGAAGATATACTGTGATTTACAGTACAGGTAGGTATAGTGTTTTACGACCACAGGTAAGTACAGTGTTTTATACTATAGTTAGGTACTCATTATTTTACACCACATGAAGATATACTGTGATTTACAGTACAGGTAGGTAGGTACACATTGTCTTACACCACAGGAATTAATACAGTGTTTTACACTACAGGTAGGTATAGTATTTGATGCCTCAGGTAGATACACAGTGTTTGTCATGTAGGTACAATGTTTGTCATGTAGGTACAGTGTTTGTCAGGTAGGTACACTGTGTTTGTCATGTAGGTACAGTGTTTGTCAGGTAGGTACACTGTGTTTATCAGGTAGGTACACAGTGTTTATCAGGTAGGTACACAGTGTTTATCAGGTAGGTACACAGTGTTTATCAGGTAGGTTCAGTGTTTGTCAGGTATGTGACAGTGTTTATCAGGTAGGTACACTATCAAGTAGGTACACAGTGTTTTTTTGTTTTGTTTTTTTTTTTCTTGTAATTTTTTATGTTTAAGCATTTTTTACAAGTATAGTGAACAGTACATAAGCATACACACTCCACAAACAGAAACTTGCATACGTGTATAAGATTGCAACTATTTGTGAATCAATAACTTAATTATATTGTAGATAATATCCTAGTTTACACAACATTCTTATCCTCATAGTTGCCATCAGCATTAGAATATTGCGATAAGGATTCATCCATAGATAGATAATTAAAAAAAATATGGTTTACAAAAACCGATTACCATTTCTATATACACAACGAAACACATGCCTTTGTCATCTTTATCACACACACACACACACACTTTCCTTCCACACAGAGAGACAGAGAGACAGAGAAAAAGAAAGAGAAGGAAAGAGTGGGGGGGTAGGGTTTATTATGTAGGTACACAGTGTTTATCAGGTAGGTACAGTGTTTGTCAGGTAGGTACACAGTGTTTATCAGGTAGGTACACAGTGTTTATTATGTAGGTACACAGTGTTTATCAGGTAGGTACACAGTGTTTATCAGGTAGGTACATAGTGTTTATCAGGTAGGTACACAGTGTTTATCAGGTAGGTTCAGTGTTTATCAGGTATGTGACAGTGTTTATCAGGTAGGTACACTATCAGGTAGATACACAGTGTTTATCAGGTAGGTACACAGTGTTTATCAGGTAGGTACACAGTGTTTATCAGGTAGGTACACAGTGTTTATCAGGTAGGTACACTATCAGGTAGGTACACAGTGTTTATCAGGTAGGTACACTATCAGGTAGGTACACAGTGTTTATCAGGTAGGTACACAATGTTTTTCAGGTAGGTACACTGTTTATCAGGAAGGTTCCAACAATGTTTATCAGGTAGGTACACTGTGTTTATCAGGTAGGTAAACAGTGTTTATCAGATAGGTACACTGTGTTTATCAGGTAGGTACACTGTGTTTATCAGGTAGGTAAACAGTGTTTATCAGATAGGTATAACACAGTCTTTCTGATTCCACCTTCTCATGTTTTGTAGTAATTTTTCCTTCTAACTCAGAAGTAGGTTGTTTTAGGTTTTTTAAATAAATGTATATTTTGTATGTTACCAAAGTGTTTTATACATGATAAATAGTTGTAACTATATTAGGAATGTCTTGAGTAAGGGAATGTTTGACAAACAAACCAGTACTTGAGTAGACTATGTCAAAACTGCTACAGTGTTGTATAGACAAAGAGGATGTTGATACAAAGTCTATAGTTGAAATACTTGGTGTCTCTATTATGATAGTATGCTGTATCTTTACCTTCACAGAACCATGAAGACTATAGATCACTATGCTTCAACACAGAAAGATCCCAACTTAGCCACTCACTGGAACTGTACCAACAACAGTCTGGAAGCAAGCTGTCGAGTTGTGATCACCTCCCAGGGATATGATCTGCGGTAGGTCGCCTCGTACTAGATCACCTTGGAACGTTCAGTTTTATGTTTCAGATTCTTATGTATGTATTGTCATGTATTAATCTCCAGAAACAGCACATACTTGGATGGAAATCATTCTTTATGGGTTCTTTCAGGATAGACAAACCTGGTAAAAACTTGGCGATGAAAATGAAGTTGATCACAAAGTCGGGAGTCTATTTGACGGCTTATATATACAACTTATATGATATATACTTTCTCTTTGCTTTAACCTTGATGCCTTTGTACAGGGTGTGGCACAGCTTTGTGTTGAACATTGGAGTGGATATGGTAAAGGCTGTCACTCGTGAAGGACGTGTTTACACATTCTCCTATGAGGAACGTGAACTGGAGGACTTTATCATGTGGCAGGTAAACTTATCAGAACAATCCATGATGTATATGATAGATGTTGGTTAAGCTTGTGTCTTTTTCCTAGGAGATTTTATTGTAGTTAGAAATTTTTTTTATGAACCTTCGACATATTACAGCAAAAACAAAAGCTGCATAACCCCCAAGGAAATGGATACAACTTCCTTCTCATTAGTGTATTTATTAAGATCCTAATTTTGAATAATTGCTCTTCAATCTTGTTTTGTCCACATATCTCTCACTTTTAAATGATCTTTGAAATCTATAGGAATTACCATCTTAAAATGTGGTTGTGTTTCCATGACAGTTTTGCCATTTTAATTGGACAGATTGTTTAGAATTCATTGCTCTTTGTTTTTTTATTGTTCAAAATCATAAAGAAACCTGTTTTACTGTGTCGTTGTCTCTATATGATATCAACTTTTATAATGTGAAGGTATGTTCCATCTCTTTTTATTATAAAACTGGATGTCACAATAGAATATGTTACTGAAATGAGCTCTTACAGTCGATATCATGTACTTGAATTGTAAAAGTATTTTTGTGGTCCTGCCCACACTTTACACCAAACATTCAACATCAGAAACCTTGAAGTTTTCCTACAGTCCCAACTACTTCGAGCTTACGAGGTTCGACTGTATTTGTCAGTTAACAGTTTTGAATCTCACTTTTGAAGATGTCAACAGAAAGATAGATGTAAATGTTCTTATCCTCACTGAAACAAAGCTGAAGGTGGTTTGGTGGGGTTGGCTGGAATTGCCCTGTTTTGGTTTCTCTTGTCTGCAGATGTTGACAGGAAAACTACTCTTATACTTGGGAACCAATTTCAAAGAAACTCCACATGTATGTTACAGACTTTGTATTGATGTCATGTAGGTTTTTTTTTGTAGAAATTTTAGTGGTGAGAGTTTTGAAGAATAGTAATTACAATGGTACTTTTTTCCAAAATATTAAATATCATTTTGTTGCTATGGTAACCAAATTAGACCAGTGTATATACATATAGTTGTGTTTGTATAATGATCCGTAGTTCATAGGTCCTTTTATTCAAACTTTATTGGTCAAAATTGAGGTCCAATTAAGCTGTAAATTTGTATGTACCTGGGATGGCAAGACATTGGTAATATTTTCCAGAACATGGTTCCTCTTTGGTCCCCATGGTTATCAAGAAAGACTTCTTGTTGGACAAAATCTTATCCAAACTGCTACTCCTAACAGTGTAAATCATGAACCTTATTCAATGAAAATACTTACACTTAAGAATATTAGAAACCATATATAGATGTGTATGCTCTTTTTGTACCTGCTTTAATGGTGGATATCATTAAAAATTTAATAAGACACTGTGGTCATTGGAAATGAAATTAAAACAGTTGATGTAAATTGTTTTGTCTCTGTTGGGGTATTAGTCATCCTGGATGACAATTCTAATCATTTACAATGTTTCTGTATATCCACACATGTTTGCCAGTGAAAACAATCTTCATTACTGCTGATATAACATTTGACCAATCATAGTGGTGATTTCTAGTCTCTACATGTGGTTTGTAAAAACTAATTAACACTTACTAGACAATGTCTTAAATTGAAAGAATACCACATAAAGCAGCCTATCTATTCAAAGTGCTGTTGACTTGTCAAGTGTAACATCAGACATCAAAGAATGGGCTAGTATTTCCAAACTTTTTTAACTCTGGGTTTATTTTGTTTTAAAAAGTTAATAAAAGAAAATGTAACGATTTCCCTTTAGGTATCATATTTCACTTTTTTGATAGGATAAATGTATATAATTCATTCTTGGTTCACATTCATGAAAATCCAGATATTTTGTCATTCTGGAGAAATTAAATCATTAGATATCCTCTATATACTGTTTGTGTTTAAATGTCATATCAACAGCTACAATGGTATTGTTTACAGATATCACAACACCAGTTAAGTGTTTCCCAGAACCTAGCACGTATGATGGGGTGGCAGATGCTCAGTACCAGTACAGCCCTGGGAGTCGGGGACATGGAGGATGTGGGTACAGCTTCCTCCTTGGTACTTGCCTCTCCAAACCATGACAGGTACACATCTACTTTCCATGAAAATTTATTTTCTTAGTTCTTAATTCATCTTCTTGTTGGTAGTCAAGCATTCATTTTTCCTATTTTTCTGATATTTTTAAGTACAAAATTCCATCAGATTTTATCAACTATAGATTTATGCTTACCTTTTTAGGGTGCTAGCGATCAAAAGTGGACCAAGTAGTGGTGTGAAGGTATTCCTTCAGTGTCATTCAAAAGATCACAATGGCAAGAACAGGGCTGTATTAAAGGACATCAAGTGGCAAAGCGTAGGGACAGACTTTCAGTCTGTCGACCTGGCGCGGTTTGATGGACGTAGCTTTGCATCTAAGTTTGAATTGTTACTGGCAGTGCTTACAAGATCATCAAAGGGATAAATTAATCTTCTGTTTTTATGTTATGGTATGGTATGCTAAAAACTTGGGAAGAAACTGTGCATATAGTCTGACAAATAAGTGGTCGATGAATAATCTGACAGGCAGCCAGAGAATATTCATTGGACAAGCAGGCAACAGTGAAAACAGGTGGCTGTGAACAGTTGTCAGACAGGTGGATGTGAACAGTTGTCAGACAGGTGGCTGTGAACAGTTGTCAGACAGGAAAGCAGCCTGTGAACAGTTGTCAGACAGGTGGATGTGAACAGATGTCAAACAGGCAGTCATGAATAGCTGTCCTACAAACAGGTAGCTGTGAAAAGTTGTCTGATAGATGGGACGTAAACAGGTTTCAAACAGGCAGTCATGAATAGCTGTCCTACAAACAGGAAGCTGTGAAAAGTTGTCAGGCAGCCTTTGAATAGTTGTCAAACAGATGGCCTGTGAACCATTGTCAGACAGGCAACCTTTGAATAGCTGTCAAACAGATGGCCTGTGAACAGTTGTCAGACAAACAGGCAGCCATAAATAGTTGATAATCAAGTAGGTGGTCATGACTAGATGTCAGACAAACAGGTGGCCATGAGCAGTCTTGCATGCTTGTTGAATAGAAAAATATGTTTTTGAGGAACATGGTAACTTAGATTTACGGAATCTCATTATTTTGTATTTCTGGAAAAAGGTAAAACTTTTAAAATAGGTCATTGTTAGTGTGTACTAGTGAAAAAAACTATTGAGAAAACATTAAATTGAATTGAAAGTATTACTGCAGACAAGAATACTTTATTATTTTCATTCAATAGGAAGAATAAAACTCTACCCTTGCTGTGTAGGAGGAAGGCTTTCAATTAAAGCAGTTATTTTACTGAAAATATGAACTTTAGGTTTGGAATTCTGTTCACAAGAACTGTTGAACACATACAATAAAGAGGATACTGTTTTTCTTCGTTATTGTCGTTTTGATGTTTAGGATGTTGTGTTAGATATTTTGATACTGCTATCAAAGTTCATATCTACATAATTATGAGTTTCAATCTGGCCATTCATAATTTTTTCAGCTGATATGGAATGTTTTCTGTTGTCTGTTGATCTTGATGGATTTTGTATCCTATTAACTCCCAGGATCATTAAAGGACAGGATTTAGGTGGTAGAGAAAAGCTGGAGTTCCCTGAGAAAAAGGCTTTAATCTGGCAACCCAGAGATTGTGGACTTGTATTACAGGTGGTCAGACATCTTAACAACCCAGACATCATGGCCTCTGTCCAAGCTGGCTGGACAAACATTAACATTTATACAGAAGTAGGCATGAACCAATAAACTAGTTGGTCTGTTGTGTAGATAATCTAAATCCAGCCTTGGTGAGTTCTGGTGAAGTGTTATTGTGCTATCCTAATATAAATCGTTTTGGTGAGGCTTGGAAGAGTAATACTCTATGCCTAACAAGCTTGCCTTAGTGAGTACTGATGGAGGACTATTCTCTTTTCCTGACAGTATATCTTGGTAAGTATTGATGCAGTTAAACTTTCCTGCTAAAACCGTCCCTGGTGACAACTAGTGAAGCAGTACTCTCTATTTGTGACAAATTTTACTTGATAAATACTGGTAGATAGATACTGGTAGATAAATACTCTCTAATCTTTACTTGATAAACACTGGTGGATAAATAATTTCTAATCCTTACTGGATAAACACTGGTGGATAAATACTCTCTAATCCTTACTGGATAAATACTGGTGGATAATAGTCTCTAATCCTTACTGGATAAATACTCTCTAATCCTTACTGGATAAATACTGGTGGATAAATACTCTAATCCTTACTGGATAAATACTGGTGGATAAATACTCTCTAATCCTTACTGGATAAACACTGGTGGATAAATACTCTCTAATCCTTACTGGATAAATACTGGTGGATAATAGTCTCTAATCCTTACTGGATAAATACTCTCTAATCCTTACTGGATAAACACTGGTGGATAAATACTCTCTAATCCTTACTGGATAAAAACTCTCTAATCTTTACTGGATAAATACTGGTGGATAAATACTCTCTAATCCTTACTGGATAAACACTGGTGGATAAATACTCTCTAATCCTTACTGGATAAACACTGGTGGATAAATACTCTCTAATCCTTACTGGATAAATACTCTCTAATCCTTACTGGATAAATACTGGTGGATAAATACTCTAATCCTTACTGGATAAATACTGGTGGATAATAGTCTCTAATCCTTACTGGATAAATACTCTCTAATCCTTACTGGATAAATACTGGTGGATAAATACTCTCTAATCCTTACTGGATAAACACTGGTGGATAAATACTCTCTAATCCTTACTGGATAAATACTGGTGGATAAATACTCTCTAATCCTTACTGGATAAACACTGGTGGATAAATACTCTCTAATCCTTACTGGATAAACACTGGTGGATAAATACTCTCTTATCCTTACTGGATAAATACTGGTGGATAAATACTCTCTAATCCTTACTGGATAAATACTGGTGGATAAATACTCTCTAATCCTTATTGGATAAATACTGGTGGATAAGTACTCTCTTATCCTTACTGGATAAATACTGGTGGATAAGTACTCTCTAATCCTTACTGGATAAATACTGGTGGATAAATACTCCCTAATCCTTACACACCTGCCATAATGTGAACAGGAGTAAAACTGATAAGCCCACCTTGGTAAGTACTGTTGGTGTAATCCGCTACTGACAATTCTGTCTTGATGAATATTTGTGGAGCAATTTCAAAGTAACAGGTATTTGCTGAGAGCAGTTTATGTACCGGTATATGATCTTGCATCATGTTTATTCATCTGATTATTACTGACAAACTTGCCTTTATTTGAGTTGTACTAATACTGACTTACACTGATAAACCTGCCTTTGTTAATGCTGTACTTACACTGACTATTACTGACAAACCTGCATTTGTTAGAGTTTAACTAATATTGAAAATTCCTGACAAACCTGCCTTTGTTTTAGTTATACTGACTCACCCTGACAAACCTGTCTTTGTTAATGCTGTACTTATACTGACTCACTCTGACAAACCTGCTATTGTTAGTGCTGTACTTATACTGGCTATTACCGACAAACCTGCCTTTGTTAGAGCTGTACTAATACTGACTATTCCTGACAAACCTGCCTTTGTTAGTGCTGTACTAATACTGACTTACACTGACAAACCTGCATTTGTTAGTGCTGTACTAATACTGGCTATTCCTGATAAACCTGTCTTTGTTAGAGCTGTACTTATACTGACTTACACTGACAAACCTGTCTTTGTTAGAGTTGTACTTATACTGACTATTACTGATAAATCTGCCTTTGTTAGAGTTGTACTTATACTGACTATTACTGATAAATCTGCCTTTGTTAGAGTTGTACTAATATTGACAATTCCTGACAAACCTGCCTTTGTTAGAGTTGTACTAATACTGACTATTCCTGACAAACCTACCTTTGTTAGAGCTGTACTAATACTGACTATTACCGACAAACCTGCCTTTGTTAGAGTTGTACTAATACTGACTATTACTGACAAACATGCCTTTGTTAGAGCTGTTCTTATACTGACTATTACCGACAAACCTGCCTTTGTTAATGCTGTACCTATACTGACTATTACCGACAAACCTGCCTTTGTTAGTGTTGTACTAATACTGACTATTCCTCACAAACCTGCCTTTGTTAGAGTTGTACTAATATTGACAATTCCTGACAAACCTGCCTTTGTTAGAGCTGTACTAATACTGACTATTCCTCACAAACCTGCCTTTGTTAGAGTTGTACTAATATTGACAATTCCTGACAAATCTGCCTTTGTTAGAGTTGTACTAATACTGATTATTCCTGACAAACCTGCCTTTGTTAGAGCTGTACTAATACTGACTATTACCGACAAACCTGCCTTTGTTAGAGTTGTACTAATACTGACTATTCCTGACAAACCTGCCTTTGTTAGAGTTGTACTAATACTGACTGTTCCTGATAAACCTGTCTTTGTTAGTGTTGTACTAATACTGACTTACACTGACAAACCTGTCTTTGTTAGAGCTGTACTTATACTGACTTACACTGACAAACCTGTCTTTGTTAGAGTTGTACTTATACTGACTATTACTGATAAATCTGCCTTTGTTAGAGTTGTACTAATACTGACTATTACTGACAAACATGCCTTTGTTAGAGCTGTTCTTATACTGACTATTACCGACAAACCTGCCTTTGTTAATGCTGTACCTATACTGACTATTACCGACAAACCTGCCTTTGTTAGTGTTATACTAATACTGACTATTCCTCACAAACCAGCCTTTGTTAGAGTTGTACTAATATTGACAATTCCTGACAAACCTGCCTTGGTTAGAGCTGTACTAATACTGACTATTACCGACAAACCTGCCTTTGTTAGAGTTGTACTAATACTGACTATTCCTGACAAACCTGCCTTTGTTAGTGCTGTACTTATACTGACTATTCCTGATAAACCTGCCTTTGTTAGAGCTGTAGTATTACTGACTTACAATGACAAACCTGCCTTGGTTAGAGCTGTACTAATACTGACTATTCCTCACAAACCTGCCTTTTTTAGAGTTGTACTAATATTGACAATTCCTGACAAACCTGCCTTTGTTAGAGTTGTACTAATACTGACTATTCCTGACAAACCTGCCTTTGTTAGAGCTGTACTAATACTGACTATTACCGACAAACCTGCCTTTGTTAGAGTTGTACTAATACTGACTATTCCTGACAAACCTGCCTTTGTTAGTGCTGTACTTATACTGACTATTCCTGGTAAACCTGCCTTTGTTAGAGCTGTAGTAATACTGACTTACAATGACAAACCTGCCTTTGGTAGAGCTGTACTAATACTGACTATTCCTGACAAACCTGCCTTTGTAAGTGCTGTACTTATACTGACTATTACCGAAAAACCTGCCTTTGTTAGAGCTGTGGTAATACTGACTTACAATGACAAACCTGCCTTGGTTAGAGCTGTACTAATACTGACTATTCCTGACAGACCTGCTTTTGTAAGTGCTGTACTTATATTGACTTACACTGACAAACCTGCCTTTGTTAGAGCTGTACTAATACTGACTATTCCTCACAAACCTGCCTTTTTTAGAGTTGTACTAATATTGACAATTCCTGACAAACCTGCCTTTGTTAGAGTTGTACTAATACTTACTATTCCTGACAAACCTGCCTTTGTAAGTGCTGTACTTATACTGACTTACACTGACAAACCTGCCTTTGTTAGTTCTGTACTTATACTGAATTACACTGACAAACTTGCCTTTGTTAGAGCTGTACTAATACTGACTATTCCTGACAAACCTGCCTTTGTAAGTGCTGTACTTATACTGACTTACACTGACAAACCTGCCTTTGTTAGTTCTGTACTTATGCTGAATTACACTGACAAACCTGCCTTTGTTAGTGCTGTACTTATACTGACTTACAATGACAAACCTGCCTTTGTTAGATTTGTACTAATACTGACTATTACCGACAAACCTGCCTTTGTTAGTGCTGTACTTATACTGACTATTACCAACAAATCTGCCTTTGTTAGTGTTGTACTAATACTGACTGTTCCTGATAAACCTGCCTTTGTTAGTGTTGTACTTATACTGACTATTACCAACAAACCTGCCTTTGTTAGAGCTGTACTAATACTGACTATTACCGACAAACCTGCCTTGGTTAGAGCTGTACTAATACTGACTATTCCTGACAAACCTGCCTTTGTAAGTGCTGTACTTATACTGACTATTACCAACAAACCTGCCTTTGTTAGAGCTGTACTAATACTGACTATTACCGACAAACCTGCCTTTGTTAGAGCTGTACTAATACTGACTATTCCTGACAAACCTGCCTTTGTTAGAGCTGTACTAATACTGACTCACTCTGACAAACCTGTCTTTGTTAGAGTTGTACTAATACTGACTCACTCTGACAAACCTGTCTTTGTTAGAGTTGTACTAATACTGACTCACTCTGACAAACCTGCCTTTGTTAGAGTTGTACTAATACTGACAAACCTGCCTTTGTAAGTGCTGTACTTATACTGACTTACACTGACAAACCTGCCTTTGTTAGAGCTGTACTAATACTGACTATTACCGACAAACCTGCCTTTGTTAGAGCTGTACTAATACTGACTATTCCTGACAAATCTGTCTTTGTTAGAGTTGTACTAATACTGACTATTACCGACAAACCTGCCTTTGTTAGAGTTAGAGTAGTAAACTCTATTCCTAACAAACCTGTCTTGTTTGTACCAGTGACAATGTACTCTCCTGGCATTACTTCTTGTCTGAACCAGTTGCACAGTTCTCGTTTTGAAATCCTGGTTGTGTGTACTAATGGCGCAATACTCTTCAGACAATCCCACTTGTCAATTCTAGAGATGCAATTTTCTCCTGGCAACACATACTAGACATTATTCTTTCTCCAGAACACAAATGTGGTCGATTGTGGATTTAAAAAAAAATTAAGGTCTCTCTCCTTTGGTTGATAATTAATGCCGATGGTTTGCTGTACTGATCCTGATTTGTGTTAAAATCGTGACGAATTGCTATACAAGGTCAGAGTACGCACTTTAATGCTATATTCTTTAGAAAACTACCCAATATACATATGACATTTATTTAGTTTTCGTGTCATGATATCTATGGGCCGTGTCTGACAATTCTGCTTTCGTGTACTAGTAACGCAATGCTCTCCTGGTAATCCTGTGTTTGTGTACTAGCGGCGCAGTACTCTTCAGGCAATCCTGCTTGTCTGTTCTAGTGATGCAATTGTCTTCTTGCAATCCAGCTTGTGTGTAACAGTGAGGCAATTTTCTCCTAGCATCACATAATAGACATTATTCTTTCTCCAGAACACAAATGTGGTCGATGGTGGATTTTTAAAAAAAAAAATTAAGGTCTCTCTCCTTTGGTTGACAATTAATGCCAAAGGTTTGCTGTACTGATTGCTGTGTGTTAAAATCATGACTAGTTGCTATACAAGGTCAGAGTATGCACTTTAATGCTATATTCTTTAGAAAACTACCCAATATATATATATGACATTTATTTAGTTTTCGTGTCATATGATATCTATAAGCATTGTCTATTCATAGAAATATGAGATGGATCATAATCATTTCTTTGGGTGTAAAAATGTAGGTGTATGACATTGTGCTAGTTATTACTATTTTCGTTGATGTTATGACGGCGTTACAGAGGCTATGTTAATAGTGACATTCCGTTGTCTTACCTGTCGTATATGTAACATATCTATATCGGTAACACAACGAAGGTTCTAGACTTCCTAAAAGTGTCATGTGACATTTAAGTAGCTAAATCATATCTAGATTTCCTGATTTTCCATTTCAAATGAGATTTCGGAATGTTGCAAGTTTCATTGATTTTATTGTGGCACAATGTAATCGCTGATATATAAGCACGCCTACACTGAGAAAGATACTTATTCTTTTTGTTGATTCTGTTACCTATTGTTCTGCTACACGCACAGTCAATGTCCTACTTGAGCCCAACAAGTTCACTACATGCACTGTCGATGTACAGCCACCAGGTTGCCTAGTTTACCATATATATACTGTGGGTGAGTGACTGCCTAGTTTACTAGTTTGCACGGTCAATGTCCTATGCCAGATCACTTAGTTTACTACATACACTGTCGATTTACAATTTACAACCACCAAGCGTCCTGGCGTATTAGATATACGATCAATGAACATTCACCGGGTCTACTTCAAACATGATTGATGTACAACCATCAGGTTTCCTAAGTTACTGCATACACGGTCAATGAACAACCACTTCGTTTCCAAGGTTCCTACATACACAGTCAATGAACAACCACTTCGTCTCCAAGGTTCCTACACACATGGTCATTGTACAACCACTTCGTCTCCAAGGTTCCTGCATACATGGTCATTGTACAACCATCAGGTTTCCTAAGTTACTGCATACACAGTCAATGAACAACCACTTCGTCTCCAAGGTTCCTGCATACATGGTCGATGTATACCCATCAGGTTTCCTAAGTTACTGCATACACAGTCAATGAACAACCACTTCGTCTCCAAGGTTCCTGCATACATGGTCATTGTACAACCATCAGGTTTCCTAAGTTACTGCATACACAGTCAATGAACAACCACTTCGTCTCCAAGGTTCCTGCATACATGGTCGATGTACAACCATCAGGTTTCCTAAGTTACTGCATACACAGTCAATGAACAACCACTTCGTCTCCAAGGTTCCTGCATACATGGTCGATGTACAACCATCAGGTTTCCTAAGTTACTGCATACACAGTCAATGAACAACCACTTCGTCTCCAAGGTTCCTGCATACATGGTCGATGTACAACCATCAGGTTTCCTAAGTTACTGCATACACAGTCAATGAACAACCACTTCGTCTCCAAGGTTCCTGCATACATGGTCATTGTACAACCATCAGGTTTCCTAAGTTACTGCATACACAGTCAATGAACAACCACTTTGTCTCCAAGGTTCCTACATACATGGTCATTGTACAACCATCAGGTTTCTTAAGTTACTGCATACACAGTCAATGAACAACCACTTCGTCTCCAAGGTTCCTACATACATGGTCATTGTACAACCATCAGGTTTCCTAAGTTACTGCATACACAGTCAATGAACAACCACTTCGTCTCCAAGGTTCCTGCATACATGGTCGATGTACAACCATCAGGTTTCCTAAGTTACTGCATACACAGTCAATGAACAACCACTTCGTCTCCAAGGTTCCTGCATACATGGTCATTGTACAACCATCAGGTTTCCTAAGTTACTGCATACACAGTCAATGAACAACCACTTTGTCTCCAAGGTTCCTAAATACATGGTCATTGTACAACCATCAGGTTTCCTAAGTTACTGCATACACAGTCAATGAACAACCACTTCGTCTCCAAGGTTCCTACATACATGGTCATTGTACAACCATCAGGTTTCCTAAGTTACTGCATACACAGTCAATGAACAACCACTTCGTCTCCAAGGTTTCTGCATACATGGTCGAGTTACAACCACCATGTCACCTAGTTAGACATAGTAGATGTACAATCACCAGGTCCTCTAGTTTACAACATATACAGTCGAGTTACAACCACCATGCCACCATGGTTACTACATACACGTTCGATGTACAACCACTATGCCACCAAGGTTACTACATACACGGTCGATGTGCAACCACCATGCCACCAAGGTTACTATATACACGGTCGATGTACAACCACCATGCCACCAAGGTTACTACATACACGGTTTCGATGTACAACCACTATGCCACCAAGGTTACTACATACACGGTCGATGTGCAACCACCATGCCACCAAGGTTACCACATACACGGTCGATGTACAACCATCATGCCACCAAAGTTACTATTTACACGGTCGATGTACAACCACTATGCCACCAAAGTTACTACAAACACGTTCGATGTACATCCACCATGCCAACAAGATTACTAAATACAGGTCAATTTACAATCACCATGCCATCAAGGTTACTAAATAAGCGGTCGATGTACAACCACCATGCCACTAAGGTTACTATATACACGGTCGATGTACAACCACCATGCCACTAAGGTTACTAAATAGACGGTCAATATACAACCATTATGTCACCTTGTTTACTATATGCTCGGTGGATGTACTTTGCCAGGTACTTATGTAAAACATGCAAGGTCTTTAACACCTTGTCACCTATTACTCGTTTAATTGGGACCTTTTCCCAAGTCTTGTCGTATATCAAAAAGGTGTTATCAGGTGCATGTCTCCATATGAATTATTGTCATATCTAACACACGTAGGGTGATAATTTATCAGAGAATTGTATATGAGATAGCATGCTTCTGTATGTTGATATTAGTATTGCACAGTAAGAAGGAATACCAGTGGATTTCCTGGCCAATTAAGAAAAAAGGTTGAAAATAGTTAGTTTGCTTCGTTGGATTTGCTTTCCTCGTGAATTAAGACCAATTATTTTTTTCAATCTAGAAATGAGAAACAAATCTGAACATATTCAAATTGTTACAAACTCCGAAAAACTCGCCAGCATATGTTTATATTTTACAAGTATAATTCCCTTTAAATATAAACTCTAAACCTATAATCTTATATAATTGTGATGATTAAGGTATTTAATTTAGCATAAAACTATCTTGTACCGTATCTAAAATTTGTCCCACTTTTTAACGATTTTATATGTGGTTTCCAAAACACCTCCGTTAACAAGTCAAAAAAGATTGTACAACAAACATACAAGTAAATAGCACCTTTCAATACAAGGATTACATATAAGCGAAAAACACTTTTCTGTACCAGACGCACCAATGGATAGCACCTTTCTGTGCAATTATTGTACACAAGACACACAAGTAAAACCCACTTTTCTGTACAACAGTGAATATCACCTTTCTGTGTAATTATTGTAAACAAGACACACAAGTAAAACCCACTTTTCTGTACCAGACACACCAATGAATATCACCTTTCTGTGCAATTATTGTAAACAAGACACACAAGTAAAACCCACTTTTCTGTACAACAGTGAATATCACCTTTTTGTGCAATTATTGTACACAAGACACACAAGTAAAACCCACTTTTCTGTACAACAGTGAATATCACCTTTTTGTGCAATTATTGTACACAAGACACACAAGTAAACCCCACTTTTCTGTACAACAGTGAATATCACCTTTTTGTGCAATTATTGTACACAAGACACACAAGTAAAACCCACTTTTCTGTACAACAGTGAATATCACCTTTCTGTGTAATTATTGTACACAAGACACACAAGTAAAACCCACTTTTCTGTACAACAGTGAATATCACCTTTCTGTGTAATTATTGTACACAAGACATACAAGTAAACCCCACTTTTCTGTACAACAGTGAATATCACCTTTTTATGCAATTATTGTACACAAGACACACAAGTAAAACCCACTTTTCTGTACAACAGTGAATATCACCTTTTTGTGCAATTATTGTACACAAGACACACAAGTAAAACCCACTTTTCTGTACCAGACACACCAATGAATATCACCTTTTTGTGTAATTATTGTACACAAGACACACAAGTAAAACCCACTTTTCTGTACAACAGTGAATATCACCTTTTTGTGCAATTATTGTACACAAGACATACAAGTAAACCCCACTTTTCTGTACAACAGTGAATATCACCTTTTTGTGCAATTATTGTACACAAGACACACAAGTAAAACCCACTTTTCTGTACAACAGTGAATATCACCTTTCTGTGTAATTATTGTACACAAGACACACAAGTAAAACCCACTTTTCTGTACAACAGTGAATATCACCTTTCTGTGTAATTATTGTACACAAGACACACAAGTAAAACCCACTTTTCTGTACAACAGTGAATATCACCTTTTTGTGCAATTATTGTAAACAAGACACACAAGTAAAACCCACTTTTCTGTACCAGACACACCAATGGATAGCACCTTTCTGTGCAATTATTGTAAACAAGACACACAAGTGCATAGCACCTTTCAATACAATATTAGAATTAGATACAATAGAGCCAAACAATGAATTAAACTTCGTCACACAGCTGTTTCGTCCTTCTTGGAATGGTCAGTGATGCTAAGGGTCTAAACTGAGGAAAATCAGAAGTGATCGAAATGTAAAAATCTAGAAGGGAAAATGCACTTGCCACATAATTCAATAAAATTCTATATTTTCATTTATTTGATTATTTCAAAAGATCGTCATGAACATATAGATATCCTGAGCCATGCCAACATTCGAATGAGTTTAAACGTGCATGCTGCGAACCTCGAAGTGTAAAAGTTCACCAGCGATGTTAACTATATGCAATATGGAAAGCATAGCTGTAAAGCGAGATACATAAGTAAGCAGGACATGTAATTGGTGTTTCCGTCAGCTTTAATCATATGACATATATGGATGTTTGGTTTTCATTTTATGGTTATATGTATGACACAAATTATCATAAGTAATGAAGTAAAATGGAAATATGTAACGAATTAAATAGAAAGTATATGTCAACAAAGCTGTTCTCCCAAATAGTGTTTCATTCAGGAAGCATAAGGAATTCCTTTTGTCTCACATCGATGTCGCTTATTCTCCCAAGGTAACTGAATGTAGGACATCTGCATTTTCCATAAGTAATATATGTACATTATTACGTATTACCGTGTCTTAACGCTTATTAATGCCCATATTTAAACTCTAGCCGACTTTCCAGAGCATTCTAATATATAGAAAGCTACCATACGAGTTCATGACATTCAAAACAGTATTTAACAAAGCATTCTTAAACCAATAAAAACTGAGGATAGTATCTAACAGGACATTTTTAGACTGGAAACAATATTTAAAAGTACATTATTAAACCTACAAAAACCGACAGCATTATTTTACATTACATTCTTACACCTTCAAAAACTGACTAAAGTATTTAACAGAACATTCTTAAACCTTCAAAAACTGACCAAAGTTTTTAACAGAACATTCTTAAACCTTCAAAAACTGACAAAAGTATTTAACAGAACATTCTTAAACCTTCAAAAACTGACCAAAGTATTTAACAGAACATTCTTAAACCTTCAAAAACTGACCAAAGTATTTAACAGAACATTCTTAAACCTTCAAAAACTGACCAAAGTATTTAACAGAACATTCTTTATAACTATAAAAAAAATTACAACAGTATTTTACGAAATATTTTGGTATCTACAAACACTTACAACAGTACTTCAAAGAACATTCATATGTCTACAAAAAATGCCAGCAGCAGTTGATATTTTTAGACCTAGAAAAACCGACATTATTTAACAGAACATTCTTAAACTTACAAAAACCGATAGCAGTACATTCTGTATTTAACAGAACATTCTAATACCTACAAAGATTGATAACAGTATTAACAAGTACATTCTTATAGTTACGAAAACCCATATGGGATACCGACACGTTAACACAATGGTATTTCACACCCGAATTTAATGAAACTATGGAAAATATGAAGAAGAGACACATGAGAAAGAATATCGATAGTTTCTTCACTGGTATTATCGATAGTAATAAGCTGTTTATTTTGACTGTAAATTTTGGTTGGTTTAAACTCCGTTTTAGATGTGCCAGGACTACAAATATCACGAGTACCGTTACAACAAACCCATATTGATCACTACTTGTTGTCTATTTTGGTTTCGTCATGGGAAAATATTTAGATAAAGGGATTATATATAGAGTCCGCCGTGGTCTTGATTTCCAAGTCTGGCAATGGTCAATACAATCTCATGTTATTTAAAAGCAAGGCCATCATCAATTTACCTAAAATTAAAACTGAAGGATTTGGTAGGATCTTTTAACCTGCTTTGATAAGCTTTAATAAATTCAGTCTCGTATGAAAACAAACAATAAAATGCAGTGAAAAGAGGGAAAGAAGTTCTTACGTTGTTTACTGAAAATAAACGAAGAAATTATAAAATGATTGTACCTGTTTACATCCTGTGAAAATGCTTTTTATCAATGCGAAATCAAAATATGGTGAAAAATAGCCTAGAATTAAGTTTCATTATACAGCTGTTTCGTCTCCTTCGTGATACAAATGGTTGTATTATTAAAACCTATGAACCGAGAAAAAACAAAATTGATAGGAATAAAAGTTAAAAAAAAAAAAAAAAAAAAAAAAGACAGACGAAGAGTTAGACTATCAAATCATTCAATACATGTTATGACTTTCAATATTGGTTGATTTCAGAAGTTCATCAACGACCAGTGTAAATATTAACCCTAGCCTATTTGGCAAAGTTTACCCCATCTGAAATGGTTGTACCAAAACCAGACGTGGAATACAACTTTCAATAGAATTAGTTAATGTATCATACATTCATATCGCCCTTCTTGGACGCGTCAGTTATGCTACAAGTATTGACCTTGTGAAATCAAACGTATATAGTGATTGATCAAAGTACTGAAAGTACTGAGAGGCTAAACTTAATGAAAAATATTAAAAAATAACCGCTAAGCTATATTACTTTCCCCATACTCCTACACTTTGGAATGCAAAAATTACTAAAATAAGAGAACCAGAGGCTATTTTCCTTAATATTAAGCTATTTTAAATCTTCCTAAATTCTTATTTCAAATTTGACGACAATAATGTGAACAAATCAAGATAGGTTAAAAAAATAAAATAAACACAACCATATAATTATCGCCAACAAGCCAAATGATAAATAGCTCTATGATGAAGTTGACTAAATATAACCTTTGAAATACCCAATATTTTGCAATTACTATCCTATCAATATGAGGATTTAGACAAATCGAAAGGACTTTATACCTACTTCTCTATTTTAAATGTATTGCAAAGTAATAGTCCTTACTTATTATAATTATATTTTTAGTTGAGGAAAGTAGATAAGGTGTACACAGCATTTCAGATAGATAAAAGTGTAAATAATTAAATGTATTTACATGCCTATCTTCCAAGATGTATCATGGTTGGATTTTTCTTCCAGTAATTATATCTATAAAGACATAGTTCTATGAGATTAAACTAGACTTCCATATACAAAATTTACAATATTTTCACTATAGCTACTACTATTTCTGATCTTCAATGCATTAAATAATGTCACAATGACAGGCAAAATGAATAATTATGTTATGGAAATATTTCGTTCTAGTTAATTGATTATTATTATCTTTATTTTCTCCAAATATGAAGATTTACAAAGACAACTATATAAACAGCAATAAATTACATAAATTTACACACGTACACACCAACACGCACATACATATATATACAGTTACAATATGTTTTGATAGTTAATTAGAGGTATTTCACTACTTTCAACACATTTTCAAGATATAGGGTTTTGGTACTTATATTTACCAGAAAAGCAGATTACTGATAATAGTTTTTCAACATTTGACATACATATGAGATAGCGCCTAATCTAAAATGTTCCATTTTCTCTGAAGATAAATCATACTTTAATAGACTGCCTAACAGAGCATTAGTTAATTCGAAATCCGATAAGTTATGTATATGGACACTGAATTGAATATCTGACATGTTAATAACATAGCACCATAATTCGTCTCTAATGCATGCATTTGCATCACAATTTAGAACAATATGAGTTATAGAATCATTGTAAAATTTTCCACAAACATGACACAATTCCGTATTGGTAGATCTGCGAGAGGTTACACACCATCTTAAAATACAATGTATAGATCTAGCGTACTGAGGATATTTTGCAGCAAGTTTCCATAAGCAATGTGACTCTAGCTTGTTATGAATCGACGCGAACCGGAAGAAGTCACTGTCATTTGACATTCTTTGTTTCAATTCATTTTCTTCAAATATATATACGTACTTATTTACCAATGTTTTCCACTGTCGTTTACCAGTTAACGAGCCCGTTCTTATACAATCTAAAAAAAAACATACAATGTATACTTTCGTAGGATCCGTACAATATCTGGTATGAACCCACTTTGTTTTGCATTACTCGTATTAAGCATAAAAAAATCCAGTGGCAAATAGTTTATATACCAAAGTGCTAATGTTCATACTATATATTCGCCTCAAATATAGTAACTTTCTTATATCAATATAAGCTTCAATAGATGTCCAACCTAATAATGAGTTACACATATCGGTTCTCGTCCTTTTTTTCAAATCCTTGGATGGATTTAACAATATAATTTTGTGCTCTTTCTAACATGGCTATTTCAGTATCCATAGTTCACAACCATACAACGCAGACGGATACACTTTAATCTTAACCAGTTTAGCTACAGTAAGAGGGTTAAGTGTACTGGGGTGAGCACCAGATTTAAGGAGAGACATGGTGCCAGATTTTAAATTGTTGCAAGCTCTTTCTGTTCTTTCAGTTGAATTACATCTACCGTTTAACAGTATACCTACATGTCTAATTTCACTAACTACTGGCAGAACACAATTGTACAGGTAAACATTTGGTATCTTATATGGATCGCATTTCTTTGAGAAACATACTATTTTACTTTTTGTAGAAGAGAAGGTAAATCTCCACTTTTTGCTATAATGTTCACACATGCTGACCATTTGTTGAAGACTTCGATGATTCGTGCTCACTAAACATATATCGTCTGCTTGAGTTGGTATATTAACTTTAAGGTCAATAATCATTGCTCCTTTCCCACATGTCTCTATTTCATTCAATAATTCATTAATAAAGATAAGATACATTTTAGCAGACAGAGCTCCCCCTTGTAAGATTCCTCTCTTCATTTTAACATTTGGTGAGGTGAAACCATTATATAAAACAGAGCTTCCAACATGCGTGTACATTTCTTGTAATATGACCCATATTTTACCCCTCAAACCCATTTCATGTAGTTTAAATAAAAGGCCAGCATGCCAAACTGTATCAAACGCCTTGTTGCTGTCTAAAAAGGCGACATACGTTTGAGCCATTTTCTATATTATAATTCACACATTCTTGTAAGTTAAATGATGTACACATGCTACAAAGATTCTTTTGGTATGCAGACTGTTGCTTGTTCGGAAACGTGTTTGAACACAGTACCGAGTCTATTCTACTTGAAATAGCCATTTCGAATAGTTTAAACATGACAGGCAGAAGGGTGATTCTCCTGTAACTATTGGGATCATCTTTTACTTTCCCTTGACCTTTATATAACGTTACAATGATTCCCTTTTTCCATGGCTTAGGGATGTATCCTTTTTGTATTATAACATTAAATAACTTGGCTATGTGTTCAGACAGAGTTCTGCTACCATACTTAATGTGTTCGTAAACTAAACCATCATGGCCTCCAGCTTTTTTAGAATTAAGTTTTTTACACAACAGTTGTATTTCGGAAAATGTAATCACATCTCCAAGAAAATTATCTTGTTCAAATTTCTAGTTTGACTGTATATGCTTTATATTCGCATCAATAAATTTGAAAAAGTCTGTATCGAAGCATTCATCAGAGTTATCTTGGTATATAATTTCAAAGTGTGAGGCCCAAGCATTAACAATCTCTTCTGGATCACGTAATGTTTTCCCATTGTACTTTAGTTCAGTTAGAACATGGGATTTTTTCCGTGACTTTCTTTTATATAATTGCCAAAACAGTATTTGATCTACCTCTCCACTTCTATCAATTTCTGAAAATTGCTTTGATATATACACATTGAAAGCTTTTCTCAAGTTCATACGGAATATTGTTTTAGACTTTTAATAATTAAAAAAACTTGTACTATTAGATCTTGGTTTACCTTCTGAAATCCAAATTTGTCTTGTATTTGTCATCGATTTATGAATTCTAGACAATTCCTTATTCCAATATAGTTTCAGATAACTTTTATACACACTTTTAGGCAATGCAGCATCAGAGGCTTTCTTCATAGCTAATAAAATATTATTACAGTAGACATCGATATCTTTGTTACTTGTGTCACTTTCAGGTATAATTACGAGGCTTAAATTATCATCTAAACATCTTCTATATTCTCTGAGAAGACCGTTAGTTATTGCCTTCTTCCAGTTATACTTTACATAACCAGACTGTACATTAAGAGGTGGAGAGACAGGCACTGATAAAGAACATATTACAGGATTGTGCTCGGACAGATTGTGCAAATCTTCGTCTAAAACTTCACAGAAATTGATGAGATCAGCTGTGTTTGATTGAACTAATATATGATCGATGGATGTACAATTTCCTGTTTGGGGGTAAAATGTATATACTGGACCGTGACAGTTGGGCTGTACATTAACCGAAAATAAATTTACTCGGTCTAAAAATGATTGAAATAAGTCTGAGCTTTCATTGTTTTCAAATTGATATCGATCACCACGTATCTTAACGTTTAAGTCACCAATGATAAAAACTTTTCCCTTTTCAGAATAAACTGTGAAAAGTGCCTCCAGAGTTTCGATATGATCGATGAACATTTCAATTGGCCTCGTTGAGGCTGGCATGTATACTGAGAAACAATAAATATATTCTCCGTTTGGAGTTTGGATCTCAACACCAATGATTCTAGGACTGTCAACCTCTATTTCAGTGACAATGAGAGTGTTGGATTTAAAAAGTATCGCAACACCTCCTCTTATGTTACATTTATATCGAAAGGGGTCTATTTCATGAACAGGTTTGACTATACATGTATAACCATAATCATTGAACATGTCAAAGAAGGAAATATTGTATTCCCTAACCCAATGTTCTGACAAACCACAAATGTCAATGTCATAAATTTTGAGACACTTTAGAAGGTACGGAGTGCCAGACATAACACCTTCAATGTTCCAATGAGCACCAACTGTACCTTGCCTACAAAGCGCAAACTTTTTATCTACAAAAACTTGAAAAAGTGTCATGGCGGTGGGTGTGAAAAACCTGAAAAAGTGTCATATCGGCGGGTATGGGCGTGGGACAAACAGTCCAATTTTGTGACGTCTAATGAGGTAAAGTAATGTTATATATTAAGACTATCTTGCCACAATGACAAGGATTAAAACAAAATTGATGTTCTGTTTGTAAGTTTTGTTTGTTTATAAGTGCTGTTAATTAATAATTCAAACCAAGCCCCATGGCGCCAAATCGCACGTACAGTGTTCTGTACGCTTACGTCATGTCGAGAAGGATTCATAAGCCGCCATACAGTAAATACACTGTAAATCAAATCATGCAGTTACAATAAACTTTGAAGATACAAGAAACCATTTCTTTGCTTACTTACGGCAGAGACGTATCTCTGCTTACGGTTAATATGGTTGTTTTCTAGGAATATTCACAGCAGGCGAGAAGATCTTCTTCAGCAGCACAGGTCGGGGATGTCCGTGAGCAAATTCCGTAAAATATATTGTTCAAAATTTATCAATAGTTCAACCACACTGTGCTTCTTTTTTGAAATGTATAGTAACCGTATTGTTATTAAAAACATAAACTTATTGTGGATGCTTTGAAAATAGCGATTTGAAAGATCGCGACATTATTTACGCAGAAAATTGCCGCTAGAGGGCTCTAACTCTTTTCGATATTTCAGCCAATGAGAAGGCCAGGATCGGTAAATTTTGTCTGAAAGGCCGTCGCAATAGGCTGTACGTACTGAGTACGTTTAGCCTAAAAATGATTTGGCCAAAAATTCCCTTACCTAGTAAAATAGACGACACATTTGTTGAAATGACTTTTTGGAACGAAGTAAGTCTTTAACAGGTTTCAAATGGTTATAGCATTCAATGAGAAGAAAAATAGTTACTTTTTTACTGGTTTTATTCAGATAACTAGCTACAAATGACATGAAGTCCTACTAGCATAAGTAATTAACTGGTATCCTTCTGATATTACCTTGATTAAGATTGTCGCTTGTTGGAGGTTACCGGGCCATGGTATTTGACATGTTACACTTAACACAAATGGAAACGGTGATAGTCATGTTTATCATGGATAATTCAGCGTGAGTGTGTGTCTCGCCTCAACAAACTGTGTTACTACCTGAAACTTGTTTGAAGGATCATTTCACATTGTTTTAATACGCTTTAGTTTTGCGTCATAACTTTATGTAAATTACAATATAATACATTTCACTTTATTTCGAAAAATAAGTTTAATCAATTGATTCTGAATATTTTGTACAGATATTTCAAATTTAGTTATCTTTTTTTGCGTTTCCGAGAATATCACGTTATTTGTTGATAATAATCACGACAGGTCACCGACTTAAAAACGAAATTGGGTCAGTGTGATGTTAGGTTATTTTTTCAAATGTAATACATGAAACGGCAACTTAAATGTCTATCACGCAACAAATTTCATTCCTGTTTAATTACAAAACACAATGTTAGGAGGTTACCTGATATTGCCTAACTTTTGAATATACATTTAATAGGACTATTGAATATTAATTTGGCGATAGATATGGTACATGTCTAATATTAGATAAAACTACAACATAAAGCTGGTTTGTTCCACTTTTAAAATGGTGCTATAGACCAAAAGTATCCACAGTTACGAAAATCTTTATCGGCCTATACATATGTAAAAAATGTATATAGTTGGTGATTGTAAATGTTGAAATTTAAATCGATATTAAAATGACTAGAATATAGTAAACAGTAAATAACAAACAGATGTTATATGTAACGGAAGAAAAATGATAAACTGTAATAGGGTAAGTGTTATCTGTAACAGGTGAAAAATGAGAAACTTTAATACAGTAAGTGTTATCTGTAACAGGTGAAAAATGGGAAACTTTAATAGGGTAAGTGTTATCTGTAACAGGTGAAAAATGGGAAACTTTAATAAAGTAAGTGTTATCTGTGACAAGTGAAAAATGGGAAACTTTAATAAAGTAAGTGTTATCTGTAACAGGTGAAAAATGAGAAACTTTACTAAAGTAAGTGTTATCTGTAACAGGTGAAAAATGAGAAACTTTAATAAATTAAGTGTTATCTATAACAGGTGAAAAATGGGAAACTTTAATACAGTAAGTGTTATCTGTAACAGATGAAAAATGAGAAACTTTAATAAAGTAAGTGTTATCTGTAACAGGTGAAAAATGAGAAACTTTAATAAAGTAAGTGTTATCTGTAACAGGTGAAAAATGGGAAACTTTAATACAGTAAGTGTTATCTGTAACAGATGAAAAATGAGAAACTTTAATAAAGTAAGTGTTATCTGTAACAGGTGAAAAATGAGAAACTTTAATAAAGTAAGTGTTATCTGTAACAGGTGAAAAATGGGAAACTTTAATAAAGTAAGTGTTATGTTTAACTGATGAAAAATGATTAACTGTAATAAAGTAAATGTTATGATTATCGAGTGAAAAATGATCAACTCTGATAAAGTAAATGTTATGATTAACGAGTGAAAAATGATCAACTCTGATAAAGTAAATGTTATGATTATCGAGTGAAAAATGATCAACTCTGATAAAGTAAATGTTATGTTTAACGAGTGAAAAATGATCAACTCTGATAAAGTAAATGTTATGATTAACGAGTGAAAAATGATCAACTCTGATAAAGTAAATGTTATGATTAACGAGTGAAAAATGATCAACTCTGATAAAGTAAATGTTATGATTATCGAGTGAAAAATGATCAACTCTGATAAAGTAAATGTTATGTTTAACGAGTGAAAAATGATCAACTCTGATAAAGTAAATGTTATGATTATCGAGTGAAAAATGATCAACTCTGATAAAGTAAATGTTATGTTTAACGAGTGAAAAATGATCAACTCTGATAAAGTAAATGTTATGTTTAACGAGTGAAAAATGATTAACTCTGATAAAGTAAATGTTATGTTTAACGAGTGAAAAATGATCAACTCTGATAAAGTAAATGTTATGTTTAACGAGTGAAAAATGATCAACTCTGATAAAGTAAATGTTATGATTATCGAGTGAAAAATGATCAACTCTGATAAAGTAAATGTTTTGATTATCGAGTGAAAAATGATCAACTCTGATAAAGTAAATGTTATTATTAACGAGTGAAAAATGATCAACTCTGATAAAGTAAATGTTATGATTATCGAGTGAAAAATGATCAACTCTGATTAAGTAACTGTTATGTTTATCGAGTGAAAAATGATCAACTCTGATAAAGTAAATGTTATGTTTAACGAGTGAAAAATGATCAACTCTGATAAAGTAAATGTTATGATTATCGAGTGAAAAATGATCAACTCTGATAAAGTAAATGTTATGTTTAACGAGTGAAAAATGATCAACTCTGATAAAGTAAATGTTATGTTTAACGAGTGAAAAATGATCAACTCTGATAAAGTAAATGTTATGATTATCGAGTGAAAAATGATCAACTCTGATAAAGTAAATGTTATGTTTAACGAGTGAAAAATGATCAACTCTGATAAAGTAAATGTTATGTTTAACGAGTGAAAAATGATCAACTCTGATAAAGTAAATGTTATGATTATCGAGTGAAAAATGATCAACTCTGATAAAGTAAATGTTATGTTTAACGAGTGAAAAATGATCAACTCTGATAAAGTAAATGTTATGTTTAACGAGTGAAAAATGATTAACTCTGATAAAGTAAATGTTATGTTTAACGAGTGAAAAATGATCAACTCTGATAAAGTAAATGTTATGTTTAACGAGTGAAAAATGATCAACTCTGATAAAGTAAATGTTATGATTAACGAGTGAAAAATGATCAACTCTGATAAAGTAAATGTTATGATTAACGAGTGAAAAATGATCAACTCTGATAAAGTAAATGTTATGTTTAACGAGTGAAAAATGATCAACTCTGATAAAGTAAATGTTATGTTTAACGAGTGAAAAATGATCAACTCTGATAAAGTAAATGTTATGATTATCGAGTGAAAAATGATCAACTCTGATAAAGTAAATGTTATGATTAACGAGTGAAAAATGATCAACTCTGATAAAGTAAATGTTATGTTTAACGAGTGAAAAATGATCAACTCTGATAAAGTAAATGTTATGTTTAACGAGTGAAAAATGATCAACTCTGATAAAGTAAATGTTATGTTTAACGAGTGAAAAATGATCAACTCTGATAAAGTAAATGTTATGTTTAACGAGTGAAAAATGATCAACTCTGATAAAGTAAATGTTATGTTTAACGAGTGAAAAATGATTAACTCTGATAAAGTAAATGTTATGTTTAACGAGTGAAAAATGATCAACTCTGATAAAGTAAATGTTATGTTTAACGAGTGAAAAATGATCAACTCTGATAAAGTAAATGTTATGTTTAACGAGTGAAAAATGATTAACTCTGATAAAGTAAATGTTATGATTATCGAGTGAAAAATGATTAACTCTGATAAAGTAAATGTTATGTTTAACGAGTGAAAAATGATTAAATCTAATAAAGTAAATGTAATTTGTGACAAAGAAGAAATAACAAAATTTGATAGAATGAATGTTATATGTGGCAATTGAAAAATAATAATAAGGAATGGGGAATAATAATTAACTTGAATAAGTGAATGTTATCCTTGGAAATTAAGGACACGACCGACTTCATCAAGCGCTTTCCTCGATCTTCTCCTTCAACGAAACCAAAATGAACAGCTTTCCACCAAGCTGTTTGGTAATCGTGATGATTTTAATTTTTCCTTTTGTGAATTTTCCATTTCTTGATAGCAAATACCTGCATCTTCAACCGATAGTATGTACATGTCACAGTATCCAATGACCTGTTCTCATTTCACGATTTCCGTGCAAGAAGTCGTCAACTTACGGACAAACTCGCAACACAGGGTTTAAAAAGATGCAGGTTGACAAAAATTATGGGGAAGTTTTACGGTCACCATTGTGATTTAATTGGAAAATATAATGTCTCTTTGTGCGGTATAAAGCTGGACCTCTTTTTATTCATTTTTGTTGTTGCTGCTGTTGGTTCCATTGCTGTATGTCTTCTTGTCGTTTGAGAACTTGACATTACTGATTTGAATTTATCAATGTTTACATGGCGGGTGTCGTTGATGATTACTCTTCCGGAAAACCTGATATTATTCCCCTTATACTTCTTCAGGGGTCTCCGTGTATATGTTTCTTTTGTTCATATTTTGCCCTGGTTTTATTTAATTTGAGTTTAGATGATATCATGTTGTTTGTATTTTCTTGTGTTTTGTAATGAAGTGGATGTTATCTGTAAGGGGTTAGTAATGATCAATTTTAATAAATTAAGTGTTATTTGTTACGAGATAATAATGATAAACTATAGGTACCTTTCGTCTTACTTAATATTGAACTTTGAATTGATGACACATTACACATTATAATACACAGATTACTATATATAGTAACCACTGTTTATCTTCGATAAATCTTTTGTTGAAATTTATGTGATTGATAGCATTGATTTGTAAAAATCCAGACACTTGACTGGGAATGCAGATGACTCACGGAAATAGTGTAAAATTCAAACATGCAGCTTCAAAATCTTTCAGTTTTTGAACAACTATTCTGTTATTTTTTGCCGTTTAGTAAAGACGATAGAAAGTGCCGTCATGATGGTTGTCTTTTCTGATGAACATTTACAATCTTAATATCCCTCGTGACGAACATAGACCTTACAAGAACGGATACCGAGAAAAATCCAACCTTCATTTCAGTTCAAATAAAAGCGATCAGAACAGGAAAAACTTGGTACAATGCAATCGTCAGTTAATCTGAAATACTGTGATAAATCCCATTTTAACATTAAAAAGCAACGAAAAGCACGTGGAAATTATTGGGAGACGTAAACCAATAATCTTTCCTCCATCAAAAATATAATAACTTTTATTTCACATGTGTATACCATGTACTCTAGATTATTGATTAAGTGCTTTGTCCGTGGTTCATTGCGGAACATTCTGGATATTAAGGATTAAACCTTGGTATTTGAGTAGTTCAGGTGATGTTAAGATTATTCAAACATAGATGGAATAATTGGAGTTGGCTTCGACAAGCAAAAAAATTCATAGAAAGAAATGAAAGATGGCCTTATATCTTTAATAGATTTCCATAATCTATATAAGGATAGGTGTTCAGAAACGTTTTCTGCTTCATTGGCGACACCAACCACAGAAACTTGGTCAGACCAAGGTTGCACTGTCAGATTTCAAAATGAGAACAAGATTAAAAACAACGGAACAACATGACATTCTAATTGGTTTAATCTTTGGTGATTGATGTAGTTATACATCTTAAAGAATCTTTACACGTTTTGCCGACATTTTCGCTAAATAAAATAAATTGAAAAAAAAAATCGTGATGTTCTAATTATTAGTGTATAAATGCAGGACAATGTTTCTGCATAATGTCAATGTACATGGTACTATGTTTAAAGTTTTTTTCTATCGATGATAAATTTCCTTAATTCAATCATTTCCACATCGACATCTTTCACAATCTGCCTATAATAAAGTCTATTATAAGAACTTCTGTGGAGACATAGTGCTGACATTGTTTGGCAATCATGAATACTATAACGAAGACAATTTGGGTTGTACTACATCCCATGTTGATAACACTTGTGTGTTGCTAGTATTCTACATTGTACAACATCACGTGACACGGTTCTATAAATCTTGTGTGTTGCAAGGTGATCTACATTGTACCTAATGACGAGACATGTGCCTATAAACCTTGTGTTGGTAGTTTCTACATCGAACCATATCCCAGCATACGCTTCTTTAAACCTTTTGTGAAAATTACCTTTGCTTGTGTAACTGTGACAAGTTATACATACTGACGGTGACCTATCCTGTTCGAAGGAGCACATCGGGATACTACTTAGGGTGAACGCGTTAGCCTGAATATACCATTCTCGGTTTCTAACTTCCAACAGTTAAACACACCGTCTTGTGGTGCGAAGGGATTAAGATACATAGCGATTTAATTGAAGGTATGTAAAGCCGATTCCTTTTTTAACCATTAATTCCAATTCCTCATAACTGTACACTTCTTTGCTAAAAACTGCTGATGTGAATAGTACGGTTTTATAAACTGAAGATAAAACATTGTCGTCATTGCCAACAATATTTTGACATTTCACCAAATATATAAGTTATCACTGACTAGTATAAAAAAAGTGTCTAGAATTTCGAGAGTTTTCAATGTTGCTCAGTGCTGAAGTCAAAATTAAGTAAATTTTGTCGCCTGTTATAGATAACGCTACTAAGATGTTAATTCGTGGTAACTACGCGTGTTTCATTGAAATGCAACTATATTTTTTAATGTTACAATAGAAGTGACATACCATATACCTATATCAAAGCATATTTCGTAATATATATATCCTCTATAGATAGAAGAAATATACGGAGGACGAAGTAAGAAAATGACGGTGAAGTCTGATTAGCGCTATTGTGATCTCATGGAGAAATATTCTATTTCTATAAGCGATATGAAGCTTGACGTGTTTGATGATCGCTAGTTTCCCTGTTTATTCCGTTGTCGTATACCTTGTTTCCATTAGAGATCGTGACATTACTTACTTGGATTGACCAAGGTTTACATCGTGAGTGTCGTCGATGAAGCAGAAGACGCTTACTCTTTCGGAACATCTGTTCTGATTCTCCTTGTACTTGTTCAGGAGTTTCCGTGTAAATCTTTCGTTTGTTCATATTTTGCTCTAGTGTATTGAATTTTAGTTTGGATTATGACATGATGGTGTTTTCATCTTTTTTTTAAATCCTTATTTTACTCCATTTATCTTATTATTCCAAATTTGAATGAAAGATGTTCTTCACATGTGTGTCTATAGTGTAATTTTGTATTTTTAATATCATCATCATCATCATCATCATCATCATCATCATTTGTGTCATTATATTAGGTATATGATTCTGCAGTGTGTAAAAATGTAATAAAAAAAGCAAGTAATTAACTATACACTAACCTTGAGCTCAGTCAAATGTGTGACTGAATTAACAAATAATATATGTTTACCTAGTTCTACGCATGATGATTTTTGTTACATGGAAATGTAATTAATTTAATGACACATTACACGTTGTAAATTAATTAAGTTACCATTACTTACAAGGTACTTTTAAAATCTACAACATCTATAATGTACACTATTACACATATAACTGACATCACGTTTTCGTAGCAGAACTTCACGCAAAACGACACTGAGCATTTTTACATCAATACTAGAGTAGAACAACATTTAAAATCTAGAAATAATTGTTTACTCTGATCTATCATGAATATTTAATGGAGTGATTTTTATTAATTTATTTATTCATTCATTTAAACATATTCATTGTCAACTCTGGTCAGACATGGGTTTGGCAGCTATAACATATCCCTGACACCAGTCCTTGACTTTAAGTTATCACATTATGGATATGTTTGTCAACTTGCATCAACAATTAAGTCCGAAGTTCAGAGGTGCATCTGACAATGTTAAAACATTCAGAGGTGACAAATTACAGGGAATATCTGACAATACTACTGCACCTTAAACTACACACTGTGTGTAATGTCTAGCTATTCTTCCTAGGTGATTTTTCAAACTACTTGAAAACGTCATTGTGTTCCTTAAGACATTTGAAACACATGCATCCAATGCTTCTGTACCAGAAAGCTTTGCGTAAGGTACATATGAAATTAATAAACATCTGTTAGTGAAACATAAACGTATATAAACTTGCATATTTATCAATTACAAAATGGATAGTGGTATGATAAATATAACGTTAGGCTATTTTAGAATATATATATATATATATTGTATTACACATAATCTTGAAATTCACCTATCAACTTCAAAATCATTAGTAAGATGTATTCTTTTGTATTATATTGAAAAGGAAATTTAATTGAAATGTCATTTGTTAATTAGACTTATTTACTTGTAGTTACATGAAGATGAAGTTGAGTGATTTCTACCTGAAATACGAGAAAAAGGTCGGAGCTGTTTTCGAGAAGTACGGGTCCTTTGCAACGCATCATCCCTGGTACCTTATTTTGGGTTGTTTGATGATGAACGCTCTGATGGCAATAGGGTTGATGAGGATGAAATCCGAGACACATGTTGACATATTATACACGCCAATGGGAAGTCAAGCTTATTCAGACAGAGCTAAAGTAGCAGATTTATTTCCAGATCAAACTGGTATAAATTTTAACATATTCAGTCTTGTCGACCTTGGCATGTATGGTCAAGTAATGATACGGACAAAGGACGGTTCTACGATCTTAAACGACACGCTGCTGGACGAGGTCGAAATGATTGACAGGTTCATCAATACCATCTCTGTGACCGACACCAGCACCGGAAAAGAAAAATTTTACTCTGAGGTCTGTGCGACCAACAATGACGGATGTGGTCTCTTCGGTAACGTTATTTTTACGAATACATTCCGGACTCGGATGCGAATTAACAATATTACATATCCAAGATTTCACAGAGAAGCTGTCGCACCTATCTTTGGTAATGCAACAGTGAAAAATGGAATCTTGCACTTCGCATCTATGGTGAAACTGAGGTATTATCTTCGTACGGATACCCCAGCAAACAGATATCTCGCACGGCAATGGGAACAGGCCTTTGTGAAGAAGATGGAGGATATTGTCACAAATCTTACGGAAGTAGCATATGAACATTCAGATTCTTTAAATGTGGAACTGAACGGAAACACAGGAGGTCGCGATATCGGCCTGTTTTCTGTAACATTTACTATCATGCTGTTTTATGCTGGATTTGCAACTTCCGGTGGAGACTGTATATCACAAAGACAGAATCTAGGACGGGCAGGTGTCCTAACTACTCTGATCAGTATTGCAGCCTCGTTTGGACTTGTTAGTGCTTGCGGAGTTAAGTTTGTAAACATTGTAGGGGTGATGCCCTTTTTACTTGTCGGTAAGTCGGATATCACTTCCATCTTATGTCTTTATTGACGAAAAGAATTTAGATATGTTCTATTTCTCTTACCTGCTAAGGAATGAAAGGTATGTTCCTATATTTCAAAAGACAATTAATACAGAGTTATTTCCAATATATCACGTGATAACGAAAACACAGACTCATTCAAATACTGATAACGAAAAAAGAAAAAAATCCCTTAATCTTACCTGATAACAGAAACATGTTCTCCGTCTTACCTGAAAACGAAAACATCAACATTTCCTCAATCTCAGACATTTTGTATATCTTACCTAATAATTAACTTTGTGTATAAGGTGTAGGTCTACTTGTATATACATATTGTAGACTCAGATAGAGTGTTATGTTTTAGGTATGTTGATATTGTAGACTCAGATAGAGTGTTATGTTTAGGTATATTGATATTGTAGACTCAGATTGAGTGTTATGCTTTAGGTATATTGATATTGTAGACTCAGACTGTTATGTTTTAGGTATGTTGATATTGTAGACTCAGATAGAGTGTTATGTTTTAGGTATGTTGATATTGTAGACTCAGATTGAGTGTTATGTTTTAGGTATATTGATATTGTAGACTCAGATTGAGTGTTATGCTTTAGGTATGTTGATATTGTAGACTCAGACTGTTATGTTTTAGGTATGTTGATATTGTAGACTCAGATAGAGTGTTATGCTTTAGGTATATTGATATTGTAGACTCAGACTGAGTGTTATGCTTTAGGTATGTTGATATTGTAGACTCAGACTGTTATGTTTTAGGTATGTTGATATTGTAGACTCAGAGTGACTGTTATGCTTTAGGTATGTTGATATTGTAGACTCAGATAGAGTGTTATGTTTTAGGTATGTTGATATTGTAGACTCAGACTGTTATGTTTTAGGTATGTTGATATTGTAGACTCAGAGTGAGTGTTATGTTTTAGGTATGTTGATATTGTAGACTCAGACTGTTATGTTTTAGGTATGTTGATATTGTAGACTCAGATAGAGTGTTATGCTTTAGGTATATTGATATTGTAGACTGTTATGCTTTAGGTATGTTGATATTGTAGACTCAGACTGTTATGTTTTAGGTATGTTATGTTTTAGGTATGTTGATATTGTAGACTCAGATGAGTGTTATGTTTTAGGTATGTTGATATTGTAGACTCAGACTGTTATGTTTTAGGTATGTTATGTTTTAGGTATGTTTTAGATATGTTGATATTGTAGACTCAGAGTGACTGTTATGCTTTAGGTATGTTGATATTGTAGACTCAGAGTGACTGTTATGCTTTAGGTATGTTGATATTGTAGACTCAGAGTGAGTGTTATGTTTTAGGTATGTTGATATTGTAGACTCAGACTGTTATGTTTTAGGTATGTTGATATTGTAGACTCAGATTGAGTGTTATGTTTTAGGTATGTTGATATTGTAGACTCAGAGTGACTGTTATGCTTTAGGTATGTTGATATTGTAGACTCAGAGTGACTGTTATGCTTTAGGTATGTTGATATTGTAGACTCAGAGTGACTGTTATGCTTTAGGTATGTTGATATTGTAGACTCAGACTGTTATGTTTTAGGTATGTTGATATTGTAGACTCAGAGTGACTGTTATGCTTTAGGTATGTTGATATTGTAGACTCAGAGTGACTGTTATGCTTTAGGTATGTTGATATTGTAGACTCAGACTGTTATGCTTTAGGTATGTTGATATTGTAGACTCAGAGTGACTCTTATGCTTTAGGTATGTTGATATTGTAGACTCAGAGTGACTGTTATGCTTTAGGTATGTTGATATTGTAGACTCAGACTGTTATGTTTTAGGTATGTTGATATTGTAGACTCAGAGTGACTGTTATGCTTTAGGTATGTTGATATTGTAGACTCAGAGTGACTGTTATGCTTTAGGTATGTTGATATTGTAAACTCAGACTGTTATGTTTTAGGTATGTTGATATTGTAGACTCAGATAGAGTGTTATGTTTTAGGTATGTTGATATTGTAGACTCAGAGTGACTGTTATGTTTTAGGTATGTTGATATTGTAGACTCAGACTGTTATGTTTTAGGTATGTTGATATTGTAAACTCAGACTGTTATGTTTTAGGTATGTTGATATTGTAGACTCAGATTGAGTGTTATGTTTTAGTTATGTTGATATTGTAGACTCAGAGTGACTGTTATGCTTTAGGTATGTTGATATTGTAGACTCAGACTGTTATGTTTTAGGTATGTTGATATTGTAGACTCAGAGTGACTGTTATGCTTTAGGTATGTTGATATTGTAGACTCAGAGTGACTGTTATGCTTTAGGTATGTTGATATTGTAAACTCAGACTGTTATGTTTTAGGTATGTTGATATTGTAGACTCAGAGTGAGTGTTATGTTTTAGGTATGTTGATATTGTAGACTCAGACTGTTATGTTTTAGGTATGTTGATATTGTAGACTCAGAGTGACTGTTATGCTTTAGGTATGTTGATATTGTAGACTCAGATTGAGTGTTATGTTTTAGTTATGTTGATATTGTAGACTCAGAGTGACTGTTATGTTTTAGGTATGTTGATATTGTAGACTCAGATTGAGTGTTATGTTTTAGTTATGTTGATATTGTAGACTCAGAGTGACTGTTATGTTTTAGGTATGTTGATATTGTAGCATCAGTACATATGTTGTGTTTTAGGTATGTTGATATTGTAGACACAGTACATATGTTATGTTTTAGGTATGTTGATATTGTAGCTTCAGTACATATGTTGTATTTAGGTATGTTGATATTGTAGACACAGTACATATGTTGTGTTTTAGGTATGTTGATATTGTAGACACAGTACATATGTTGTGTTTTAGGTATGTTGATATTGTAGACACAGTACATATGTTGTGTTTTAGGTATGTTGATATTGTAGACACAGTACATATGTTGTGTTTTAGGTATGTTGATATTGTAGACACAGTACATATGTTGTGTTTTAGGTATGTTGATATTGTAGACACAGTACATATGTTGTGTTTTAGGTATCGGTCTAGATGACATGTTTATACTGCTTTCTGGTCTCGCTGATGTTCCTGCCTCAAAAACCATAGAGGAGAAAATCAAACAGACCATGCGGACGAGTGGGGTGGCCATCACGATTACGTCGCTTACAGACTTCCTGGCCTTCGCTATAGGAGCTTCGTCAGTATTCCTTAGCGTGAGGAATTTCTGTTTATATACAGGTAAACCACTCGTATGTCTATAGATAATTATCTGATATATATATATATATATATATATATACGGATTTAACTACATCACTAATACGTGTATAGGTAAGTCACTAATAGGTAAACAAGACAAATTACTAATATTTGTACAGTTAAATTTCTTATGTATCCATGTTAGGAAAACATTAATATATAACAATTTGTTCGTGTTAATCACACACAAACACACACACCTACACACCCAGACATCACCTCACAAACACACACACACACGCACGCACCTACACACACACACGCACGCACCCACACACACACACACACACACACACACACACACACACACACACATATATATATATAGATAGATAGATAGATAGATAGATAGATAGATAGATAGATAGATAGATAGATAGATAGATAGATAATGTAATATGATCAATAATGTAAAATACATAAACATGTGTTTACATGCATACAGGTAATTCTTACATATTTACAGATGAGGATACAAACACGAACATATATACAGCAATTTACAAAAAAAATTAAAATACCAAACATACATGACACAAACAAAGAAATATCAAATATATAATAGATACTCAAATTTATTACACTGTCAACAGCAAGGGTCTTTTCATAGCGGGGCATCCTTGTAGTGCACAGCTGGTTGCTACCACAATGGACACAATGCTGGAGAACCGCCGCATGCTATCCAAAGTAGTTGGAGTAAAGTGTCCCAAGGACACAACCTACAAAGCACATGATGAACCATGATCTCAGATTCTTGAGAATACAAACCTGTCTCAGGTAGGGATATAACAACACACCTTGGACCTACACCTGAGAAACTTAATTCTGCCTGATATAAGGATAGAACTACACATCTTTATCCTACATTTGAAAACACAAACCTGTCTGAGGTAGGGATAGAACCACACACCACCATGGACCTACATCTCAGGTTGTAATGTCTGATGCTCTACCGACTGAGCTATCCCAAAACATACACAGGTAAATTACAGACACATATATACATAACAAATATCGGTAATAACTTATATATATATATATACATAAATAATATGAAAATAAGTTTACACACATATACATTCCAATCCATGACACCACACTACCTAAAGCCATTTGCAGATTTTGGTGTTTTATCTCCCAGAGGATCTGAATGTGAGTAGAAGGGATATGCTGTACGTACTATAACAGTTTAAATACATGATTTTTCTCATCTTCCTATCGAACATTTTCCTTTCCACTATCTTTAATGGCAACATTTCGATTTTCGTCGTAACATCACTCTTTTGCCACGTCTCGTTGTCCTTCCGTCATAACCTTTTCAGGATGTCAGAGACTCACTGACAAGATCTGCACTAGCAAGGACATGTGGCTAGTCAGGAAGTCGTGCGTAAGATACTTTTGAGATAATACATATACTATCATTGTATTCTTTGTTAACCACAAACCCAAAATATGTATATCAGTCACTTGGTGGAATAGAGAGATGAAGAAATCTGTGTGCTTGTTGTTTGGCAGTTTGTAGATAAGGCCTACGAAAACTACCTCTAGTTTGATCATCGTGTCTGAGTGTTACAGCGTCAGTCTGTCACCTTCCACTATTAGAGGAAGTTGTCACAGCTGGAAAACTTGTGTTTTCCATTCCTACATATCAACTAAAATGTACTCTTTTCCTCACGCAGGTGTCGGCGTCCTGGTATGTTACATCAACCAGCTCACGTTCTTTGTTCCCTGTATGGTGCTCAATGAACGACGAGTAGCCAGTCGACGACATTGCCTAACATGCCTTACCATAGACACTCGCGAAAACCTCCAGTCTCTGGGAAAGTCCCGCCGCTTTGTCAGATGCTGTGGCGGGTCGCCACCTAAGAACAGAATGGACAATGAAAGTCCTCTAGAACGATATCCAAAGTTTGTGTTGCAGCGTTTTGTACTTTATCCGCCATGCAAGGTATTAATTATCTTAGTATTTTGTGCTTACTTTGGGTTTTCTATCTACGGTGCCGTAAATGTAGAACAGGGTCTCAAACTGAGTAATTTAGCTGACGAGAAATCGTATTATCACAAGTATGCTGTTTGGGACGAAGAATTCTTCACTACACAAATGCTTGTTTCCTTCGTTTTTCAATCCGCTCTGAACTATACTGACCCATACACTTTGAGACACATAAACTCTTTGGTCGACACTTTAAAAAATGAGACTGCAACAGTGACGTACATCCCCGAGTGGAACTGGCTGGAAGAGTACCAGGGATCGGTATTTTCTAAACTAATGGGGAATAACGTCAGTGTATTTACCGAAGGTGTCAAACTATACTTACAGTACAGACCCGATCTTATCAATAATGTTATATTTGACGACAAAGAAAACATTGTAGCATCTCGTATAAACATAATTACCAAAAATCTGAAGCATTCTACAGAACAAGGCCAGATGATGCTACGGATGAGGGAGATCGCCGCCGACTCGCAGCTAAACGTCCTAGCCCACTCTGCTCCCTTTATCTACTTCGAGCAGTACGTGGCCGTATTACCGAGCACACTGACTACAGTCGGGATAGCTGTCGTAGCCATGATAGTTGTGACGACGCTCTTTATGCCTCATCCTTTACTCGTAGCCCTGGTGGGTGTCACGATGATCATGATTCTGGTCGGACTGTTTGGCTTCATGTACTTCTGGAACTTGACCCTGAGTTCAGTCACTATGATCCACCTTATCATGAGCATCGGTTTTTCAGTCGACTTCAGTGCCCACGTCTGTCACGCCTACATCTGTATGGAGGGCACGTGCAGAAATTCCATGGTCAGCGCCGCTATAACCCGATCCGGAGGACCTATATTCAATGCTGCAATATCTACCATCCTTGGCGTGGTGGTACTAGCATTTTCATCGTCTTATATATTTCAGTCATTTTTCAAACTGATGTTACTAGTTATGTTGTTCGGTTTTGCTCATTCAATGTTTCTTTTGCCGGTTATACTATCACTCATAGGACCGGAAGTGAATGTTATACCACTTATAAAAGAACATAGGAAAAAGCTCAAGGAAAGAATGTTGACAAATAGAAACATTAATGAGGACATCAAAGGATTTCAGCCAGGGTTTGTAGAAAAACAGGGTTACTCAAACAACGCTTTCACAAAGGACAGCGATTCTACGGAGGACAATGCAGGTAACCATTATGAAACTTTGGATAGCGTAATTGGCGGTAAAAAACCAAACCTGGAAAATAGTCAACTGTCAGAACCCCAATATGAAAACGAAAATATTATAGCACCTCACAGTAACTCAAGCATAGGCATTCCCATTGTGAACGAGAACAATTACATGAGTCATCTGTAAAGTAAATAGTGTGTCTGTGCTAGGTATATATATGTTAGCCTCGCATTTTGTGATTGATAGATTAAATGCTTCATCTTTTATGAAGCTTGCCTTCTCTCACTATGCACTCATCAATACTTGATATGATGTTAAAATGTTAACATGTAAATCAGACGAATCATGTGTCAGTTTTCTGTTTGGTCGATATGATGCCCTGTGTTAGGTATCTTTTTCATGTTTTGGTTTATACTATCGTCAGTGTTAGGTGTCTGTTTCCTGATTGGTTTATATTATCGTCTGTTTTAGGTCTATTTTTTCTGATTGGTTTATATTATCGTCAGTGTTAGGTGTCTGTTCCCTGATTGGTTTATATTATCGTCAGTGTTAGGTGTCTGTTCCCTGATTGGTTTATACTATCGTCAGTGTTAGGTGTCTGTCTCATGATTGGTTTATATTATCGTCAGTGTTAGGTGTCTGATTCCTGATTGGTTTATATTATCGTCAGTGTTAGGTGTCTGTTCCTGATTGGTTTATATTATCGTCAGTGTTAGGTGTCTGATTCCTGATTGGTTTATATTATCGTCAGTGTTAGGTGTCTGTTTCCTGATTGGTTAATATGAAATACCGTTTTAGGTATCTGTTTCCTGATTGGTTTATATCATCGTCAGTGTTAGGTGTCTGTTCCCTGATTGGTTTATATTATCGTCAGTGTTAGGTGTCTGTATCCTGATTGGTTTATATTATCGTCAGTGTTAGGTGTCTGTATCCTGATTGGTTTACCTTATCGTCTGTGTTAGGTATCTGTTTTCCTGATTAGTTGATACGATATTCTGCGTTAGATGTCTGTTTTTGGTGTGATGTTTCCATGGTAGTTAGCTCTTTGCCATATGTTTCCTATTATAGGATATTAGAGCGGGGTTTTTTTTCTTGCTTGAATCGGATAACGATGATGAAAAGCTGTAATGAATTGAAACCCTTAATAAAGTGTTAGGAGGTTCCGTATTTACACACAAGTATGATATGCGTTCCTGAATGTGTAACATTTTTGTAAAAGGTAATGGCTGAGAATATTTTCTTTACACGCTAGGCTTAGTATGATGAAATGTCGACATAATGTATCACTTAGTATGCTTTTTTAAGAGAGATTTCATCGGGTTCATAAATGTTTATATACAATAACCAGTTGACGCTCAGCTAACATGTGCATTAAAGACATTTCGTGTAAACTTAAGACCTACAAAAATAGCCAGCTTCCTGCAGTGCTGGTCTAAGTAGCATCCTGTAATCCGAGCTTCACTTACATCATGTCCGTTCTGTTGAGCGAGACAGTTCTATAAGAAATTTTTTGGTGATTGTATGGTGTTCCAGGTATCCCTGGCCCTTTAACATATCATGTAACATCATCCTAGTTTGGGTGATCAATACTTGCGACTGGTGTTGGTTATATGACCTTTAGTGTGTTAATGTCGTCTTAATTTGATTAGAATATCATTTTTATGTTGGAGTGTGATGGAAACATTGTATAAAATACACACAAATAGATACGCACCTATAATTATTAACCTGGTATGTAACGTTGTGATTGCTGAATAAAATATATAATAACATACAGCTGTTTCTTCATTTGAATACTAATGACCTGGCGTAAGCGTCCAAACGTGTAGAAAAAGACACAGGGTTACATAATGATAATCATACGGACATGTGAGAGTGTTTAGAAATAATACCAAATATGTGTGTATTTCATCCTTAGCCACAAGAAAATATAATGTGCCTTAAATGGCGGAAATAATCTTTATTAGCAGAATGTACCACTAAATTACAGCTTGTCATATAGCTGTGAGTATTATAAGTCACCTTGCCGTGGAAATGTAGGTTGAAATATATACATCACGTTTACAAAAACCGTCACAGATATAGTCATGTCTGTTATACTTCTTATGTGAGTTGTGTTTATTCATAACCCATCAGATATAATAAGCTACCGCTGGAGTTCGAGATCGTGACGATAGATCTGGTTCTTGTTGGTACGGTAATAAAGTGGTCAATGACAATATTCAATACATTTAAACATGTATATATATTTCATTCAGACTATTAAGAACAACAACTCTTTCAGTACGTTCTTGTTTATCCCTCCCCATATATATTGCCAAGCTGAACACATAGATTCCAAAACGATCGAGACCGTTCTTCCATTCGAATTGAAAATACTCAGATATTGGTAAAACATGCCAGACACAGAGTGAAATGAGGACAACCTTCCACGTTCAGACTTGAGTACATCAATGTTATCTAACATTTCACAAGAATTAGCAATTTAGATAAAAGATACAAGACTCCTGATCCCGAGGCAACACAACACTTTACACCTTTCATAATAATGTGTAAGTGTCTATGCACAAGACAACAGACACCCAACCATTGCCTGCTAACTCTTTGCTACGAAAAACACTAGGTTTAAAAACTCTACCTACAAGTTACCTAATATTTCCAAGACGAGTTACCTTTCTGGATTACCAGTCAATGATGATAGGATACGGACCTCTCTCGTACAAGAATCTATATGAAGTACTTGTCTCGTTGTCCACCTAACTCTGTTTTAATACATATTTTATTCAATAATTAAACAGTATTTCACACACACACACACACACACACACACACACACACACACACACACACACACACACACACACACACACACACACACACACACACACACACACACCATATTTGGAATGGGAAAATAACCTGAAGCTTATATCAATTCCTTTACAAAATTAAGCTATTACTACAATTTTAAGTACTATTATTATCTTAGCAAGATTTCATTCACTTTACTGGGGATATTGAGCTAATGATATGTCGATTTCGAAGAAACCAACTGATGTAAACTTAAATTGCAGACATATTTTGTAATTCCAGCTGATCCCAAAGAAATGTAAGTACAATGTAAATGTATTATTGATAACGTTCAATCATTTAGACACTAATTGATATACATGTAGCACTGCATATAACTAACAGGCACACGCAACAACACAGTCTATATAACACTGTATATAACTAACAGGCACACGCAACGACACTGTCTATATAACACTATATATAACTAACAGGCACACGCAACGACACTGTCTATATAACACTATATATAACTAACAGGCACACGCAACAACACTGTCTATATAACACTATATATAACTAACAGGCACACACAACAACACTGCCTATATAACACTATATATAACTAACAGCCACACGCAACGACACTGTCTATATAACACTATATATAACTAACAGGCACACGCAACAACACTGTCTATATAACACTATATATAACTAACAGGCACACGCAACAACACTGTCTATATAACACTATATATAACTAACAGGCACACACGCAATATAACAATATATAACACTGTCTATATAACACTATATATAACTAACAGGCACACACAACAACACTGTCTATATAACACTATATATAATATAACACTATATATAGACAGGCACACGCAACATACATATATATAAATAATAGACTGTCTATATAACACTATATATAACTAACAGCCACACGCAACAACACTGCCTATATAACACTATATATAACTAACAGCCACACGCAACAACACTGTCTATATAACACTGTATATAAATAATAGACACAAGGAAAGACACTGTCTATATAACACTATATATAACTAACAGGCACACGCAGCAACACTGTCTATATAACACTATATATAACTAACAGGCACACGCAACAACACTGTCTATATAACACTATATATAACTAACAGGCACACACAACAACACTGTCTATATAACACTGTATATAAATAATAGACACAAGGAAAGACACTGTCTATATAACACTATATATAGATAATAGGTACAAGGAACGACACTGTCTATATAACACTATATATATAAATAATAGACACAAGGAACGACACTGTCTATATAACACTATATATAACTAACAGCCACACGCAACGACACTGTCTATATAACACTATATATATAAATAATAGACACAAGGAACGACACTGCCTATATAACACTATATATAACTAACAGACACACGCAACAACACTGTCTATATAACACTATATATAATTAATAGGGATACAGCATAACGAACAAAGCTTCACGGTTTTGCTTTGTTCATACCAAAGTCTTTGTAATGCAGTGAAGGCAAAAAAGAAAAGTATCTTCACAAATGGTATAAGCACCAGAACGGACTTGTCCCTGACCCTGTTATCGCTCCCTGGCGAACACAGGTAAAACATCTTTCTGTTTGTTATAGAAGCTCCGTCATCAACGAGAATGGCACATTTTATACAAGGTACGAGAACGCTATAGGAATGGTCTTTTAGATTTATGCCATCGCAGTATACAAACATCCTTGGACAATTCTAGGATTCGGTGTGATGTATAACTGCTTTTTTTGTTTAGGATTCTTAAAATCTAGTACTGAGACTGACATGAAAAAGATATTTACATCTAAGAATAATGAGGCAATAACAAACATGGACAAAATATTTCAAAACAATTTCTATCCAAGAGCATTAACCAATCTGAATAAACATGGTGGAATAATAGTCAAATCGAAGGAAAACTTAAACCTCCTGAGGGCAGATAAACTACGTGAGCTGAGGAGAATTGATGAGATCATACGGGAGGAAGTTGATATCATGAGTGATTCTGGTTCTGTGCTACATTACTAAGATGTGTGTGCTCTTAAACGGAAGCAGTGTGCAGGCAATGGTGACTTTGTATTGTCCAAGCTTTTTGCAATGCTCATGAAAGCATGATCCCATATCCTAATTTCGCCGGAATAGTCTCTCTGCGGTGTTTGGAAAGGTACGCGTAGTGAACGGTCGCGTGCTAAAGGCTTCCTTGTTACGCTTGATGTACCATCTCCGTTTAGAAACCTACGAAGACAAGAAACGAGCTCGAGCATGGGAGACCAGCTTTGTGAATAAACTGAAACATCTTCAAACAAACCTAACTCGCGTTGCATTCAGAAGTTGAACGTCTGTTATTACGTTTTTGGTGAAAGTTCCTTCTTTTCACAATAATGTTGATTTATGCTACTTTTTCTATTTCTGGAGGGAACTGTGTATCTAGACGTCACACCTAGGCAGTTGTTGGAGTCGCATCCACCTGTTCGGCCGTACTGGGGCGTTCAGAGCGGTCAGCGGAGCTGGAGTTAAATACGTCAACGTTTGTGGTGTGATTCCTTTCCTTATTGTGGGCAAGTGTGTTTGTTGTCACAACTTCCAATGTGGTCGTATTGAAAAAAAAAAACATTATGTTGTATTCTACCACAAAGTAACATAAACGATTTTTACAAAAGTGCAGAACGCTGGCACAATTATGAGTATGACAGCTGACGGAAGAGAGTGCGACAACAGTTGACAGTAGAACCACGAGAAAAATATTAACACAAAACGACAATATCTTGTTAATTTCTATCTATCTAAAGTTTCCACAGTTTCCTGCCCCCCGTTTGTCAGTTGTCTGTCCGTTATTGTTGTTCACTTTCCACTACCTGCAGTTTCGTGTGTGTTTATTGCTCATTGTCTGATGTCTACTGCTTATTGTTTAAAGCAAATTCTTTCTACAGAGTACACCCTGTTGCAGATTCATGTGATACGCGTCTTTTGACTGAGGTATCGGGTTTTACGACATGTTTATCCTGATGGCGTGCATGACCGACACGCCGAAAACTGTTGCTGTGAAAGACCGAATTAAAAGCATGATGAGGACAGACGGGGTGGCGGTTATCATGACGTCACTGACAGACTTTCTGGCATTCTTGGTTGGCTCCACCTCCGTGTTCCCGAGTGTACAGTACTTTTGTTTATATACAGGTAAACTCGTTTGAAGTACCGTAAAGTTTTGGAATAAGGAATATAAATTGCAATACAAGGTAAGAAGTCATTACGACAACAGGAACACGAAATAAGTAAATATCCCAGTCGACTCATTTAGACAAATATACAGAAAACATACTATGTAATCATACTACTAATGTTAAATCATATTGTTCGGCCGGTGGGTAGTTCAGTGCTATTGATGTTGAAAAATTGATTTTTAGATGACTTACGACAAAAAAAAAGGATAATCGAAATCATCCTGCAACTGGTTCTGGCATTGCCAGAATACACCTGGAGGGGCGTATCTTCAATAGAAAGGAAAAGCCCGCGCTTACACATAAAAAATCCGAGTATGTCGGACAAAAATACAAAACTAAGGTTGAAAATAAATATCTAATATTTTTGATAAATAAAAAAATATAAATAGAAAATTGTTGAATAACTAGGCCTATTGCATTGCTTTACGGAACTTTATACACGTCATACATTTCTACTTCTTACTATCATTTCAACGTTTCCGATTATAATGTTGTTAAAGTGCAAATTTTAAAAATGAAGAAGGCTTCTAGATTACAGACGTCGAACGACAAGTTTTTCAAACAAAATATAGTCTTTTATTTAATCAGGGGCTGAAGTTTCTTGTTAAAGAAATAAAAAAACGTCTCAGAAAACGATTCAAAACATCTTTGAAATCATGAAATTCATTTTCCGTCGAGGGTGCTTCGCCCCCCGATCCCCCCACCAGGGCCCTGCCCTGGACCCGCTGGGGGCCTAGAAGTTGTGATTTTAAGATATATATTCTCTATTTATGAGATGATACCATGTTATGATGTCTAAGATCGTATTGCGTTCTGCAAGTATATGATTCCCATGATTACATCCTAGGTGTAGCCGTATGTTTTGGCTACCTCAACCAACTGCTCTTCTTCGTACCCTGCATCATCCTTAAGGAGAGACGCACGTTCGAGTAGCGTCACTGCATTACGTGTCCGAAGACGCGATCGTACAAACAGTTAAGGGATGCCAACCACAGCGTGCTGTGGAGCCATTGTTGTTGCGGGGAGCCCCCTAGGTCAGCTTCCGATAACAAGAGTGTTTTAGAACGATACCCCAAACAGTTCAAACAGAGGATAATATCTAAACGATCAATAAAGGCTGGGTGTATGTTATTTTTCATTGGCTACCTCACAATGTCAATTTACGGTTCTGTGAATGCCTCTCAAAACTTCCGTGTGAGTTAGCTTGTGCTAGACGATTCTTACGTGCACAAGTGCCTGACATGGACGGAAAATTACTTCAAAAACGAGGTTATTGTATCCTTTGTAATCCACAAAGAAATTGACTTCAGTGACCATGTCATACAGGACAAGGTGGTCACCATGTTAAAAATGGCGAAGAATGAACCGTTCATCGAAAGAAAACGGGAAATAATTGGCTATTAGCGTATAAACGTTCACGCTTTTACGACTCTAGTGGTTTTGTAGGACTGAAAATGTTTTTCAAATGCAAAAAAGATTATGACGTAGATGTTATCCTAAATGAATCTGGACACAGGATAAAGGCATATCGATTTTACTTGATATCAAAAGACATCCGCGATTCTAAGATCACAAAATCATTTCTGACTTGTAAGAGGACCATAGCCAGTAACTTGGGTCTACCTGTTATTGCGCATGCGCCCATATTCAATAATAGCGAACAGTTTTTAGGCTAAACGTACTCAGTACGCATAGCCTATTGCGACGGCCTTTCAGACAAAATTTACCGATCCTGGCCTTCTCATTGGCTGAAATATCGAAAAGAGTTAGAGCCCTCTAGCGGCAATTTTCTGCGTAAATAATGCCGCGATCTTTCAAATCGCTATTTTAAAAGCATCCAAAATTAGTTTATTTTTTAATAACAATACGATTACTATATATTTCAAAAAAGAAGCACAGTGTGGTTGAACTATTGATAATTTTTGAACAACATATTTCTCGACATGACGTAAGCGTACAGAGCACTGTACGTGCGAGTTGATAAGAAGCTAGTCAGGGGACTTGATTTGAATTATCAACAGCACTTATAAACAAACAAAACGTACAAATACAACATTAATTTTGTTTTAATCCTTGTCGTTGTGGCAAGATCGCCTTAATATTTAACATCACTTAACCTCATTAGACGTCACCGAATTGGACTGTTCGTCCCACGCGCACACCCGCCGATATAACACTTTTTCAGGTTTTTCACACCCACTGCCATGACACTTTTTCAAGTTCTTGAAGATAAAAAGTTTGCGCTTCGTAGGCAAGGTACATTTGGTGCTCATGATTTATGAATAATATATTTTTAATACTGTACTGATCATGATGTTGACTTTGTTATAACTTATATTTTTTGTCTTTTAGTTTTATTTGATGAAGGTTGATTGTGCTGATTTCTCAAGGTTTGTTAATGTGTATCAAAGTTCCTTGAAATGAAAATATTCCTTCGAACAAATCGCGTATAAAAATCCCCAAAATATTCATGTTTATAATTATCAATTAACTGAAACGAAATATTTCCATAACATATTTATTCATTTAGCGTGTCATGGTGACATTATCTAATGCATTGCAGATCAGAAATAGTAGTAGCTATAGTGAAAATATTGTATTTTTTATATATATTTGGAAGTCTGGTTTAATCTCAAAGAACTATGTCTTTATAGACATAATTACTGGAAGAAAAGTCTAACCATGATACTTCAAGGAAGATAGGCATGTAAATACATTTAATGTAATTACTTACACTTTAATCTATCTGAAATGCTGTGTACACCTTATCTACTTTCTTCAACTACAAATATAATTATAACAAGTAAGGACTATTACTTTGCAATACATTTAAAATAGAGAATATAGGTATAAAGTCCTTTCGATTTGTCTAAATCCTCATACTGATAGGATAGTAATTGCAAAATATTGGGTATTTCAAAGGTTTCATTTAGTCAACTTCATCATAGAGCTTTTTATCATTTGGCTTGTTGGCGATAAATATATGGTTGCGTGTATTTTGTTACTTTTTTTTACCTATTTTGATTTGTTCACATTATTGTCGTCAAATTTGAAATAAGAATTAAAGAAGATATAAAATCGCTTAAAATTAAGAAAAATAGCCTCTAGTTCTCTTATTTCAGTAATTTTTGCATTCCAAAGTGTAGGAGTATGGGGAAAGTAATATAGCTTTGCGGTTATTTGAGAATATTTTTCAATACGTTAAACCTTTCAGTACTTTGATTGGCAATTGGCACGTCAACATTGCAAACAATTTTAATCGCCATGACGGCTGCATCGATAGTCACAATAGCGGCGATGCTAAACCCCTTAATTGTTATGTTAGTGTGTATCAGCATGGTAAGTATACAGACGGGTGTGTACGGATTCATGTACATATGGGGACTAGGTATTAACTCGATCACACCATGGTCCAGCTCATCATGAGCATAAGATTCTCTGCTGACTTCAGTGCCCATATCTGCCACGCCTACATCACAGCTGAAGGTCCCAACAGAGCTCAGCTAGTAGACTCCACCATCTCTAGAGCTGGAGGTGCTGTCATCAACGCAGCAACATCCTCAATAATAGGCGTTCTCATGCTTGCCTTCACGTCAACATATGTGTTTAGATACTTTTTTAAAATCACGTTTCTTATGATGGTGTTCGGCTTGCTGCATGCACTTCTATTCCTGCCAGTGGCGTTGGTTGTGTGTGGTTCACGTCCGAGGACAACTGAGGAAGACTCTGGCATTACACCATCAAACATTTCTATGATAACTCTCTACAAGGATAGGGAGCAGAGTGAGTCAAGGCATTAGTCGTGTGATGAATGACAAATGTGAGAGGGATGTAGTTAGCCATATGCATTTTTATTCGTCTTTTTTTTCACTAATACAAAAAGTGGTTGCCGGTTAACTTATCCGGACTTAGGTACAAACTAATACAATGATTTACAATAATTTCCGGATTTCAGTTATCTCCCTTTGACCATTCCCTTGTTCTCCATGCCCAGTACACATACAAATATAGAATCACAACACCCGTATACTTGTGCAGTAGACCAGTGTTCTGCAAGAGCAGCTGCACACAATACATCAACAGCTTCTAATATACATTCTACATCTGATTAAAACCCCTTTATCTCATAATGTACTGGTTTCTTCATCACGGAGAGGTCACTGTGCTTTTGACATTGATTTATCGCGAATCTTCAACAACTTTGGCTTATATGCAGCTGACATGCAACACGTGTCAATGATGAAACAGAGCAATGTTACATATATATCTGTTTGAGATAAGCTAGTCTACTAACTATTTCTATTGTGATGTAATCCTGACTGATCGATTCTTCTATTATGATGTCAGCAGGTCTGACTACATTATCTAAAAAGGCGTGAACCGTGCCATATTAACAAAAAACAAGACATCCAACATTTGACTTTTATTTCTAATTTAAATATTTTTACATAATTTAGTTGTGTAATGTTTTAAATAAAATTAATTAAAACAAATCCTAATAAAAAAGAAAATGTATAATGATGTGAACTACTGGCTGACATGCAGGTGAATCCTTTTGTAACAATCTGATATGTGGAATGGAGGTAACGTACTGCTGTACCAACATGGCAAGAATGACACATTTAATATCATCCCAAACCATTGTGTCATAGAAATAGTCATCAATTTTATAATTTTGTAGAACGTTTTTCATAAAAAAAATGTCCAAATTTGTTCCTTAATTGAGAGATAAAATGTAACATTGTTACTGCGACAAAGAAGAATGTAATGCCAAACATGATAAAGAAATGTATTAATAATGAAGTGTGGAATGAGTTTAGTCCACAAGTTGTATTCATCTTCTACATGGTTTGATGACTGACTTCTCAAGTTTGTGAAAGCAAGCAAAAACCACAAGTCTTAATCACAGCATTACATTTACCTATAGTGCTCCTACATGTCAGCCATTTGGAAAGCAACCAGAAGTTTGCAAAATGACAGTAGTAACAGTTTCAGATTAAAAAACTCTTTGCTTTTTTTTTTTTTTTTTTTAACAAAGACAGGTTTTAAATAAAATGTGATCAAACTGAAAAAGTAGATTGATTTTGACCCAGTCACTGACGCTATCTGTCATTGCCGAGGAATTATAAGTACCAAGTTGGAACCACTCCATAGTATTTTGTATCACATACAGCCTAAAACTTGTTATGGTTCTGACAGATTTTTGCCATGTCATTTACGAGTGAGCTCAGTATTGGTTACATATTTATATTCAAAATAGTATATTACATCATTCTGTAAATATTTCTTAAATCTTTACTGAATCAATATTACTGATTGGCCTGTGTACTTGTCCAATACCAAATAAAAGAGAAACGTTTTGACAGTTGTCTCTTTTTTCAAATCAATCTGACGAGGATGTAAAATGAAGTTTATTTTGTGTGGTGATGAGATGAAGAAGTCCAAATGCTGTTTGGGTGTTGAAGGTTTATTGAGATGTAGTCTACGGAGAGATGGAACACTCACATGCCTTCAGGAACCGATACATACTGGCTAGAAAGGTGGTCATATTTATACTAGCCATGTTAATTAACTGATAAAGTAAAATTACACATTAGCTAACAGGTAAACAAGGATTGAATAATACATGAGTTATTGACATGGTGTTACACATATAAATCGCAATAGATCCGACTGTTTACAACAATATAAGGTTACACTGACCTTCACAAAGGCTACTTAGATAGGTCTCGGGTAATGACAGAACCAGGGAACAAATTAATACATGATCAACAACAACAGAAAAATTAACTAACATGTTAACATATAATAGTTCATTTGTACTCTTAATTAAATAGAAAATTAAAGGAAAAATTGACACTGGAAGGAAAGAAGACACCACGCTTTAAGTCATTGTGTCCCTTGGACCATGCGGAATGTGAAATTAAGTCTCTTTAAAATAGAGTACGATAACAGAATGTTTAAAAACAATAAGGCTAATATCTTGGATGATTATGACTAGTAAGTTAAAACTCTTCTAAAATAGTTACATGTAAAAGAGATGAATTCACAGTGTTTCATATCACAGTTAACTAAACAATTACAGTATATAGTATCACAGATGAAATGTACCCAATGACATAGATGAATGATCTTATCAGTTGTAAGAAAAGTATTGATATGTCAATTAAATATACACTGTACAACACATTGAACATTTTTATGCGTCACATCATATTTAAAACACAACAAAAGTCTATAAAGCAAATTAAATAAACTTTGAGAAACTTTATAAAGCAGTAATGTAAATCCTGCAGAAACCAACACGGATCATAAAAAATTAAAAAATAGATATATATATATATAATGTAATATATCAAAAGTAGATATATGAAAATTGAGCAATATCTGGATTTATACCATAATAACAAAACATTGTGTTGACCATATACCATACAAAACTGAACTGTCCTACTTTTTTCATTTTTGATTTGAGCTGCGGTTTATTTGCATTGCCCTGAATATTTCATGATAAATCAGGGTCTATGTGTTAATGAACATGTTACAGTGCGTTGTGACAGAATACATTACTGTGCATGGTGGCGTCTTTGTCTCAGAATATGTTACGATACATGGTGATCTCTGTTTAAGAGTAAGTTACAATGCACGGTAGTACCTGATCAGAGACTATGCTACAAAACATTGAGGCTTCATTGTCTCAGAATATGTTACAGTAAATGGTGATCTCTGTTTTGGAATGTTACATTAAAGGATGGTGTCAGGTCTCAGAATATGTTACAGTAAATGGTGATCTCTGTTTTGGAATGTTACATTGAAGGGTGGTGTCAGGTCTCAGAATATGTTAGGGTGAGGAGTGATCTCTGTTTTGGAATGTTACATTGAAGGGTGGTGTCAGGTCTCGGAATATGTTACAGTAAATGGTGATCTCTGTTTTGGAATGTTACATTAAAGGATGGTGTCAGGTCTCAGAATATGTTAGGGTGAGGAGTGATCTCTGTTTTGGAATGTTACATTGAAGGGTGGTGTCAGGTCTCAGAATATGTTACAGTAAATGGTGATCTCTGTTTCAGTATATGTTATGATACAGGGTGATCTCTGTTCAGAATGTTATGCTGAATGGTGCTGTCTGTCCTCAGATTCTGTTTCAGTATGTGTTATGATATAGGGTGATCTCTGTTCAGAATGTTATGCTGAATGGTGCTGTCTGTCCTCAGATTCTGTTTCAGTATATGTTATGATACAGGGTGATCTCTGCTCAGAATGTTACGCTGAATGGTGCTGTCTGTCCTTAGATTATGATATTGTATGTGGAGGTTTTGTTGTCTGAAGCTGTGTTACTATACATCATGGTCTCTGTGTCTCAGAATATGTTATTGTACATCACATATTGGGTTTCACATGGATATTAAAATTGTACAAAAAGACACAAATGAAAAACATGATTTTATATAAATTTGTTTAAGATAGAGCCAACAATGAATGAAACTGCATCATACAGCTGTTTCAACCCTCTAGGACTCCTCAGTGATGTTGATAGCATAAACATTAAAACGAGGAAACGACTGAGGAAATTTCAAAGTGATTGAAAGAAAGAGACTGAAAGTGAGGAAAGTGCTTTAGGACTCCTGAATATACTTCTGTATAAGGTGGTTTTCATGTTTTATGGGTGTGATACACAAGGTACAAGTGTTTTTGTAAATTAAAACCATAAACTCTTACTTATTGCATTGTTCTGTAGAAGTATACTTACAATTAGAGATTGTCATTTAAAAAAATATTGTCATAATATCTTGTAAAAACATGTTATAAAATAAATAAAAACATACAATAAAAAACTAAACAGTTCAAGTCATACAGTTATTGATCAATGTATATTGTGTATTATACAGATACTATAAACTACTTGTCAGTTCTGTCAATATTACAGATCTACAGATTGAATGTATTTTACATGTTTGATATGAAACTGTATGTTAACATCATAAACATTGACCATGAGAAAAAAAGTCGTCCGTTTTCAACTGGTGACAAATCCCTTTGGTTCACACCTTTGCAAACAATAGGTTCAACTAAAACAGAGAACATCAAGGTTTTTTGTGCATTTACCAAGTATTCTGCCAGAGAAAACAACAGAGAACAGAAATCAGAAGTTGGGAACCTTTCTGAAGGTATTTGTAAGAAAATATAATTCTAAATTTACTCCTGTTTTAAGAGTACAAACATAAGAATGCTTGTGTCTGTACAACAGATTGCAATCGTTCGGGAAATGCCAAACCCTAGCATTCCAAACAAAGGCATGTATACGATTTAGAAAATAAACCAAAATCCATGCATCTCCATCAAACGAGCATATATGATCAGAAAATGCACGGAAATCCATGCATCCCGAACACAGGAGTGTAGACAATTGGGAAATAAACCAAAATCCATGCATCCCAAACAAAGGAACATATATGATTTAAAAAATTTATAGGAGACACACATGTGAATAGCACCTTTTAATAATATTGAGTTAAACAGAGGTGTTAATGGTTGGGTAAGGCTAACCCTTGGCATCCTCTACAAAGGAGAATGAATAGTCACCAGGAATTTTCCAGATATTGATTATGTTACAGTATCACACATGTTTTGCTTGCTGGTTTGCCTTGCTGAGGGATGTCTTGTCTTGAAGAGGGGGTAGTTTTGACCTCTACAGCCATGCTTATCGGAAGGGAGAAAGTTGCAGGAGTTGGAGTGTTTGGGACAGAATTGACCTGTGAAGAAGACAGCTTTGGTTCATTGAAGTTCCTAGAGGAAGAGTTTGACTGGTCCTTGTGTTGTTCTGTGATCTCCTGTGTAGCCGTATGAACAGTTGATGCAATGGGTGCTAATTTACCACCACCAATTCTTGAATGTGAAATGTCTGTGGTCAGTGCTCCCTGTGTTTCTGCATCAGACAGAGGGATGGTGGGTAACTTTCTGTATCTCTTTTCAACACTGTCAACACCTGAGTCATTAGGTGTCCCCTGTAAGGTGATGTCTAAATCAGTCTCAGAAGAGTCTTTGGCCTTAGACTTTTTGTGGCTCTTCTTGCGTTTTTTCTTTGGTTTCTCTCCCTCTTTCTTTTGAGATACATCCAGAATCTTTGCAGAGACTTGACTGGTGGTTGCATCTTCCTGAACCTCCTGAGTGAATTGTCTAACAGCTTGATCTTCCTGAACCTTCTCAGCAGGTTGTCTAACAGCTTGATCTTCCTGAACCTTCTCAGCAGGTTGTTTAACAGCTTGGTGTTCCTGAACCTTCTCAGCAGGTTGTTTAACAGCTTGGTGTTCCTGAGCCTTCTCAGCAGGTTGTTTAACAGCTTGGTGTTCCTGAACCTTCTCAGCAGGTTGTTTAACAGCTTGGTCTTCCCGAACCTTCTCAGCAGGTTGTTTAACAGCTTGGTCTTGTTGAATTTCCTTATTTGCTTGTTTAATCGCTTCCTTGTCTATAGTTGAAGAACTTTGCTGCGACAGGGTCATCTGGGTGTATCTCTCAACTTCAGCCACATCTCCAGCTGCAAAGTGATGCGAAAAAATCAAAGAACACTTCATCATATTCTTTAATCTTACAATTAAAGTATATAAATCTTTAAAGCTGAATTGAAAAGAAGTTCTTATATCACGATGTGTCAGAAAAGTTTTTAGAAAAATTTTGACAAAAGCCTTGATGTCAAGGCCAGTCTGTATGTGGTCAAACCTCTTGTCTAGATCACAGCCTGTATGTGACAATGCCTCTTGTCTATACCACAGTCTGCATGTGACCAGGCCTCTTGTCTAGACCACAGTCTGTATATGACAATGCCTCTTGTCTATACCACAGTTTGCATGTGACCAGGCCTTTCCTGTCTTAGACCACAGTCTGTATGTGACCAGGCCTTTCCTGTCTTAGACCACAGTCTGTATGTGACCATGCCCTTCCTGTCTTAGACCACAGTCTGTATGTGACCAAGCCCTTCCTGTCTTAGACCACAGTCTGTATGTGACCAAGCCCTTCCTGTCTTAGACCACAGTCTGTATGTGACCAAGCCCTTCCTGTCTTAGACCATAGTCTGTATGTGACCAAGCCCTTCCTGTCTTAGACCACAGTCTGTATGTGATTAAGCCTTCTGGTCTGATACTACAACACTTTCTATAACCCAGTCTGTTTGAACCAAGCCTCTTGTCTTAGACCACAGTCTGTATGTGACCAAGCCCTTCTTGTCTTAGACCACAGTCTGTATGTGACCAAGTCCTTCCTGTCTTCGACCACAGTCTGTATATGACCAGGCCTTTCCTGTCTTAGACCACAGTCTGTATGTGATTAAGCCTTCTGGTCTGATACTACAACACTTTCTATAACCCAGTCTGTTTGAACCAAGCCTCTTGTCTTAGACCACAGTCTGTATGTGACCAAGCCCTTCCTGTCTTAGACCACAGTCTGTATGTGACCAGGCCTTTCCTGTCTTAGACCACAGTCTGTATGTGACCAGGCCTTTCCTGTCTTAGACCACAGTCTGTATGTGATTAAGCCTTCTGGTCTGATACTACAACACTTTCTATAACCCAGTCTGTTTGAACCAAGCCTCTTGTCTTAGACCACAGTCTGTTTGAACCAAGCCTCTTGTCTTAGACAACAGTCTGTATGTGACCAAGTCCTTCCTGTCTTAGACCATAGTCTGTATGTGACCAAGCCCTTCCTGTCTTAGACCACAGTCTGTATGTGACCATGCCCTTGCTGTCTTAGACCACAGTCTGTTTGAACCAAGCCTCTTGTCTTAGACCACAGTCTGTATGTGACCAAGTCCTTCCTGTCTTAGACCATAGTCTGTATGTGACCAAGCCCTTCCTGTCTTAGACCACAGTCTGTATGTGACCATGCCCTTGCTGTCTTAGACCACAGTCTGTATGTGACCAAGCCCTTCCTGTCTTAGACCACAGTCTGTATGTGACCAAGCCCTTCCTGTCTTAGACCACAGTCTGTATGTGACCAAGCCCTTCCTGTCTTAGACCATAGTCTGTATGTGACCAAGCCCTTCCTGTCTTAGACCACAGTCTGTATGTGACCAAGCCCTTCCTGTCTTAGACCACAGTCTGTATGTGACCAAGCCCTTCCTGTCTTAGACCACAGTCTGTATGTGACCAAGCCCTTCCTGTCTTAGACCACAGTCTGTATGTGACCAAGCCCTTCCTGTCTTAGACCACAGTCTGTATGTGACCATGCCCTTGCTGTCTTAGACCACAGTCTGCATGTGACCAGGCCTTTCCTGTCTTAGACCACAGTCTGCATGTGACCAGGCCTTTCCTGTCTTAGACCACAGTCTGCATGTGACCAGGCCTTTCCTGTCTTAGACCACAGTCTGTATGTGACCAGGCCTTTCCTGTCTTAGACCACAGTCTGTATGTGACCAAGCCCTTCCTGTCTTAGACCACAGTTTGTATGTGACCAAGCCCTTCCTGTCTTAGACAAAGTCTGTATGTGACCAAGCCCTTCCTGTCTTAGACCACAGTCTGTATGTGACCATGCCTCTTGTCTTAGACCACAGTCTGTTTGAACCAAGCCTATTGTCTTAGACCACAGTCTGTATGTGACCAAGCCCTTCCTGTCTTAGACCACAGTCTGTATGTGACCAAGCCCTTCCTGTCTTAGACCACAGTCTGTATGTGACCATACCTCTTGTCTTAGACCACAGTCTGTATGTGACCAAGCCCTTCCTGTCTTAGACCACAGTCTGTATGTGACCAAGCCCTTCCTGTCTTAGACCACAGTCTGTATGTGACCATACCTCTTGTCTTAGACCACAGTCTGTATGTGACCTTTTTTGTCTGATATTACAGTACTAAAAAGCTTACCGTTTCCATGAAATGTCCTTTTCTGTAGAGCAGTTGGTTTAAAAGTGATTTTAAGGTTCTGTGGGAGCCTGAGAGCCTCCATCATGGCCTCAACCCAGACCTGGTTTGTGGACATCTGCTTGACTTCAGTCACACTGTCACTTAATACAGATACCTTCAGTTTATCAATGTGCTCCTCACAAAGCCAGCTTGTCTTTCCACTTGGTAAACGACACCTTCAAATCAAATTCACTCTGTGGAATTATTTGTTGTTGTGACAAAGAGAAAACTTGGCAATCTAAAAATGACTGATTTCCTTCCTGCTTAAATATACTGATCAGTCATTCATGATGTCATACAGAAAATTAAGTTTAAATCATCATACCTTTTCAGTTGTCCTTTCTGTAATTTTGAATCCATGTCGAACACCTTCTGACGGAGCAGCTGGTAACTTGTTTCAAAGGTGTGCCCACCTTTCACAGTCAGCTAAGGACACAGCAAACAAAGTAATGTGATGAGAGTTCACTAGCATCATCTCAGTTACATTCTCGGTTTTCTTCAATAAAAGTCTGCGTATAGGCTAGTCATCCCACTTCAATAGTGAATGTTACCTCCTGTGTATTACATAAGCACCCCTCTCCTACAGTAAAACCTACCTCCTGTGTATTACATAATCACCCCTCTCCTACAGTAAAACCTACCTCCTGTGTATTACATAATCACCCCTCTCCTACAGTAAAACCTTCCTCCTGTGTATTACATAATCACCCCTCTCCTACAGTAAAACCTTCCTCCTGTGTATTACATAATCACCCCTCTCCTACAGTAAAACCTACCTCCTGTGTATAACATAATCACCCCTCTCCTACAGTAAAACCTACCTCCTGTGTATAACATAATCACCCCTCTCCTACAGTAAAACCTTCCTCCTGTGTATTACATAATCACCCCTCTCCTACAGTAAAACCTACCTCCTGTGTATAACATAATCACCCCTCTCCTACAGTAAAACCTACCTCCTGTGTATTACATAATCACCTCCTGTCCTACAGTAAAACCTACCCCTCTCCTAAAAGTAAAACCTACCTCCTGTGTATTACATAATCACCCCTCTCCTACAGTAAAACCTACCTCCTGTGTATAACATAATCACCCCTCTCCTACAGTAAAACCTACCTCCTGTGTATAACATAATCACCCCTCTCCTACAGTAAAACCTACCTCCTGTGTATAACATAATCACCCCTCTCCTACAGTAAAACCTACCTCCTGTGTATAACATAATCACCCCTCTCCTACAGTAAAACCTACCTCCTGTGTATAACATAATCACCCCTCTCCTACAGTAAAACCTACCTCCTGTGTATAACATAAGCACCCCTCTCCTACAGTAAAACCTACCTCCTGTGTATAACATAATCACCCCTCTCCTACAGTAAACCTACCTCCTGTGTATTACATAATCACCCCTCTCCTACAGTAAAACCTACCTCCTGTGTATGACATAATCACCCCTCTCCTACAGTAAAACCTACCTCCTGTGTATTACATAATCACCCCTCTCCTACAGTAAAACCTACCTCCTGTGTATTACATAATCACCCCTCTCCTACAGTAAAACCTACCTCCTGTGTATTACATAATCACCCCTCTCCTACAGTAAAACCTACCTCCTGTGTATAACATAATCACCCCTCTCCTACAGTAAAACCTACCTCCTGTGTATAACATAATCACCCCTCTCCTACAGTAAAACCTTCCTCCTGTGTACAGCGTAATCACCCCTCTCCTACAGTAAAACCTTCCACCTGTGTATTACATAATCACCCCTCTCCTACAGTAAAACCTACCTCCTGTGTATAACATAATCACCCCTCTCCTACAGTAAAACCTACCTCCTGTGTATAATAATCACCCCTAATCCTACCTCCTGTGTATAACATAATCACCCCTCTCCTACAGTAAAACCTACCTCCTGTGTATAACATAATCACCCCTCTCCTACCTCTCCTACAGTAAAACCTACCTCCTGTATAACATAATCACCTTCTCCTACAGTAAAACCTACCTCCTGTGTATTACATAATCCTGTGTATAACATAATCACCCTTCTCCTACAGTAAAACCCCACCCCTCTCCTACAGTAAAACCTACCTCCTGTGTATAACATAATCACCCCTCTCCTACAGTAAAACCTACCTCCTGTGTAATTACCCTTCTCCTACATAAACCACCCCTCTCCTACAGTAAAACCTACCTCCTGTGTATAACATAATCACCCCTCTCCTACAGTAAAACCTTCCTCCTGTGTACAGCGTAATCACCCCTCTCCTACAGTAAAACCTTCCTCCTGTGTATTACATAATCACCCCTCTCCTACAGTAAAACCTACCTCCTGTGTATAACATAATCACCCCTCTCCTACAGTAAAACCTTCCTCCTGTGTATAACATAACCACCCCTCTCCTACAGTAAAACCTACCTCCTGTGTATAACATAATCACCCCTCTCCTACAGTAAAACCTTCTACCTCCTGTGTATATAACATAATCATCCCCTCTCCTACAGTAAAACCTATCCTGTGTATAACATAATCCCCTCTCCTACAGTAAAACCTACCTCAAGTGTATAAAAAAATCACCCCTCTCCTACAGTAAAACCTACCTCCTGTGTATAACATAATTACCCCTCTCCTACAGTAAAACCTACCTCCTGTGTATAACATAATCACCCCTCTCCTACAGTAAAACCTACCTCCTGTGTATAACATAATCACCCCTCTCCTACAGTAAAACCTACCTCCTGTATATAACATAATTATCCTTTTCTACAGTAAAACCTACCTCCTGTGTATAACATAACCACCCCTCTCCTACAGTAAAACCTTCCTCCTGTGTATAACATAATCACCCCTCTCCTACAGTAAAACCTACCTCCTGTGTATAACATAACCACCCCTCTCCTACAGTAAAACCTACCTCCTGTGTATAACATAATTACAAAACCTACCTCCTGTGTATAACATAATCACCCCTCTCCTACAGTAAAACCTACCTCCTGTGTATAACATAATCACCCCTCTCCTACAGTAAAACCTACCTCCTGTGTATAACATAATCACCCCTCTCCTACAGTAAAAACTACTTCCTGTGTATAACATAATTATCCTTTTCTACAGTAAAACCTACCTCCTGTATATAACATAATTATCCTTTTCTACAGTAAAACCTACCTCCTGTGTATAACATAATCATCCCTCTCCTACAGTAAAACCTACCTCCTGCGTATAACATAATTATCCTTTTCTACAGTAAAACCTACCTCCTGTGTATAACATAATCATCCCTCTCCTACAGTAAAAACTACTTCCTGCGTATAACCTAATTATCCTTTTCTACAGTAAAACCTACCTCCTGTATATAACATAATTATCCTTTTCTACAGTAAAACCTACCTCCTGTGTATAATCACCCCTCTCCTACAGTAAAACCTACCTATATTATAAAAACCTTTTCCTAATTATCCTTTTCTACAGTAAAACCTACCTCCTGTATATAACATAATTATCCTTTTCTACAGTAAAACCTACCTCCTGTGTATAACATAATCATCCCTCTCCTACAGTAAAAACTACTTCCTGCGTATAACCTAATTATCCTTTTCTACAGTAAAAACTACTTCCTGTGTATAACATAATTATCCTTTTCTACAGTAAAACCTACCTCCTGTATATAACATAATTATCCTTTTCTACAGTAAAACCTACCTCCTGTGTATAACCTAATTATCCTTTTCTACAGTAAAAACTACTTCCTGTGTATAACAGAATTATCTTTATCTACAGTAAGATCTACCTCATGTGTATATCCTTATAATCCCTTTTCACAATTAAACCTACCTCCTGTATATATTTAAGGTATTGCTGACCAACAACATCTGAGAAGAGATTGAGGACAAAGTCTGGGCTGTGTCTCATTACCAGAGTTATGTGAGCTAGGTAGGGAGCATATTCTTCTATATCCTCACCAATAAAGGTGGTCTCCAGCAGCAGAGGTTTACAGACTGAGTGCCACCCCTACATAAAAACAAATCATACACTTTACAAATATTGTATTGCAGAGGTTTACAGACTGAGTGCCACCCCTATACCAAATAAATACATTTTACAAATATTTTACTGTGGAGGTTTGCAGATTTGGTGCCACCCCTACACCAAACAAATACATTTTTACAAATATTTTACTGCCGAGGTTTACAGACTGAGTGCCACCCCTATATAAAAACAAATCATACACTTTACAAATATTTTACTGCCGAGGTTTACAGACTGAGTGCCACCCCTACACCAAATAAATCATACATTTTTACAAATATTTTACTGTGGAAGTTTGCAGATTGAGTGGCATTCATAAAAATAAAAGTCAAACATACACTCAAATAGAGGAAAGTATTAAACACATTCTTGGGAAAACAGGATTCTGGTATAACAGCAATTTGGTATTAGATCATATGGATACCTTTGATTATGCCATATCCTTCTTAAATTAAAAAAAAAATCTAACATTTACTGTTTCCCAAAAAGTGTACAATAGCATGATTTACCTGTTCACATTCACACAAAGTGTACACACAGTATCTTCGGGACTTGAAGTCATCCTCACTTGGTAACATTTTCTTTGCTTCTACAAGAATTTAGAGTTTTTAATAATTTTAATGTAATAACTGAATTAAAATTAAAAAGAAACAAAACATCATCCTTGACCTGAAACTCCTTGCAGTAATTAAACACTTTTTTTGAAGTTTTAAGAAATTTTAGTCCAGGAAAAATATTCAAAAGTATCAAATTGAAAAGTTCTTTTTCCATGCACAAGTATAGTTTCATGGTCTTCCATTGTCCCTAGTTACAAAAAAGTTTAAATAGTGCAGTTTTAGTTCTGCTAATTACAAGGTTTTGTCACAGAAATCATAGTTTCAAGTTCCTCATGCTAAAATATTTCAAATTACAAGTACCTTTCTTAATTGATAACCATATATTTTGATCTTCCATTGTGCTCACTAAAAATACAAAAACACAACCTGCAGCTGAAGAGAAGTTTTGGTTACATGGATTTTAATGTTGGGAAGTTTATTCTATAACTCCAGAAAAATATAGCTGCTTTCAAAAATTCCATTATATATATTATGTCTCTTCTGTGTGCCAAGTTATACATAGAAATAAGTGTATAGAGAGGATTTTTACTAACAGAAACCGTGATTCCTGTGTACCTATCATTTACAGAGGATATACTTAACCTAATGAACTTCCAGTTTTACCTTGTACCCCAGTATCCACTATATCCACTACAAACAGACGTGGGTAGCTAGCCATGTCATGTTTTAGAGCATAACTTGAAATCTGTCGTAGAAATTTCCTCTGAGCAAGCTCGTACATCTCCTACATAAACCAAAATATAAGTAAAATTGCTTTGTAATCTTTCTTTGGTGGGGATATCTGACATAAAAACTTTCTCTGGGCAAGGTCATGATTTCCCTATAACCAACATAGCTATAATACTGGGTCCATTCTGGTTGTAACTTTATACAATGTATTATGATAAATATTAATTTGATTTGCAATACATTCGCTGAACTACTAGTCTAAGGTGATTAAGAAATTTTGAAACAAGATCCAGCAGCCCTAATTTAAGTAAGTCTTGTTGGAAGGTTCTAAAACCAATATATGTACCTACTATATACTAGAGTTGTGGTGATATTCTTAAACTTCCTCATCAGAACAGATAGCATTCAGCACTTAGATAGGCATGTAATTAATATGGCAGGCATACAAAGATAAATATTACTGTAATTCTTAGTGTAAAGCTCATAAATAAAAAAAAATCTCTAATTCTGGGAACAGAAAGAGAAAAATAAAAAAATAACAAACACACAAACTGATACCATGAGTTTTGTGTAGAAATTTTTATAAAGTTTGTTCAGTTTTAAAGCAGAGCAGCCTGTACAAAATGATGTCCATGTTCCAGTACATCAACAAACAGCTGGAAAATGACACAAAGTTTATGGCAACTTTTAAGTGACACCAAAATTTAGTCATGACTAGATTGTTCTGTCCTGTTTCTACAGAGTTTAACATCCTTGCAACAGCCAAGGTCATATGAGGACAGGTATCAAGAGGGACACTAACAGTCAGGGTCTTATGTGACTTGGTGTACTAGGGTGACACCAATAGCCAGGGTTATATGAAGACGGGGGTGAAAAGGGACACCAACAGCCATGGGCATATGAAGACAGGCATCAAGAGGGACACCAACAGCCAGGGGCATATGAAGATGGGGGTCAAAAGGGACACCAATAGCAAGGGTCTTATGAAGACAGAGGTCAAAAGGGACACCAACAGCCAGGGGCATATGAGGACAGGCATCAAGAGGGACACCAACAGCCAGGGGCATATGAGGACAGGCATCAAGAGGGACACCAATAGCAAGGGGCATATGTGGTTTGGTGTACTAGGATGACATCAACAGCCAGGGTCATATGTGACTTGGTGTACTAGGGTGTCACCAACAGCCATTGGCATATGAAGATGGGGGGTTAAAAGGGACACCAACAGCCAGGGGCATATGAGGACAATCGTACCGGGAAGACACCAACAGCCAAGGTCATACGTGGCTAGGTGTACGAGGGTGATACCAACAGCAAGGGTCATATGTGACTTGGTGTACTAGGATGACACCAACAGCCAAGGTCATACGTGGCTAGGTGTACGAGGGTGATACCAACAGCCAGGGTCATATGTGGCTAGGTGTACTAGGGTGACACCATCAGCCAAGGTCATGTGTGGCTATGTGTACTAGGATTATACCAACAGCCAAGGTCATATGTGGCTTGGTGTACTAGGGTGACACCAACAGCCAAGGTCATATGTGGCTAGGTGTACTAGGGTGACACCAACAGCCAGGGTCATATGTGGCTTGGTGTAATAGGATGACACCACCAGCCAGGGTCATATGTGGCTTGGTGTATTAGGGTGACACCACCAGCCAGGGTCATATGTGGCTAGGTGTACTAGGATGACACCAACAGCCAGGGTCATATGTGGCTTGGTGTACTAGGGTGACACCAACAGCCAGGTGCATATATGGCTAGGTGTACTAGGATGACACCAACAGCCAGGGTCATATGTGGCTTGGTGTAATAGGGTGACACCACCAGCCAGGGGCATATATGGCTAGGTGTACTAGGATGACACCAACAGCCAGGGTCATATGTGGCTTGGTGTAATAGGGTGACACCACCAGCCAGGGGCATATGTGGCTAGGTGTACTAGGATGACACCAACAGCCAGGGTCATATGTGGCTTGGTGTACTAGGGTGACACCAACAGCCAGGGGCAGATGAGGCTAGGTGTACTAGGATGACACCAACAGCCAGGGTCATATATGGCTAGGTGTACTAGGATGACACCAACAGCCAGGGTCATATGTGGCTTGGTGTACGAGGGTGATACCAACAGCCAGGGTCATATGTGGCTTGGTGTAATAGGGTGACACCACCAGCCAGGGGCATATATGGCTAGGTGTACTAGGATGACACCAACAGCCAGGGTCATATGTGGCTTGGTGTAATAGGGTGACACCACCAGCCAGGGGCATATGTGGCTAGGTGTACTAGGGTGACACCAACAGCCAGGGTCATATATGGCTAGGTGTACTAGGATGACACCAACAGCCAGGGTCATATGTGGCTTGGTGTACGAGGGTGATACCAACAGCCAGGGGCATATGTGGCTTGGTGTACTAGGATGACACCAACAGCCAGGGGCAGATGAGGCTAGGTGTACTAGGATGACACCAACAGCCAGGGTCATATGTGGCTTGGTGTACTGGGACATCATTTGGAAAACAAAGCACAGAAAGGAAGAGCAGACAAGAAAAAAAATCAAAAGATCAAGATCCCACATGTCATGATGGAGGCAGCATATCTATTCTGCAGGAGGCACACGTTTAGTTACCTCCTATGATAATACAGTGGAATACAGTGGAATATGCTTGAGCTCTGCAATGTCCCCTTAACAGGAGATCTCAGAGAAAGCAGCCGCAAGTGATGCCCAACAGTGAGTCATGTGTTATGACATGCAGTGACATACAGCAGGCATATTCTCCTTCAGGGGTGGGTTAGGGTTCATGCCTGAAGCTTTGATACTAAGTGTCTACAACAGGTTCTTGGGTGAGGAAAGTGAAGGGGCAATTTATTAGAAATTATAAATGGTGTCAGGTAAGTAATTCGGTAAGTGACCTTGAATGATGTATTAGTTCTGTCTATGTCCTTTCTCCTATGCTTGTCTATCACCTCCATACTCTCAGGCAGCATATTTGACTTGACAAGTGTGAGCAAGTCTTGGCAGGCGTTTGGGTTAGGTCGTTGGAAGTCAATGACAGGGTATGACATGGAATTGAAGCCCACCTGAAACATGAAAACAGCTATCATATTTAGTCTAAATGACCACATTCCTGACTTCTTGTGACCTTAGTTCTTGTAATCCTAGTGAAGGCGACTATATTTCTAGTCACCATCGCATAGGTGACCTTACTTCTTGTTACTCTAATCCATTTGACTTTAATATAGATTTTGTATTGTTCTTATAACCTTGAACAAGAATATTTAATGCCAGTCACCTTCGCATAAATGACCACACTAAGTATAAGAAGGTTATACTGAGATACACTAAGTATCAGTCTGATATACTGAGATACACTAAGTATCAGTCTGACATACTGAGATACACTAAGTATCAGTCTGACATACTAAGATACACTAAGTATAAGTCTGACATACTGAGATACACTAAGTATAAGTCTGATATACTGAGATACACTAAGTATCAGTCTGATATACTGAGATACACTAAGTATAAGTCTGACATACTGAGATACACTAAGTATCAGTCTGACATACTGAGATACACTAAGTATCAGTCTGACATACTGAGATACACTAAGTATCAGTCTGACATACTGAGATACACTAAGTATCAGTCTGACATACTGAGATACACTAAGTATCAGTCTGACACACTAAGTATCAGTCTGACATACTGAGATACACTAAGTATCAGTCTGACACACTAAGTATCAGTCTGACATACTGAGATACACTAAGTATCAGTCTGACATACTGAGATACACTAAGTATCAGTCTGACACACTAAGTATAAGTCTGACATACTGAGATACACTAAGTATCAGTCTGACATACTGAGATACACTAAGTATCAGTCTGACATACTGAGATACACTGAGTATCAGTCTGATACACTAAGTATCAGTCTGACATACTGAGATACACTAAGTATAAGTCTGACATACTGAGATACACTAAGTATCAGTCTGACATACTGAGATACACTAAGTATAAGTCTGACATACTGAGATACACTAGGTATCAGTCTGACATACTGAGATACACTAGGTATCAGTCTGACATACTGAGATACACTAAGTATAAGTCTGACATACTGAGATACACTAAGTATCAGTCTGACATACTGAGATACACTAGGTATCAGTCTGACATACTGAGATACACTAAGTATCTGACATATGTCTGACATCAGTCTGACATACTGAGATACACTAAGTATCAGTCTGACATACTGAGATACACTAAGTATCAGTCTGATATACTGAGTATCAGTCTGATATACTGAGATACACTAAGTATCAGTCTGACATACTGAGATACACTAAGTATCAGTCTGACATACTGAGATACACTAAGTATCAGTCTGACATACTGAGATACACTAAGTATCAGTCTGACATACTGAGATACACTAGGTATCAGTCTGACATACTGAGATACACTAAGTATCAGTAGATACAGTCTAAGTATCATACATACTGAGATACACTAAGTATCAGTCTGACATACTGAGATACACTAAGTATCAGTCTGACATACTGAGATACACTAAGTATCAGTCTGATACACTAAGTATCAGTCTGACATACTGAGATACACTAAGTATCAGTCTGACATACTGAGATACACTAAGTATCAGTCTGACATACTGAGATACACTAAGTATCAGTCTGATATACTGAGATACACTAAGTATCAGTCTGACATACTGAGATACACTAAGTATCAGTCTGACATACTGAGATACACTAAGTATCAGTCTGACATTATGAGATACACTAAGTATCAGTCTGACATACTGAGATACACTAAGTATCAGTCTGACATACTGAGATACACTAAGTATCAGTATCAGTCTGACATACTGAGATGAGATACACTAAGTATCAGTCTGACATACTGAGATACACTAAGTATCAGTCTGACATACTGAGATACACTAGGTATCAGTCTGACATACTGAGATACACTAAGTAAAAGTCTGACATACTGAGATACACTAAGTATAAGTCTGACATACTGAGATACACTAAGTATCAGTCTGACATACTGAGATACACTAGGTATCAGTCTGACATACTGAGATACACTAAGTATCAGTCTGACATACTGAGATACACTAAGTATCAGTCTGACATACTGAGATACACTAAGTATCAGTCTGACATACTGAGATACACTAAGTATCAGTCTGACATACTGAGATACACTAAGTATAAGTCTGACATACTAAGATACACTAAGTATCAGTCTGACATACTGAGTATCAGTCTGACATACTGAGATACACTAAGTATCAGTCTGACATACTGAGATACACTAAGTATCAGTCTGACATACCTCTGAGCGTTTCCACTGTGTTCCAGTTCCAACAACAGCCACTACTACAGGCAGCTCCAGTTGAATGGCAAACCTTAGCTCCTTACAGCATATCTTTGATTGGGCATACTGGTCAGACACACAAGCGATTACTACCCGGGCCTCAGACAGACCCTGTGCTATCCTGTTTAATAACTGGTCATTCTGTGGAGTTAAGTATGAACTTTAGTAAACAAGCCTACAAATTAGAATGGACTGTGTACTCTATCATGGTTTTATATTAAAAGGTTCCCGACAAAAAAAATATAGGAGATCAATTTTTATTAAAACTACATGTATAAATCAAGTCCTGGTGAATGTTCATTTTAGGAAAACACCAGATCTTTAAAGCTTAATTGATTCCTAAAAAACAGTGTAGCAATATCATTCTTAAAAACAGCTCTAAATATGTATTCTTCACTTCAATACAAACAGACACAGTCTCACTATTCTGTATAACATGTTATTTACACTGACTACTAAGTGTCCTTGTTTATTTACACTGACTACACAGTGTCCTAGTTTATTTACACAGACTACACAGTGTCCTAGTTTATTTACACTGACTTCACAGTGTCCTAGTTTATTTACACTGACTACACAGTGTCCTAGTTTATTTTCACTGACTACACAGTGTCCTAGTTTATTTACACTGACCACAGTGTCCTAGTATATTAACACTGACCACACAGTGTCCTAGTTTATTTTCACTGACTTCTTAGTGTCCTAGTTTATTTACACTGACTACACAGTGTCCTAGTTTATTTACACTGACTACACAGTGTCCTAGTTTATTTACACTGACTACACAGTGTCCTAGTTTATTTACACTGACTACACAGTGTCCTAGTTTATTTTCACTGACTACACAGTGTCCTAGCTTATCTACACAGACTACACAGTGTCCTAGTTTATCTACACATACTACACAGTGTCCTAGTTTATTTACACTGACTACACAGTGTCCTAGTTTATTTTCACTGACTACACAGTGTCCTAGTTTATTTACACTGATTACACAGTGTCCTAGTTTATTTACACAGACTACAGTGTCCTAGTTTATTTACACAGACTACACAGTGTCCTAGTTTATTTACACTGACTACACAGTGTCCTAGTTTATTTTCACTGACTACACAGTGTCCTAGTTTATTTACACAGACTACACAGTGTCCTAGTTTATTTACGTAGACCACACAGTGTCCTAGTTTATTTACACTGACTACACAGTGTCCTAGTTTATTTACACTTACTACACAGTGTCCTAGCTTATCTACACAGACTACACAGTGTCCTAGTTTATCTACACATACTACACAGTGTACTAGTTTATTTACACTGACTACACAGTGTCCTAGTTTATTTACACTGACCACAGTGTCCTAGTATATTAACACTGACCACACAGTGTCCTAGTTTATTTTCACTGACTACTAAGTGTCCTAGTTTATTTACACTGACTACACAGTGTCCTAGTTTATTTACACTGACTACACAGTGTCCTAGTTTATTTACACTTACTACACAGTGTCCTAGTTTATTTACACTTACTACACAGTGTCCTAGTTTATCTACACAGACTACACAGTGTCCTAGTTTATCTACACTGACTACACAGTGTCCTAGTTTATTTACACTGACTACACAGTGTCCTAGTTTATTTTCACTGACTACACAGTGTCCTAGTTTATTTACACTGACTACACAGTGTCCTAGTTTATTTACACTGACTACACAGTGTCCTAGTTTATTTTCACTGACTACACAGTGTCCTAGTTTATTTACACTGACTACTAAGTGTCCTAGTTTATTTACACTGACTACACAGTGTCCTAGTTTATTTTCACAGACTACACAGTGTCCTAGTTTATTTACACTTACTACACAGTGTCCTAGCTTATCTTCACAGACTACACAGTGTCCTAGTTTATCTACACATACTACACAGTGTACTAGTTTATTTTCACTGACTACACAGTGTCCTAGTTTATTTACACTGACCACAGTGTCCTAGTATATTAACACTGACCACAGTGTCCTAGTTTATTTACACTGACTACACAGTGTCCTAGTTTATTTACACTGACTACACAGTGTCCTAGTTTATTTACACTGACTACACAGTGTCCTAGTTTATTTTCACTGACTACACAGTGTCCTAGTTTATTTACACTGACTACACAGTGTCCTAGTTTATCTACACTGACTACACAGTGTCCTAGTTTATTTACACTGACTACACAGTGTCCTAGTTTATTTACACTGACTACACAGTGTCCTAGTTTATTTACACTGACTACACAGTGTCCTAGTTTATTTACACTGACTACACAGTGTCCTAGTTTATTTACACTGACTACACAGTGTCCTAGTTTATTTACACTGACTACACAGTGTCCTAGTTTATCTACACAGACTACACAGTGTCCTAGTTTATTTACACTGACTACACAGTGTCCTAGTTTATTTACACTGACTACACAGTGTCCTAGTTTATTTACACTTACTACACAGTGTCCTAGTTTATCTACACAGACTACACAGTGTCCTAGTTTATCTACACAGACTACACAGTGTCCTAGTTTATTTTCACTGACTACACAGTGTCCTAGTTTATTTACACTGACTACACAGTGTCCTAGTTTATCTACACTGACTACACAGTGTCCTAGTTTATTTACACTGACTACACAGTGTCCTAGTTTATTTTACACAGTGTCCTAGTTTATTTTCTACACACAGTGTCCTAGTTTATTTACACTGACTACACAGTGTCCTAGTTTATTTATCTACACAGACTACACAGTGTCCTAGTTTATTTACACTGACTACACAGTGTCCTAGTTTATTTACACTGACTACACAGTGTCCTAGTTTATCTACACTGACTACACAGTGTCCTAGTTTATTTACACTGACTACACAGTGTCCTAGTTTATTTTCACAGACTACACAGTGTCCTAGTTTATTACTACACCTAGCTTATCTTCACTGTCCTAGTTTATCACACATACTACACAGTGTCCTAGTTTATTTACACTGACTACACAGTGTCCTAGTTTATTTACACTGACCACAGTGTCCTGTATATTAACTGACTGTCCTAGTTTATTTACACACACACAGTGTCCTAGTTTATTTTCACTGACTACACAGTGTCCTAGTTTATTTACACTGACTACACAGTGTCCTAGTTTATTTACACTGACTACACAGTGTCCTAGTTTATTTACACTGACTACACAGTGTCCTAGTTTATTTTCACTGACTACACAGTGTCCTAGTTTATTTACACTGACTACACAGTAAGTGTCCTAGTTTATTTACACTGACTACACAGTGTCCTAGTTTATTTTCACAGACTACACAATCTACACAGACTACACAGTGTCCTAGTTTATCTACACAGACTACACAGTGTCCTAGTTTATTTTCACTGACTACACAGTGTCCTAGTTTATCTACACTGACTACACAGTGTCCTAGTTTATTTACACTGACTACACAGTGTCCTAGTTTATTTTCACTGACTACAGTGTCCTAGTTTATTTACACTTACTACACAGTGTCCTAGTTTATCTACACAGACTACACAGTGTCCTAGTTTATCTACACAGACTACACAGTGTCCTAGTTTATTTACACTGACTACACAGTGTCCTAGTTTATCTACACTGACTACACAGTGTCCTAGTTTATTTACACTGACTACACAGTGTCCTAGACTACACAGTGTCCTAGTTTATCTACACAGACTACACTGTGTCCTAGTTTATTTACACTGACTAAACAGTGTCCTAGTTTATCTACACAGACTACACAGTGTCCTAGTTTATTCACACTGACTACACAGTGTCCTAGTTTATTTACACTGACTACACAGTGTCCTAGTTTATTTACACTGACTACACAGTGTCCTAGTTTATCTACACAGACTACACAGTGTCCTAGTTTATTTACACTTACTACACAGTGTCTTTGCTCATACTTACCACATTAACTTGATCAACATCTAACCAGCACTTGATGCCATTCTCCTCTAAATAGGACTTAAGTTGACGTGGATCCCCAAATCCGAGGGCTCCAGCTATCTCTCTGTAAGACAGTTATATATATGTGCAAACTATGAATTATGTTATTGTAAGTGCAACAAATTACACTTATATTCAAAATAACTATAACTTCCCCACATACCACAATTTTTTTAACATCCTCAGAGATTAAGATTTTAATGTATAGTTAATCGCTAATACTGCTTGAAATTTCTGATAATTCCAGAAATGAAAACTTGGAAGCTCACATAGAGTTACACATTGATAAAAAGATGATCATAAAACCCTCAACCTGTGCCAGACCCAATACAATCCTTTGTCTGAATTTTTGATGACACTCTACAGCCAACCTAGAGTTAGCCCAGGAGTAACTGATGAAGCAGGCACCAACAAAATCTCAATTATACCATCCTCTATCACACCATACTCACTTGGTGCCGCACTCTACAGCCAACCTAGAGTTAGCCCAGGAGTAACTGATGAAGCAAGCACCAACAGGCTCTGATTTAACTTGAGAGATTTGGTCATTTTTCTGCAGCGTGGCAAGCAATTCCCTCATCTTCGACTCATACATTGGCTTCTTTGAATTAATCATGTTTACAAACACCTGCAAAATAAACACAAACACTGTAAATAGGAACACCTGTTAACATACTGACATCTTCAGACACATTGTGGATCTCCAATCCCAACTCCTACATGATGTATCTCCATCACCCTCCCAACCCTACATCCTTGATTCCTATTTCCCAATCCTACCTTCTGGATCCCCATTCCCCAATCCTACATCCTCGGTCCCCATTCCCCAAGCCTACATCCTGTATCTCCATCACCCTCCCAATCCTTCATCCTCGATTCCTATTCCCAACCCTACATCCTCAATTCCTATTCCCCAATCCTGCATCATGGATCCCCATTCCCCACTCCTACCATCTCGATCTCCTTCACCCTCCCACTCCTACAATCTGGATCCCCATTCCCCAATTTTACATCCTGGATCCCCATTCTCCACTCCTTCATCCTTGATCCCCATTCCCCTATGCTTCAGCCTTGATCCCAATCACTCTCCCAACGGAACACTTTGGATCCAAATCCTCTATCTTTACACCATTGATCACCCAATTCCCCACCCCCTCCCCTCACATCATGGATCACAATCCCCCTACCACCATATCCTGGATCCCCATTTTCTACTCCCACATCATAAATCACCATTCCCCACAGTTACACCATTGACCACCATCCCCTACTCTCACATCATTGATAACCATCCCCTACTCTCACATCATTGACCACCATCCCCCATCCTCACATCATTGATCACCATCCCCTACTCTCACATCATTGATCACCATCCCCAACCATCACATCATTGATCACCATCCCCCTCCCTCACATCATTGATCACCATCCCCAACCCTCACATCATTGATCACCATCCCCTACTCTCACATCATTGATCACCATCCCCAACCCTCACAACATTGATCACCATCCCCCACCCTCACATCATTGATCACCATCCCCTACCCCACATCATTGATCACCATCCCCAACCCTCACATCATTGACCACCATCCCCCAACCTCTCATCATTGATCACCATCCCCTGACCCACATCATTGACCACCATCCCCAACCCTCACATCATTGACCACCATCCCCCACCCTCACATTATTGATCACCATCCCCCACCCTCACATCATTGATCACCATCCCCCACCCTCGCATCATTGACCACCATCCCCCATCCTTACATCATTGACTACCATCCCCTACCCCACATTTTGAATCAGCCTCTCACAGTGTGAACAGTGAACTTACCGATATTCATTTTTCAACTGACCCTCTGTCAAATACTTACCACATCAGCAGTGATGACGCCAAGAGAGGGACTCTTTTTCCAGTCAAAATTTTCGCCCAGTGCCACACAGATGGAGGGACGTTTCATGGTGCTGACAGCGTATTTGTACATGTCACAGCAGACCTCATTAGCAGCATAGTTATTGGAGACTAAGGCCAGAAATACAGATGAATGGACTAGTTGCTGGGCCATCTCCTCGCGAGAGGTCAGTGCATCACCCTCCGGAAAGTAACTGTAACAGCAGTTCTCATCCCATTGGAGACTTAATGACAATGTTTATGCATTAATGAAGTTACTATATAGTCACCTCATTTCTGTGACTATGACCTCGTATTCCCCTTACATAGAACATAATAGTTGTGCTAGTTAAAACACAAGAATAGTGAATCAATTCTGGTATTTCTACAATCCAAGCATCGTCGTTGAGGTATAATTTTTAAGCTGAATTATATCTATACAACTTACCAGGAAAATCCAGCTTTTTCAAGGTCAGCACAAATATCAGCTGGATGTATAACCTTTGACCTATCCCGTGGGGCATCTTTAGAGCAGTAGGAAATGAAGATGTCTGCCCACAGATAAAAAAAACACTGATACTAGATATCAACATTCATATCCCATATAAACAGTAAATCATAACATCTACATAATATCTATACTAATTAACATCACAGATCAATTTATCTACGTAATATCTATACTAATTAACATCACAGATCAATTTATCTATGTAAATCTATACTAGTTAACACAGATCAATTTATCTATGTAATATCTATACTAATTAACATCACAGATCAATTTATCTATGTAATATCTATACTAATTAACATCACAGATCAATTTATCTATGTAATATCTATACTAATTAACATCACAGATCAATTTATCTATGTAATATCTATACTAATTAACATCACAGATCAATTTATCTATGTAAATCTATACTAATTAACACACAGATCAATTTATCTATGTAATATCTATACTAATTAACATCACAGATCAATTTATCTATGTAATATCTATATTAATTAACATCACAGATCAATTTATCTATGTATATCTATACTTATTAACACAGATCAATTTATCTTTGTAATATCTATACTAATTAACATCACAGACCAATTTATCTATGTAAATCTATACTAATTAACATCACAGATCAATTTATCTACAAATAAATGATAATTAACACAGATCAATTTATCTATGTAACATCTAAAATTAACATCACAGTTGCCATTTCTTTTTGCATCTATAGCAAATTAACATCACTGATCAATTTATCTATGTAATCATCTGTTAGTTAACAAGAATGGTCAATTTATCTATGTAAATCTATACTGGCACTAACACAGATCAATTTATCTATGTAATATCTATACGCCTTAAACATGTGTGGATCCTTCTGGTGCTGTAAACCAGAATAAACATCAATTTCTATAACGATGTCTGGTTAAAAAGTGACTTAGTAAAAAACAGAGTAAACATCTAGTTTCTATAGCAATGTCTGGAACAGTGTGACTTAGCTATAAACCAAAGTAAACATCTATTTTTTCTTATAGAAACATATGGTACAAAGTGACTAAATTATAAACCAGAGATTGAGATTTTTATTCTCTTTTCCTTTCTTGTTACATCTGGTGTCATACACCACTCCAAATGCAAGCAGACTGAGAGATTCTGTTGAAGCAAGAGAACCTGCTTTGATGTGGTGGTATTCAAGGGTGAACACATTTGATGGGGGAGCAGTTTGTAAGATTCCAGAGATGTAGAACATAGAGATATAGTTGCCTTCTAGCTTCCAGCTAAAGGAAATTTCCCTTTAGTTAGATCATTAGAAAGTTGGACCAGTATACCAGTTTTACCTTGACCTTTGACCTGATGACTATGATCTGTGGTCATCATCTTTTCATTTGATTTCAGTCAATAATGCTACTTCATATCATAACAAAATATCTGCAGATATAATAATTCAAATTTGACCTTGGCCTTTACCAGATAACCTTGACCTGCAGCCAGGTGACTTCCCATTTGTTTCAGCCAATAACGTTTCATTATGTAAATATTTACCAGGAACATTCAGGTATGATATATTTTTGCTGTATAGCCCATTTCTATTTCTCTTAACAGTGACCTTGTTTATGACCTCTGAACATAAAAAACAAGAAAGAGCTTGCACTTCCTGTGAAGAAACAATGGAGAAAATCGTAATGTAATTATTGAAACAGAACTTCAGATAATTTGCAAAAACCAACTTTCGAGTTATAATAACAGTGATATTGACCTTTGATCCCAAGACATGAAAAACACTCCCACTCAACCACTTCCTTTGATGAAACATTGGTGAATGTCTAAGTTCAATTGGCTCCACAATATTTGCGATGTTGTGCAAAAAAAAAAAACATCAAACAAACAGGCTGATGAGCAACCTGATAACTACAGGGCACCTGCATCTTCAATGCAGGCCGTCATAATTTTGATCTAGTAAAATCCATGTGACACCAGTATTAATCCAGACTTCTCTTATTTTTGATACCAGACATGGAAGAGATAACAAAGTCAATGAAGCATGAAATATAGAGTACATTCAGAATCCTTAAGAAAAGGTCTGTATAGCAGTCCTTGCTACATAATAGTATGACATCGCAGTGCTGATCATATCCAGGTATAAAACAGATAGTCTTTCGTCACTGGTTAGGGTGACACAGTGGTTTTGACTTACAGGTTACTGTTACATGTTTGCGGTTACTGAAGGCTGAAAACAATAGACCAGACAAATGGACATACCTCATAACCTGCACAAAACTGACTAAGGAGGGCATAATATGTCCATTGGTTACCCACCAATGGCTGACAGATATACCTACATGTTTGGTGCAATCTGGACATGGTATCTCGTAGTCATAGGTCACGCCATGGAACGACTCATTGATCAAACCTTCAAACACTTCATGAATGAAGAAAAGGATGTTATTTGGGTTAGGTCCTTGTACTTTGACACTAAGCTCCGTGTCCCTAAAAATACAGATTAAAATGAAATATTTTTTGTCCACAACAAACATTTCGACACCTTTGGTCTGACTTGTAAGAGTCCTAGCTCCAGACATGACTTCTCTCTTTCCTAGTTTAGCACACTGTTTTACTAACTTTTGTGGTGGCAGCAGTTTATCACAGCAGTATTACCTTGCTTATACTTGTTGTATTTATCATCGTACATGGAAGATAGTATCCCTAAGACTTCTATCTTTATCATTATACAGGAATAACTATCCACTATGATTACTGTAGTTACTTCTCACACCTGAGATGTAGCAGCTGGAACAACCACAGGTATTTCAATTGATACTTGTTTTATATACTGTAAGTCAGATTTTCACTCTCAGTAAATAAATTCTAACAACAGCTCCTGTAAACCTTTCTTACTCATTCATTTTGTTGTATCTATGGTAACTTGCCATTTTACACTGACCAGTGCCAAAGTGACCAATGAAACTACTCACTCGTCCTGTTGTATCAACGCTAACTGGCCATTTTTCTCTATGTAAGATCCTCTCTTCCAGATCAGCGAATCTTCTGAATACCCATGTAGTCTCACCTAAATTTGAATTTTGAAAGAAATATTAATGTTTAGCTTTTTAAGTGTCTGAAACTTTAGCAAATATATAAAAAAAAACCCAACAATAAAACAAAAAACCTAATATATCACAATATAGAAAGATGTTTATATTTAACTATGCTTACAAACGGTCAATACTACAAAACATTACGATGCAAATTATGACTTCAAAGATCTTTGCACCTGTAATATCATGCCTTTAAGGTGTTCTACAATACAGAAACCATCTAGTCATGTATCAAGACTGTTACCCACAGGTTAAATATCATATCTATTATGTATAACTTTTATCTTCAGGTTAATTAAAAACCTTCTCATGTGTAACTAGGACTTTTATCTACAGGTTAACTAACAACCTTATCATGTATAACTAGGACTTTTATCTACAGGTTAACTAACAACCTTATCATGTATAACTAGGACTTTTATCTACAGGTTAACTAACAGCCTTATCATGTATAACTAGGACTTTTATCTACAGGTTAACTAACAACCTTATCATGTATAACTAGGACTTTTATCTACAGGTTAACTAACAACCTTATCATGTATAACTGGGACTTTTATCTACAGGTTAACTAACAACCTTATCATGTATAACTAGGACTTTTATCTACAGGTTAACTAACAACCTTAACATAATATAATAATATTATTATAATAATGAGGACAGTTATACATCTGAACTAGGTTCTTTATAATTGTTTCGGTGATAAAGGAGCAGAATTTAATATCAAAGTCATAATTGATTTAACCTACATTTACATACTGAGAGTTATCAGGACTTACTTGTCCTGAAATTATCATTTAAATCAACCAGAGCTTACCTGTCCTGCATTCAACATTTAGATATATCAGGACTTACCTTTCTCGAAATAAACATTTAGATATATATTGACTTTCCTGTCTTGAAATCAACATTTAAATATATACTGACTTACTCGTCCTCAAATCAACATTTAGATATATCAAGACTTACCTGTCCTGATATCAACATTTAGATATATCAAGACTTACCTGTCCTCAAATCAACATTTAGAAATATCAAGACTTACCTGTCCTGATATCAACATTTAGATATATCAAGACTTACCTGTCCTGATATCAACATTTAGATATATCAAGACTTACCTGTCCTGATATCAACATTTAGATATATCAAGACTTACCTGTCCTGATATCAACATTTAGATATATCAAGACTTACCTGTCCTGATATCAACATTTAGATATATCAAGACTTACCTGTCCTCAAATCAACATTAAGAAATATCAAGACTTACCTGTCCTCAAATCAACATTTAGATATATCAAGACTTACCTGTCCTCAAATCAACATTTAGATATATCAAGACTTACCTGTCCTGATATCAACATTTAGATATATCAAGACTTACCTGTCCTGATATCAACATTTAGATATATCAAGACTTACCTGTCCTCAAATCAACATTTAGAAATATCAAGACTTACCTGTCCTCAAATCAACATTTAGATATATCAAGACTTACCTGTCCTGATATCAACATTTAGATATATCAAGACTTACCTGTCCTGATATCAACATTTAGATATATCAAGACTTACCTGTCCTGATATCAACATTTAGATATATCAAGACTTACCTGTCCCCTATTAAATAAGCCTGCTGGCAGGTAATCAAACTTGTACACCATCTTCATCTCATATATTCCTTCATCTTTATTGATGTCAGGCCACTCAAACTGAAGTTAATCATTGTATGGAAAGCAATCAATGTGAAATATTTATTTCACTAAGATGAAGAGAGTCAGACTGTAATGATGTGTGTAAGAGAGGTATGTCATGATTAGCTTGATTAGTACAGTCCTATTCATTACCTTTCCTATAAAGCATAATGGAAAGTAAAGGTACAAGACATCGAGTGACATGAAATTTTCCCCAAAATTATCAAAACTTGGAACTCCAAAAGTCTTTACATGTATCAATAAAACTTGTGGATCAGATAAAACATGTGCCTGTTAAAATGACAATGGGATTAGTGACACTGCCACTTACATTTGGTCGTTTCTCTGGCAGAAGACATGGTACAATGTTACAATTCTCCCCTTCCAGTGGAAATGTGAGGTCAAACTCTTCAGTGAGCTTAAGTAACCAGTTAGCCATTTGGTGGTACTCCGACCATATAGTGTCAATATCCGAGTGCATCAAGCGCCCATCCTGTAATGGTAGAGGTAATCACAGGTCAAAAGTAGCATGCAAATTAATAACTGCTCTGAGTAATGAAACAGGACCCCTGGTAATACCACTAGACAGTACAACAAGCCACTGGGTAACACAGCCACTAGACTGTACAACAAGCCACTGGGTAACACAGCCACTAGACTGTACAACAAGCCACTGGGTAACACAACCACTAGACTGTACATCAAGCCACTGGGTAACACAGCCACTGGGTAACACAACCACTAGACAGTACAACAAGCCACTGGGTAACACAACCACTAGACTGTACATCAAGCCACTGGGTAACACAGCCACTAGACTGTACAACAAGCCATTGGGTAACACAACCACTAGACTGTACATCAAGCCACTGGGTAACACAGCCACTAGACAGTACATCAAGCCACTGAGTAACACAGCCACTAGACTGCACATCAAGCCGCTGGGTAACACAACCACTAGACTGTACATCAAGCCACTGGGTAACACAACCACTAGACTGTAAAACAAGCCACTGGGTAACACAGCCACTAGACTGCACAACAAGCCATTGGGTAACACAACCACTAGACAGTACAACAAGCCACTGGGTAACACAGCCACTAGACTGCACATCAAGCTACTGGGTAACACAGCCACTAGACTGTACAACAAGCCACTGGGTAACACAGCCACTAGACTGCACAACAAGCCATTGGGTAACACAACCACTAGACAGTACAACAAGCCACTGGGTAACACAGCCACTAGACTGCACATCAAGCTACTGGGTAACACAGCCACTAGACTGTACAACAAGCCATTGGGTAACACAACCACTAGACAGTACAACAAGCCACTGGGTAACACAACCACTAGACTGTACATCAAGCCACTGGGTAACACAGCCACTAGACAGTACAACAAGCCACTGGGTAACACAACCACTAGACTGTACAACAAGCCACTGGGTAACACAGCCACTAGACAGTACATCAAGCCACTGAGTAACACAGCCACTAGACTGCACATCAAGCCGCTGGGTAACACAACCACTAGACTGTACATCAAGCCACTGTGTAACACAACCACTAGACTGTAAAACAAGCCACTGGGTAACACAGCTACTAGAATGCACAACAAGCCATTGGGTAACACAACCACTAGACAGTACAACAGGGCACTGGGTAACACAGCCACTAGACTGCACATCAAGCTACTGGGTAAGACAGCCACTAGACTGTACAACAAGCCACTGGGTAACACAGCCACTAGACTGCACAACAAGCCATTGGGTAACACAACCACTAGACAGTACAAGAAGCCACTGGGTAACACAGCCACTAGAATGCACATCAAGCTACTGGGTAACACAGCCACTAGACTGTACAACAAGCCACTGGGTAACACAACCACTAGACTGTACAACAAGCCACTGGGTAACACAACCACTAGACTGTACATCAAGCCACTGGGTAACACAGCCACTAGACAGTACAACAAGCCACTGGGTAACACAACCACTAGACTGTACAACAAGCCACTGGGTAACACAGCCACTAGACAGTACATCAAGCCACTGAGTAACACAGCCACTAGACTGCACATCAAGCCGCTGGGTAACACAACCACTAGACTGTACATCAAGCCACTGGGTAACACAACCACTAGACTGTAAAACAAGCCACTGGGTAACACAGCCACTAGAATGCACAACAAGCCATTGGGTAACACAACCACTAGACAGTACAACAGGGCACTGGGTAACACAGCCACTAGACTGTACAACAAGCCACTGGGTAACACAGCCACTAGACTGCACAACAAGCCATTGGGTAACACAACCACTAGACAGTACAACAAGCCACTGGGTAACACAGCCACTAGACTGCACATCAAGCTACTGGGTAACACAGCCACTAGACTGTACAACAAGCCATTGGGTAACACAACCACTAGACAGTACAACAAGCCACTGGGTAACACAACCACTAGACTGTACATCAAGCCACTGGGTAACACAGCCACTAGACAGTACAACAAGCCATTGGGTAACACAACCACTAGACTGTACAACAAGCCACTGGGTAACACAGCCACTAGACAGTACATCAAGCCACTGAGTAACACAGCCACTAGACTGCACATCAAGCCGCTGGGTAACACAACCACTAGACTGTACATCAAGCCACTGGGTAACACAACCACTAGACAGTACAACAAGCCACTGGGTAACACAGCCACTAGAATGCACAACAAGCCATTGGGTAACACAACCACTAGACAGTACAACAGGGCACTGGGTAACACAGCCACTAGACTGTACATCAAGCTACTGGGTAACACAACCACTAGACTGTACATCAAGCCACTGGGTAACACAACCACTAGACTGCACAACAAGCCATTGGGTAACACAACCACTAGACAGTACATCAAGCCACTGGGTAACACAGCCACTAGACAGTACAACAAGCCACTGGGCTAGACAGTACAACAAGCCACTGGGTAACACAACCACTAGACTGTACAACAAGCCACTCGGTATCACAACCACTAAAGTGTACATCAAGCCACTGGGTAACACAACCACTAGACAGTACATCAAGCCACTGGGTAAAGCAGCCACTAGACTGTACATCAAGCCACTGGGTAACACAGCCACTAGACTGTACAACAAGCCACTGGGTAACACAATCACTAGACAGTACAACAAGCCATTGGGTAACACAACCACTAGACTGTACAACAAGCCACTGGGTAACACAATCACTAGACAGTACATCAAGCCGCTGGGTAACACAACCACTAGACTGTACATCAAGCCATTGGGTAACACAACCACTAGACTGTACATCAAGCCACTGGGTAACACAACCACTAGACTGTACAACAAGCCACTGGGTAACACAACCACTAGACTGTACAACAAGCCACTGGGTAACACAACCACTAGACAGTACAAGAAGCCACTGGGTAACACAGCCACTAGACTGCACATCAAGCTACTGGGTAACACAACCACTAGACTGTACATCAAGCCACTGGGTAACACAACCACTAGACAGTACATCAAGCCATTGGGTAACACAACCACTAGACTGCACATCAAGCCACTGGGTAATACAACCACTAGACAGTACATCAAGCCAATGGGTAACACAATCACTAGACTGCACAACAAGCCATTGGGTAACACAACCACTAGACAGTACATCAAGCCACTGGGTAACACAACTACCAGACTGTTGGACAGGCCACTTAGTAACACAACCAACCAACAACGTATTTACACAACAGCTAGACTGTACAACAGGCAATTTAGTAACACAAACAGTAGGCTAAACAACATGCCAATTAGTAACACAATCACTAGAATGTACATCAAGCCACTTAGTAATACAACCACTAAAGTGTACAACAAGCCACTAACTAGCACAATCACTATAATAGCACAACCACAGGACTGTACAATAGGGTCCGTAGTAACGCAACTACTAGATTGTAAAATGCTACTTAGATGCAATATATTTAGATGGTAAACTGGTCACTTAGTTTCAGGAAAAGGGTCACACACATACTTTGATGTTGATGGAACATTCACATAGACTTTTAGTAAATAAAACTTACCTGAAGGTTTATAAAACATAATAAACATACACATGAATGTTAAGTAAATAAACACAAATCTTCAGGTTAAGTTAAAAGAGATATACCTTGATCACTTCCTGTTTGACAGACACCACACAGGCCATAACATTGACAATCCATTGTGGGTTGATCACAACACGGCTACGGAGAAACTCACTGGGGAAGTACTGCACTGATCCAAGGTCATGTAAAAACTGGATTGCTTGGGACACCTAGAGTGAAATCAAAGACTTTAATACTCTCATAACTGATACAGCCTCAGGACCAGAATTTAGCTCTGACTTATACATCTTATAATTTTGAATGCTGACAATTAGTGATGGTGTTTGTTTTTATACTAGCTGTGATGGAGAGGTATAGCTTCTTAATGCATAACCTCTCACTTCACCTAGACAATCTTACACAAACAACATTTCAAGGGAGGTAACCTCCAACTTCACATCTGTAACTGTACTCTTCAACACTTTGAGGGAGGTATTCTCTAACTTTAACTTTGAAATCTCATATTTCAAATGAGGCTGCCTCCAATTTTGCTTTTGTAATCCACATTCAAGGGAGGTAGACTCCAACTTAATCTTGATTCATAATAAAATGGTTTCGAGTCAATTTGAACTTTCGAGTCTGATTAAAAAACAAACACATTTTGGAATAATAATGTCTTCACAACATATTCACTTTAATCAAGCGTTCCTGATCTGACAAAGATTTGTTTTGTTTGCGGTCACCTACCTGACATTATAAGTCTTGAGTAGGCTTCCATTTCTCACATTACATGCCTCTCTGAACTTCCAATGAGGCCATAAATTGTGACTGATTAAGTTTGTGGATTTTTTCATGAGCGCTGTAAAGTGTGATCTTTCTTACCTCTGATGGCTCAACAATGCCTGCATCAGCAGCAATCTTCTCAACATTTGTATAATCCAGCACAGGAATTTTTTTTTTCCCTCTGTAAATATATTACTAAATATCGTCAGACTTGATTAAAACTGTGTGATTCAGTGATATATATTAAAGAGCCAATGATACACGAGTGTAAGATGGCCATATCTAGATCTACATGTAACTAAGAATCAGATGTGGCCAATATATAAGTACTAAGTTGTTGCCTTGTGAGGACGCAGATATCATACATTCTGCACTAAACCATATAAATGTTTTAAGAATTTGATTCTGCAGATAGCCCACTCTGGTGTAATACCTGTGGGTAATCTACTTCTAATCATATATAATTGTCTTACGAGTTCAAGTATTCATCACACTACCTATAGAATTCCTCAATGCATTGTTTACAATCCGGTTAACAGGTTTCCCAGGTTCTCTTACTTTTACATGTAAACAGTGTTAATAAACATGAGGTGGATGATCATGACAGTGATGATGGCATGCCTATAGCACAGATTGCTAGACTGGATAGGGAACAGCTAGGACTGTACAATAGTGACTTGGACAGCTAGGACTGTACAATAGTGACTAGGACAGCTAGGACTGTACAATATTGACTTGGACAACTAGGACTATACAATAGTGACTAGGACAGCTAGGACTGTACAATAGTGACTAGGACAGCTAGGACTGTACAATAGTGACTTGGACAGCTAGGACTGTACAATAGTGACTTGGACAGCTAGGACTGTACAATAGTGACTTGGACAGCTAGGACTGTACAATAGTGACTTGGGCAGCTAGGACTGTACAATAGTGACATGGACAGCTAGGACTGTACAATAGTGACTTGGACAGCTAGGACTGTACAATAGTGACTTGGACACCTAGGACTGTACAATAGTGACATGGACAGCTAGGACTGTACAATAGTGACATGGACAGCTAGGACTGTACAATGGTGACTTGGGCAGCTAGGACTGTACAATAGTGACTTGGACAGCTAGGACTGTACAATAGTGACATGGACAGCCAGGACTGTACAATAGTGACTTGGACAGCTAGGACTGTACAGTAGTGACTTGGACAGCTAGGACTGTACAGTAGTGACTTGGACAGCTAGGACTGTACAATAGTGACTACCAGCACTAGCACTTAAAACACTTACACTGCACAAGCCAAAACAAACACACCAGACCAGCACTTAAAACACTTACACAGCACAAGCCAAAACAAACACACCAGACAAGCACTTAAAACACTTACACTGCACAAGCCAAAACAAATACCAGCACCAGCACTTAAAACTAATACACAGCACAAGCCAAAACAAACACACCAGACCAGCACTTAAAACACTTACACAGCACAGCATGGCCCTTGAAACTGAAAAGTGACATTGTCTGATGTGACATTAAGTGGTTAACACTCTCCAACAGAGTGAGAATGTGTTAAAGCTATAGAAATATTCATGAGATAGTTTGTACAAAAGCTTCATATTTCTGAATGTTCAAGTTCATCTTTTGACCTTTAACCTTGACTAGTACAAACTGACAACCACAACAATGAATAAATTGAATCACTATTGTACAAAATGGTTTCTATATACCATACAGCACCTCTCTTGTTAAGTGGGGTATAACTACAGTTAGAAGAGTCAAACATGAGGCATGCAGGAGGTCACACACAAGGGACAGAGACTTACTAGGGTCACGAACCGTAGACAGAAACTTACTGGGGTCACACTCCAGGGACACAGATTTACTGGGGTCACGCACCGCAGACAGAGACTTACTGGGGTCACACTCAGGGGACACAGACTTAATGGGGTCACACTCCGGGGACACAGACTGACTAGGGTCACACACACGGGAGAGAGACTTTCTGGGGTCGTACAAAGGGGTTTAGACATGCTGGGGTCATACACAGGAGTGTACACATACTGGGGTCATACACAGGGGTGTAGACATACTGGTGTCATACACAGGAGTGTAAACAGACTAGGGTCACACACCGGAGTTTAAACATATTGGGGTCATCCACAGGGGTGTAGACATACTGGGTTCATACACAAGGGTATAAACAGACTGGGGTCGTACACAGGAGTTTAAACATATTGGGGTCATCCACAGGGGTGTAGACATACTGGGTTCATACACAAGGTTGTTAACAGACTGGGGTGTTACACAAGAGTGTGAACATACTGGGGTCACAACCAGGAGACAGAGACTTACTGAAGTCACACACAGTGGTGTAGAAATACTGGGTTCATACATAGGGGTGTAGTCATACATGTCCTGAGGTCACACAAGGGACCCTATTTGGGTCCGACAAAGTGATTTAGATATAATGGGCTCACACACAGAAGCGTTTACCTGGCTTACTCATAATTGAAGTACACTTACTGTGATATAAGGGATTCAAAATGGAGCCAAGCCTGAGGTATCTTTTCTCCCATGTATTCCTGTTGTAATGTTATTCTGAATAACTTCTCCTTCAGATTTTGGATGCCCTGAAAATCATTGTAATAGAATTGTTATAAATTACATATTAATTCAAACAAAAGTGAGTTCAACAGTCTCTGAAGTTTTTGTAGGGTCACAGAGTTTCTGTACTATCTGTAGGGTCACAGTGTCTCTGTACTATCATAGGGTCACAGTGTCTCTGTACTATCATAGGGTCACAGTGTCTCTGTACTATCTGTAGGGTCAGAGTGTCTCTGTACTATCTGTAGGGTCACAGTGTCTCTGTACTATCTGTAGGATCATAGTGTCTCTGTACTATCTGTAGGATCATAGTGTCTCTGTACTATCTGTAGGATCACAGTGTCTCTGTACTATCTGTAGGGTCAAAGTGTCTCTGTACTATCTGTAGGGTCACAGTGTCTCTGTACTATCTGTAGGGTCACAGTGTCTCTGTACTATCTGTTGGGTCAAAGTGTCTCTGTACTATGTGTAGGTCACAGTGTTTCTGTACTATCTGTAGGGTCACAGTGTCTCTGTACTATCTGTAGGGTCATAGTGTCTCTGTACTACCTGTAGGATCACAGTGTCTCTGTACTATCTGTAGGGTCACAGTGTCTCTGTACTATCTGTTGGGTCAAAGTGTCTCTGTACTATGTGTAGGTCACAGTGTCTCTGTACTATCTGTAGGGTCACAGTGTCTCTGTACTATCTGTAGGGTCATAGTGTCTCTGTACTACCTGTAGGATCACAGTGTCTCTGTACTATCTGTAGGGTCATAGTGTCTCTGTACTACCTGTAGTGTCACAGTGTCTCTGTACTATCTGTAGGATCAAGGTGTCATTGTAGTATCTGTAGGATCACAGTGTCTCTGTACTATCTGAAGTGTCACAGTGTCTCTGTAATATCTGTATGGTTCAAGTGTCTCTGTACTATCTATGGGTCCAAGTGTCTCTGTACTTTCTGTAGGATCAAGGTGTCATTGTAGTATCTGTAGGATCACAGTGTCTCTGTACTATCTGTAGGATTACAGTGTCTCTGTACTATCTGTAGGGTCAAAGTGTCTCTGTACTATGTGTAGGTCACAGTGTTTCTGTACTATCTGTAGGGTCACAGTGTCTCTGTACTATCTGTAGGGTCACAGTGTCTCTGTACTATCTGTAGGATTACAGTGTCTCTGTACTATCTGTAGGATCATAGTGTCTCTGTACTATCTGTAGGATCACAGTGTCTCTGTACTATCTGTAGGATCACAGTGTCTCTGTACTATCTGTAGGGTCACAGTGTTTCTGTACTATCTGTAGGGTCACAGTGTCTCTGTACTATCTGTTGGGTCAAAGTGTCTCTGTACTATCTGTAGTGTCACAGTGTCTCTGTACTATCTGTAGGGTCACAGTGTCTCTGTACTATCTGTAGGATAATAGTGCCTAGGTTCTATCAACAGAGTACTCACATCACCAGTCTTGGAGCTGACAAATTGAAAGCCAACAATCTGGTGGTATTTGTGTTGCATATCCTCAACTGGCAAGTCCATCTTAGTCATCTACAATCAAAACAGAACATAAATGTAACCATAATTAGCCATAAAACAGTGGCCTTACATCATAGATATCTACTATCAACAGTACATGAATGTAACGATGCCTTACATCACAGATATCTACTATCACCAGTACATGAATGTAACGATGCCTTACATCATAGACATCTACTATCAACAGTACATGAATGTAACGATGCCTTACATCATAGATATCTACTATCACCAGTACATGAATGTAACGATGCCTTACATCATAGACATCTACTATCACCAGTACATGAATGTAACGATGCCTTACATCATAGACATCTACTATCAACAGTACATGAATGTAACGATGCCTTACATCACAGATATCTACTATCACCAGTACATGACTGTAACGATGCCTTACATCATAGACATCTACTATCACCAGTACATGAATGTAACGATGCCTTACATCACAGATATCTACTATCACCAGTACATGAATGTAACGATGCCTTACATCACAGATATCTACTATCACCAGTACATGAATGTAACGATGCCTTACATCACAGATATCTACTATCACCAGTACATGAATGTAACGATGCCTTACATCATAGACATCTACTATCAACAGTACATGAATGTAACGATGCTCACAGATATCTACTATCACCAGTACATGAATGTAACGATGCCTTACATCATAGACATCTACTATCACCAGTACATGAATGTAACGATGCCTTACATCATAGACATCTACTATCAACAGTACATGAATGTAACGATGCCTTACATCACAGATATCTACTATCACCAGTACATGAATGTAACGATGCCTTACATCATAGACATCTACTATCAACAGTACATGAATGTAACGATGCCTTACATCACAGATATCTACTATCACCAGTACATGAATGTAACGATGCCTTACATCACAGATATCTACTATCACCAGTACATGAATGTAACGATGCCTTACATCATAGACATCTACTATCAACAGTACATGAATGTCACGATGCCTTACATCACAGATATCTACTATCAACAGTACATGAATGTAACGATGCCTTACATCATAGACATCTACTATCAACAGTACATGAATGTAACGATGCCTTACATCACAGATATCTACTATCACCAGTACATGAATGTAACGATGCCTTACATCATAGACATCTACTATCAACAGTACATGAATGTAACGATGCCTTACATCATAGACATCTACTATCAACAGTACATGAATGTAACGATGCCTTACATCATAGACATCTACTATCAACAGTACATGAATGTAACGATGCCTTACATCATAGACATCTACTATCAACAGTACATGAATGTAACGATGCCTTACATCATAGACATCTACTATCAACAGTACATGAATGTAACGATGCCTTACATCATAGACATCTACTATCACCAGTACATGAATGTAACGATGCCTTACATCATAGACATCTACTATCACCAGTACATGAATGTAACGATGCCTTACATCATAGACATCTACTATCAACAGTACATGAATGTAACGATGCCTTACATCACAGATATCTACTATCACCAGTACATGAATGTAACGATGCCTTACATCATAGACATCTACTATCAACAGTACATGAATGTAACGATCTACCTTACATCATAGACATCTACTATCAACAGTACATGAATGTAACGATGCCTTACATCATAGACATCTACTATCAACAGTACATGAATGTAACGATGCCTTACATCATAGACATCTACTATCAACAGTACATGAATGTCACGATGCCTTACATCATAGACATCTACTATCAACAGTACATGAATGTAACGATGCCTTACATCATAGACATCTACTATCAACTGTACATGAATGTAACAATATCTAGCCATAAAACAGTGGCCTTACATCATAGACATCTACTATCAAATTAATCATAGTGAACTAAGACATAAAAATAGTGTCATTATGATCATATCTTCATATTTATACATTTATTTGACTCTATATACCTATCAAGATAATCAATGGTTATTTTTCAATTAACCTCCCATTTGGCATAGGAATATAATATTATGTGTTTTACTAAAAGCTTGGATTATCTCCCCTTGCAAAGAACTATTTGTATGAAGTGAGGCTGGATTTCTGTAAATTTCCATGTTTAATAATTGCTCCTTCCATTTCTAAAACACAAAAGGGAAGAGGAGTGAGCTTCACATGGTCAGTGGCTAAGTCTCACCTGGTCACTGTGTGTGCCCACTACAAAGATAGGCGCTTTAGGGGCATGCACTGAGATAGAGTTAAGCCAGAACTTTAGACCAGCATGCTCATGTCCAAGTCTTGTGTTCCACAGCAATAGATAGACTGCACGATCAGACAGGAAAAACTGCAACATAATAAACAAGAAAGCCATGAGTTTTGACAGTCATCTGACTAGGAAAGACATGAATGACACAACAGCAGCAGTTAAAACAATTAAAACTATTCTGAATATTTCAGCAGGAAAGGTAACAAAAAAAACAACAGTACAATTAATTTTCTCCACATCCATTAAATGTTTAACTCAATGGCACCAGGAAATCTGAAGAAGAGGTTTAAAATGTTTTTCAAGATGGTTACCATGGTAGCTATAATGGAGTTTGGACTGACCTGAAAAATAAATCATTTGATAAAGGAGTTTAAGATCAAATCACGCTGATATTTGTTGAGGCATTTGAGAGGAGAAGAATTATTCTAAAGCCTAATTTCCTAATTTCCCACACACACCTTGCTCTTTAACATCTTGGAGTCAAAATACCTTACATTATATAAATCAGAATGGTGTTTCATGCATATTTTGTTTGAAATCTGTGTAGGTATGTGAGAGAATATTAAAGCAAAAATTCCTAAATTCATTTTTCATTTATTTATTGATTGATTTTGCCCTTGGCACCTAAGTGTCCCACTACCTTTAGTTATCAATATCATGACTGCACTCCCAAGGTTGAAAGTTGTCTAGGTATGTGAGAATGGAAGAATTATAAAGAATAATTTTCTAATTTCCAATAACAAGCCTCTCCTCTTGGCCTCTTGGGGTCACAATACCTACATTTTCAAATTATGATTGCCCTCCCCTATGATTTTTCAGGTAAATTATCAACATTTTTTTATCAATTTGTCTTGGTAAAATAAATCAAAGTAAAAGATTTTAAACTTGACCTTGACCTCTGACCTGAGAGCAGTGACATGAAATCAAGTAAAATATTTATGAAGATATAGATCTGGCAAATTTCTGATTATGCTAACTGCAAAACTCAGGTGAAGGTCACTGTAATAAAAGAGTGTATGCTAAGTTATATCATTAACATCTTTTTTCGTGATATTCTCCTATCATGACCTTGCCATCCATTACCTAAGTGTTGTATTATAATTACTTTTTCAGAACTTCCCCTATCTAGACCCTGTTCATGACATCCTCTACTTGAGTCTTTTATTACACTTACCTTTTGAGAGGACCCCTTACTAGTCCCTGACATCTAATATCTTAGTGCTTTACCACCTTTTGAGATAATGCCTTTACCTGACTATAACCTCCATTACCTGGTGAGTATTATAGTAGACAGTCTGGCCAGCGAAGTCCCACACACTGTATGATATCTTGTCTCCTTCATAATCTACGTCCCATGTACAAATGTCGATACCTGATCAGAAACAATCGATATAAACTTAGTGTTTGCTAACTTATTGTATATGTATGTATAACTATCAAAATAACCATATCAGGCAGTGAAAGCAAATAAAACTAGGAGTCAGACCATGTTGTTGTCTCACAGATGATATCCATTGTTCTGTCAATGTGTGAAATTATTAAAACTGAAACAAATTGTTGCCCTGGTACCCAAATATTTGCATAGAAAATGCATATATATATCTCTACTGAAGGACTGCTTTCAGTTTTCAGACCCTTAAAAAATGAAGATAACATATATTGGAAGGGAGATAACTCTGTTAAATCTCCTATTTTCATTCCCAAACTGTAACATTCTGGAGAGAATCTCCTGAATAGATTAAGAATCAATTTCTGAACAGCTAAATGGTGGTAGGGGATTTAGAGATGATATAGGTTACCTCTGACAAACAAACATTGCCTGATTCTTAAACTGTCCTTCAGGTTTCAATATTCAAACCTCAATTATGTAATGCTCAGAGATTAAATGAAATACAATTCTGCAGCTCTTGATAGCAAGAGCAAACATTTTATAGCAATAAAATAGTAGTCCTAATAACACAACCTGCAGAAGATTAGAGTGTGATGTTTTGATGACTTCTTGGTCACCTTCATCAAACAAATGATCAGAGCATACCAGCACTAATGTAAGTGGTGTACAAGTACTTTTTCAGTTGTACTAAAATCCTTTATACACTAAGGTAAAAAATAGTGTGAAGATCAAAGAAAATACACAAGTTGATAATGTAATGTAGTCAAATCAGCTACACTTTGTTTAACACTTGGTCACAGACAAGCTAGAGTCTGTGGCCCCTCTTGTCCCTTTTTAGCACTAGCCTGCTGCTGCGTATCTAGAAGGGATGTTTTCCATGTCCACTATTTTGGTATTTTCACCGTAAATGATGAGACTTTGCTGTGTTGAATGATCTGTAAGTGCTGATCTATTGATCTGGGACTGTGAATTTTCATTCTGATCTATTGAACTTTTTGCTTTACCGGTGTTCACCAAGTCAGACCCCAAATGTCCTGCCTGTTTCTCTGATATATGATGAGTCACAATTCTTGTTTTGAATATTATATAGCTTGTCTTAACTGATTATCAATATTCGACACTGGGATAGACAGATGAGTAATGAAATATCACACTTACCGTCTGTTATGGCGTCTGCTCCAGTTAAATGTGATTCCTGGTCAGTTGATATCAATGTTCTCATCAAACTGTAATTGCCATACAATGTATTTTAAATGCATCTGTCATAGAGATAAAATACACAATTCTAGTACAAATAAGTGACAAGATCCCAATAAAACAGGTGATAAGTGGCTGAGCCCCACTGAAGGAGTAGAATTTCAACATCATTTCTTACTAGTCTCGTCTGCCTATTTGCTCTCTTAAGTACAAGAGGTTATAACCTTCTCAATACCTTCACTAGGAATATGAAAGCCTTCAGTTTACTGGTCAACTACTCAAGTTAATCAAGTAGATATTCTAATCCACCAAGGAAGTGGTTAGGATTCTGATAGTATAACATTAGTACAGGTCAGAGTTCAAATCACTTCTTCTCTTGCCTTTCATCATACAGCTCTGTCATTGCTATGTAGAATTGATCCTTATCAACCCTGCCGTAAATTAATTCCTACTGAAATCTATTTGTAAGCATGAGAAACAATAAGATTTTAGGTAAATCACCTAAATATTCTAACAATGCCTACTGACTTTCTAGAGAAGTAGCTTTTACTGGTATATTTAGTCACATCATCTACGCTGCAGACACATGTGAATCAAGTAACTTAAGCATGAGTTCTTTAAGTCATAATTACTCAAACTCCTTTCAATGAATACATTTCTCAAAACTTCCATCGGCAACCAGACCCTACCTTGTTTTACCAGCACCTCCTAACCCCACCAACATAAGCTTTGTTCTTTTACAGTCCACCGAGCCTGTCTGTAACCGTTTCAGATAAGCTAAGGTGGCCTTGAAGCCTCTGTCTCGGATCTCTTTGGGAGGTGTTTTCAGCAATGGACATTCTTCCAAGGCCAATCCTTCAAGTACATAAATATAAACTTAAAGATTAAGGGAATAATATAACTGAAAATATGCCATCTAGTCAGAGGACAGCAGACAAATGAATAGATGCTAGATATTTCTTCACTGTGTCACCTAGTTAGAGACACCATACAAGTAAATGGGTGCTAGATATTTCTTCACTGTGTCACCTAGTTAGAGACACCATACAAGTAAATGGACACTAGATATTTCTTCACTGTGTCAGCTAGTTAGAGACACCATACAATCTAATGAACACCAGATATTTCTTCACTGTGTCAGCTAGTTAGAGACACCATACAATTTAATGAGCACCAGATATTTCTTCACTGTGTCAGCTAGTTAGAGACACCATACAATTTAATGAGCACCAGATATTTCTTCACTGTGTCACCTAGTTAGAGACACCATGCAAGTAAATGGGTGCTAGATATTTCTTCACTGTGTCACCTAGTTACAAGTAACACCATGTGTCACAAGTAAATGGGTGCTAGATATTTCTTCACTGTGTCACCTAGTTAGAGACACCATACAAGTAAATGGGTGCTAGATATTTCTTCACTGTGTCACCTAGTTAGAGACACCATACAAGTAAATGGGTGCTAGATATTTCTTCACTGTGTCACCTAGTTAGAGACACCATACAAGTAAATGGGTGCTTTCTTCACTGTGTATTTCTTCACTGTGTCACTAGATATTTCTTCACTGTGTCAGCTAGTTAGAGACACCATACAAGTAAATGGGTGCTAGATATTTCTTCACTGAGTCAGCTAGTTAGAGACACCATACAAGTGAATGGATGCTAACAGGGATGTTTCTTCACTGTAGTCAGTTAAGACACCATACAGTTAGCTAGGTCCATTCAATGAATGGATTATTTCTTCACACCATACAAGTAAATGGATCAAGATATTTCTTCAGGGAAGCTAGTTAGATCTACATCACATAAATATGTTATCCCCTATGGACATAGGTATTTCTACACTGTGTTTCTTCAGGAAACACAGGGAGAGTTATCATTAAAACACAAAACAATAATGTTAACATCATCTACAACATATAACAGGGATGTTATCATCTACATATAACAGGGATGTTATCATCTACAACAGATGGGTGTTATGTTATCATCTACAACACAAAACAAGTGTTAATCTACAACATATAAAAGGGATGTTATCACTACATCACATCAGGGATGTTATCATCTACAACAGATAACAGGGGTGTTATCATCTACACACAAAACAATGTTATCATCTACAACATATAAAAGGGATGTTATCATCTACAACAGATAACAGGGATGTTATCATCTACAACACATAACAGGGATGTTATCATCTACAACATATAACAGGGATGTTATCATCTACATCACATAACAGGGATGTTATCATCTACAACAGATAACAGGGATGTTATCATCTACAACACATCTAAACAGGGATGTTATCATCTACAACACAAAACAATGTTATCATCTACAACACAACATATAACAGGGATGTTATCATCTACATCACATAACAGGGATGTTATCATCTACAACACATAACAGGGATGTTATCATCTACAACACAAAACAATAATGTTATCATCTACAACATATAAAAGGGATGTTATCATCTACATCACATAACAGGGATGTTATCATCTACATCACATAACAGGGATGTTATCATCTACATCACATAACAGGGATGTTATCATCTACAACACAAAACAATAATGTTATCATCTACAACATATAACAGGGATGTTATCATCTACATCACATAACAGGGATGTTATCATCTACAACACAAAACAGGGATGTTACCATCTACAACACAAAACAGGGATGTTATCATCCACAACATCTCATCTACAACATATAACAGGGATGTTATCATCTACATCACATAACAGGGATGTTATCATCTACAACAGATAACAGGGGTGTTATCACCTACAACACATAACAAGGATGTTATCATCTACAACACAAAACAGGGATGTTATCATCTACATCACATAACAGGGATGTTATCATCTACAACAGATAACAGGGATGTTATCATCTACAACACATAACAGGGATGTTATCATCTACAACACAAAACAGGGATGTTATCATCTACAACATATAACAGGGATGTTATCATCTACAACACATAACAGGGATGTTATCATCTACATCACATAACAGGGATGTTATCATCTACAACACATAACAGGGATGTTATCATCTACAACACAAAACAGGGATGTTATCATCTACAACATATAACAGGGATGTTATCACCTACAACATATAACAGGGGTGTTATCACCTACAACACATAACAGGGATGTTATCATCTACAACACAAAACAGGGATGTTATCATCTACAACAGATAACAGGGGTGTTATCACCTACAACACATAACAAGGATGTTATCATCTACAACACAAAACAATAATGTTATCATCTACAACATATAAAAGGGATGTTATCATCTACATCACAAAACAGGGATGTTATCATCTACAACACAAAACAATAATATTATCATCTACAACATATAAAAGGGATGTTATCATCTACATCACATAACAGGGATGTTATCATCTACAACAGATAACAGGGATCATCTACAACACATAACAATAATGTTATCATCTACAACACAAAACAATAATGTTATCATCTACAACATATAAAAGGGATGTTATCATCTACATCACATAACAGGGATGTTATCATCTACAACAGATAACAGGGATGTTATCATCTACAACACAAAACAATAATGTTATCATCTACAACATATAAAAGGGATGTTATCATCTACATCACATAACAGGGATGTTATCATCTACAACAGATAACAGGGATGTTATCATCTACAACACAAAACAATAATGTTATCATCTACAACATATAAAAGGGATGTTATCATCTACATCACATAACAGGGATGTTATCATCTACAACAGATAACAGGGATGTTATCACTACAACACAAAACAATAATGTTATCATCTACAACATATAAAAGGGATGTTATCATCTACATCACATAACAGGGATGTTATCATCTACAACAGATAACAGGGATGTTATCATCTACAACACATAACAGGGATGTTATCATCTACAACACAAAACAATAATGTTATCATCTACAACATATAAAAGGGATGTTATCATCTACAACACAGTACAGTTGTGGTATCAGCTACAACAGATAACAGGGATGTTATCATCTACAACACAAAACAGGGATGTTATCATCTACACCCGATAACAGGGATGTTATCATCTACAACACATAACAGGGATGTTATCATCTACAACACATAACAGGGATGTTATCATCTACAACACATAACAGGGATGTTATCATCTACAACACAATAACAGGGATGTTATCATCTACAACACATAACAGGGATGTTATCATTATCAGGGATGTTATCATCTACAACAACATATAAAAGGGATGTTATCATCTACAACACATAACAGGGATGTTATCATCTACAACAGATAACAGGGATGTTATCATCTACAACACAAAACAGGGATGTTATCATCTACAACAGATAACAGGGATGTTATCATCTACAACACATAACAGGGATGTTATCATCTACAACATAAACAGGGATGTTATCATCTACAACACATAAGGGGTGTTATCATCTACAACAATAACAGGATGTTATCATCTACAACACAAAACAGGGATGTTATCATCTACAACAGATAACAGGGGTGTTATCACCTACAACACATAACAGGGATGTTATCATCTACAACACAAAACAGGGATGTTATCATCTACAACACATAACAGGGGTGTTATCATCTACAACAGATAACAGGGATGTTATCATCTACAACACATAACAGGGATGTTATCATCTACAACATAATGGGGATGTTGTGATCATTTTTGCACCTTAGTTTCACACCAACAATATGAAATTCAATGAGATTTTATTATCTTTGGAATTTTTGTAGAACTTATTAATTATTATTATGCGTATTTGACTAAAGTGACTATTAAATAAGTAATTAAAAACCAAATTCAATATCTGTTAATTGAGTAGCTGGTTCAGTTTACGCAGCAGTAACCTCATGTAAACATCCAAGGCACTTTATCTGATGATCATGTAATGTGCTATTGTTGTAGTGGGCAAGACACTTAAACCATATTGCTTTGGACGGCATATGTACCTAAAGATGGCACCGGTTTTACATAAGCTGATATACTTAGCAAACAAATATAGCTCTTCATCCTATTACCTGCTAGGTAGAATCTATACAACAGGCTTTAATAGCATTCTCAGGCAGTTGTTCTGATGTATTTTACCTGTGAACTTGAAATTAGCATGCTTCTTCTTGTAGCACAGTAGCAAGGCCCTCAGCTTCTTGTTCATTGATAACAATTTAACCATAACCATGTATCAATTCTAAACCATTTCACATCTCTGACTAAAGGCAATTCATTTGGACAATTTCCATAGCATGATATCTGTATATTGAATGTTGCTGGTTAAACATCATGATTTCAGGACTTTTGGTTATTGAGGAAATATTGTTTAAAGCCTTATGAGGTTAAATAGCACTTACCAGGAGGCAGTTCTCCAGTAAAACCTAATCTGGGGAACAGCTTGAACAAGAAAGCCTTATGAGGTTAAATAACACTTACCAGAGGCAGTTCTCCAGTACAACCTAATCTGGGGAACAGCTTGAACAAGAAAGCCTTATGAGGTTAAATAACACTTACCAGGAGGCAGTTCTCCAGTAAAACCTAATCTGGGGAACAGCTTGAACAAGAAAGCCTTATGAGGTTAAATAACACTTACCAGAGGCAGTTCTCCAGTAAAACCTAATCTGGGGAACAGCTTGAACAAGAAAGCCTTATGAGGTTAAATAACACTTACCAGGAGGCAGTTCTCCAGTAAAACCTAATCTGGGGAACAGCTTGAACAAGAAAGCCTTATGAGGTTAAATAACACTTACCAGGTGGCAGTTCTCCAGTAAAACCTAATCTGGGGAACAGCTTGAACAAGAAAGCCTTATGAGGTTAAATAACACTTACCAGGAGGCAGTTCTCCAGTAAAACCTAATCTGGGGAACAGCTTGAACAAGAAAGCCTTATGAGGTTAAATAACACTTACCAGGTGGCAGTTCTCCAGTAAAACCTAATCTGGGGAACAGCTTGAACAAGAAAGCCTTATGAGGTTAAATAACACTTACCAGGTGGCAGTTCTCCAGTAAAACCTAATCTGGGGAACAGCTTGAACAAGAAAGCCTTATGAGGTTAAATAACACTTACCAGGTGGCAGTTCTCCAGTAAAACCTAATCTGGGGAACAGCTTGAACAAGAAAGCCTTATGAGGTTAAATAACACTTACCAGGTGGCAGTTCTCCAGTAAAACCTAATCTGGGGAACAGCTTGAACAAGAAAGCCTTATGAGGTTAAATAACACTTACCAGGTGGCAGTTCTCCAGTAAAACCTAATCTGGGGAACAGCTTGAACAAGAAAGCCTTATGAGGTTAAATAACACTTACCAGGTGGCAGTTCTCCAGTAAAACCTAATCTGGGGAACAGCTTGAACAAGAAAGCCTTATGAGGTTAAATAACACTTACCAGGTGGCAGTTCTCCAGTAAAACCTAATCTGGGGAACAGCTTGAACAAGAAAGCCTTATGAGGTTAAATAGCACTTACCAGGAGGCAGTTCTCCAGTAAAACCTAATCTGGGGAACAGCTTGAACAAGAAAGCCTTATGAGGTTAAATAACACTTACCAGGAGGCAGTTCTCCAGTAAAACCTAATCTGGGGAACAGCTTGAACAAGAAAGCCTTATGAGGTTAAATAGCACTTACCAGGAGGCAGTTCTCCAGTAAAACCTAATCTGGGGAACAGCTTGAACAAGAAAGCATTAAACTTGGCAATTTCAGAAGTGTCAAGTGTTCCACTGCCGTCTAGATCAAACAATTGGTACAGCTGATCCTCTGTAAGCTTCTGAAACATAGCACAACATCTAACACGTTAATATACCATAATATACCCCAACACGAAAACAACATAACATCACAGAATATAGAACAACACCATGACACCTTAATATCACAGGATATAGCACAACACCACAACACCTTAATATCACATAATATAGAACAACACCATGACACCTTAATATCACAGGATATAGCACAACACCATGACACCTTAATATCACATAATATAGAACAACACCATAACACCTTAATATCACAGGATATAGCACAACACCATGACACCTTAATATCACAGGATACAGCACAACACCACAACACAACACAACACCATGACACCTTAATATCACAGGATATAGCACAACACCATGACACCTTAATATCACATAATATAGAACAACACCATAACACCTTAATATCACAGGATATAGCACAACACCATGACACCTTAATATCACAGGATACAGCACAACACCACAACACCTTAATATCACATAATATAGAACAACACCATGACACCTTAATATCACAGGATATAGCACAACACCATGACACCTTAATATCACATAATATAGAACAACACCATGACACCTTAATATCACAGGATATAGCACAACACCATGACACCTTAATATCACAGGATACAGCACAACACCACAACACCTTAATATCACATAATATAGAACAACACCATGACACCTTAATATCACAGGATATAGCACAACACCACAACACCTTAATATCACAGAACATATCACAACACCACAACATCACAGAACATATCACAATACCACCATATCACAGAACATATCACAATACCACCATATCACAGAACATATCACAACACCACAACATCACAGAACAGATCACAACACCACAACATCACAGAACATATCACAACACCACAACATCACAGAACATATCACAACACCACAACATCACAGAACATATCACAATACCACCATATCACAGAACATATCACAATACCACCATATCACAGAACATATCACAATACCACCATATCACAGAACATACCATAACACCATTGAACTCCAATATCACATGACATGAAACCACAACATAACACTGTAATATCACAGAACAGATTAACCCGTAAACACATTAACTTTACCTCTAAGCCCATTTTTACTAAAGTAACACAGTTCCTCTGTGATATGCCTCTAGTGGATCGCTCAACACTGGTAGATTAAATCTCAGATTAACCATTATGATGGTAAATTAAACTGGTATTGTCTTCTTCATACAATTACTGGAAAACAAAGAATGTTGTTTGCTCTGAGAGAAAAAAGAAGTCTATTATAATCTCGGACAAAACCAACAAAAAAATTTTCTTGCAGTACCTCTGACTGAGCATTCATCCATCTATCAATGCCTTTTTCCCTCAGAAATCGGGCAAAGTGTGACTTGGAGAGGAAATACTTGGCTTTGTTCTGTATCCACCTCACCCCTGTCACTGACAAGGATTTCAGCTGCTGCAGATTAGTAAAACTCTTTGGGAGATTTGTGAGGCAGTTTCCTTTCAACAATAAAAATGACAAGTTAGCCATGTCCCCTATGTTCTCGGGAAGATCTGTTAGCATCAAGTTGCAGGCAAGCAGACGTCGTATCCCCTTCATCTGTACCAGCACAGGTGGCAGAACCTGCATTCTGTTGTTGCTAATATGTACTTGGTAGATATTGGTACAATGGACCAGGCTGGCTGGGAGGTCCATCAGGTTGTTTGCCTCCACATTCAGGAAGAGCAGATCCTTACACAATCCTATAGACTCTGGGAGAACATCAATGTAATTTTCGCTCAGGTCCAGCTTTAAGAGATGAGGGAGGTTTACGAAGGTGTCAGCAGGAATATTAGTGAGACGGTTCCCCTGAAGTTTAAGACATGTTACCAGATTTGGATTACCACTAAAAACCAGTTTTGGTATTTCTGTGAGGCTGTTGTTTGTACCCACAGGTGACCGACAGGCAGCATGACACTCGCACACATAATTCTGTTTCTTCTTCCGCATCGTAGTAGCAAGACCAAATCTTGTCAAGTTGTCTTTTATTAGGCTCCGAAGTTGCTGAAACAAAACACATGATAATCATTCCTCTCATCAAACCAATCAAAAAATCAGCAGAAACAAAATTTAGGGAAAAGCAAATAATATCTGTGGAACAAATTTCATTCTTTTATTTATTCATATATATATTTCGTTTTTTTCTTATTTCAATTAAATTCACTCAAGATATTGCAATAATAGAATAGAAAAAGATGATTCAATCAGATCTGTCCTTCCCACCTCTCGGAGCATCTTATGATAGGCACTATATGTTATCAATATAAGCATGGCATGGTTGCAACAGAGACAAAACCTCTTGTTGCAACACAAATGTTTTTAAAAAAAAAAAAGTATAATGGTTTTGTTTACCAAGCTTACATTAATTCTCTCAAAACATTTTTTCTATATAACATTTAAGATAGAGAGGTGAATTGCTGAGAGACAAGATAGTGTTTTTCCCATGTATTGTTTCAAGCCTACCACAGCACCAGGGCTCAGGTAAGGTCGAGCATGTCCATCTTTAGCTTTAGTTTTACTCATTGTAATGCTTAAGATGCTATCTCTGCCAAAGCTTTCTCCAAAAGATGACAGCTGCTTCATCGCATATAGCACTAGCAGTTCCTGTACACCTTGTCCAATCTGGATTACAAAATAACATTGACATACAATGTATCCTTCTAAGTTAAAGCAAGTGTTAGGTATATTGTTTGAAGGTTACAGGTCTGCATTATTAATTTAATTGATAATTAATATTGGAAACACTGATCAAGGTCTTCCATGAGTATACTGAGATTTACAATATTATCTTGGTATCTAGGAGATCACCCAATTAATACACACGCCTCAATAACACTGTTTATACTTGAATGTGATAATAGACATAGAAACCCCATTATTGTATCATATGGCTTTGCCAATAGTTAAACTTCAGAAGAATTCAAATTACTCTGTCTACAACACACAGAGGTGATTGATTATTTTATCACACACATTCCCATCAACAACAACTACAAGTTGTAATGATTAACTCAATATGTTCCAACAATTGTAAACAGTGACATAAAATAAAGGTCCTAGTGTCAAAGGCAGTAAGCACAAATATACTCTTTCATTTGAAAAAAACACAGGGACATCAGTAATACCAGTGGGAGAAGACAGAAAATTGATAAGGTACCTTAATCTATTAAGCAGCAGTAATATTAAACATTATAATCCAACAATCTCCATACCATCATGGCTATGTTATCATGCAGAAAACACCTGCAGGCAGACATGTTAAATCTATTTTGATTACCTCCCAGTGATTGTATACAATCTTTATCTTTACTGCATTGTTTTCAGTCCAAATATAGCCATGATAAGCACTGGACTGCCTATATATAACAATTAAATCTTTGAATATTTAGATAAAGAATACTAACTAGGTGAGTCTTGTGGTCGTTAACTCCAGCTGAAGATGGCAGGTGGGGAAACAGCTTGTCATAAACTGGTGGTAAGTCCAACTGACAAAAACAATGTCAATTTATACTCGATATAATCATCATTAATTAATACCAAACAAAATTGATGATAAATTATCACATTTTTCAAAAGTAAATACATCAAATATATTGAATTAGTGATTCCATCTTTCTAGTGAAGTAGGTACAACAAGTACTGAAGTATCATCAGATAGATGAATAGTATTGTATCACTGAATGATTTAAAAAGTACCTGTGCACTATACGCGAATATTTACGGTATCATCAGACAGATGAATAGTATTGTATTACTGAATGATTTAAAAAGTACCTGCGCACTATACGCGAGTGCGCACTATACGCGAATATTTACGGTATCATCAGACAGATGAATAGTATTGTATCACTGAATGATTTAAAAAGTACCTGCGCACTATACGCGAGTGCGCACTATACGCGAATATTTACGGTATCATCAGACAGATGAATAGTATTGTATCACTGAATGATTTATAAAGTACCTGCGCACTATACGCGAATATTTACGGTATCATCAGACAGATGAATAGTATTGTATCACTGAATGATTTAAAAAGTACCTGCGCACTATACGCGAGTGCGCACTATACGCAAATATTTACGGTATCATCAGACAGATGAATAGTATTGTATCACTGAATGATTTATAAAGTACCTGCGCACTATACGCGAATATTTACGGTATCATCAGACAGATGAATAGTATTGTATCACTGAATGATTTAAAAAGTACCTGCGCACTATACACGAATATTTACAGTATCATCAGACAGATGAATAGTATTGTATCACTGAATGATTTATAAAGTAATCAGAAAATACAGAAAAAAGGTTCCTAGTTTTACTGAAGCAAAATAGGAAACTCAAGTATAATTTTGATGATGTCACCTGTATACGGGTATCTACACAGTCGTAGATGATGTCATCATAGTCTGAGTACACATTAGTAGGCAGTGTATCTACACAGTTGTAGATGATGACATCATAGTCTGAGTACACACCAGTAGGCAGTGTATCTACACAGTTGTAGATGATGTCATCAGACTTTGAGTACACACCAGTAGGCAGTGTATCTACACAGTTGTATATGATGTCATCAGACTTTGAGTACACACCAGTAGGCAGTGTATCTACACAGTTGTATATGATGTCATCAGACTTTGAGTACACATCAGTAGGCAGTGTATCTACACAGTTGTATATGATGTCATCAGACTTTGAGTACATACCAGTGGGCAGTGTATCAGAAGGCACTGCCAGGCCCAGATAAGACGTTGCATGGTTTCGTCAGAGATGACCAGTGGGAAGCCTTCAGCATTGACTAGATGCATGAGGAACGTTTTATGACGCCAGTTGTTGCTGGATTGTCCTAACTCCAAGCCATTGTGCACTAAGTAATAGTAGAATATGAGAATCTATAAACATTGTCAAAACTGACAAAATAATAGAAGCCAATTTATTGTAAGATTATTACACATCCATCCTTATGTTAAATGCTCTATTTGGGTACTATATCATGAAGTTTTTTTAAATTGAGAAACACACCTAATTTATAGCCATTGAATTCCATAATATACTGTGTTACTTTTAAAACTTTCCATGTACCTAATTTATAGCCATTGACTTCCATAACATACCGTGTTACTTTTAAAACTCTCCGGGTACCTAATTTATAGCCATTGACTTCCATAACATACCGTGTTACTTTTAAAACTCTCCAGGTACCTAATTTATAGCCATTGACTTCCATAACATACCGTGTTACTTTTAAAACTCTCCAGGTACCTAATTTATAGCCATTGACTTCCATAACATACTGTGTTACTTTTAAAACTTTCCAGGTACCAAATTTATAGCCATTGACTTCCATAACATACTGTGTTACTTTTAAAACTCTCCAGGTACCTAATTTATAGCCATTGACTTCCATAACATACTGTGTTACTTTTAAAACTCTCCGGGTACCTAATTTATAGCCATTGACTTCCATAACATACCGTGTTACTTTTAAAACTCTCCAGGTACCTAATTTATAGCCATTGACTTCCATAACATACCGTGTTACTTTTAAAACTTTCCAGGTACCTAATTTATAGCCATTGACTTCCATAACATACCGTGTTACTTTTAAAACTTTCCAGGTACCTAATTTATAGCCATTGACTTCCATAACATACCGTGTTACTTTCCAGGTACATGACTTTAAAATGTCAGCACAGAATATCTACCACAGAAGAAAAACAAAACTGCACGTCTTTGACCTTGACATTTGGTCATGTAGTTTCTTTTATCTAACTCTGAACAAAAAGCCTCAGTTTCACAATATTTTACATATAAGTAATGTCACTATGTACATACCTAATTTTTTACCTACATTACAACATTTCATCAATATCTATAATATTGCAAAGACAATTCAACTTCTATCTTTAGCATTGGTGACCTTTACCAGGGGGTCAAATGTTTCAGACATTACTTCATTAGAGATATATTTTAGTCGTTACATCATTAAAACAATACGGAACAAGAGATGACAAGGAATTGTTCAGGATGACCGATAGTCAACAACATACCAAAATACAACCTGTTAAAATCTTGATACCTAAAAATTACAAAGATAACCTTTGTGTTTCTCAAATCAATAAATGTTTACATTATCATGCTTATAATTATTGAAGTTTATAAATTAAAAACTTCAAGTAAAACCTAGTAATTAATAAAGAAAACAAGGCTTCATGTTGATACACACCATTGGCTACACAAAGAGGATGGAAGAGGAAAGTCATCCTTAACAACTTTGGAGAGGGGCACACAACCTCATCCAATGTCAGCTGTTGGGGTAACATCACACCTGCTGTTCCTGTTAAAAAATTGGAATTTTGTTTATAGAGTGTTTTTTTAATTCAAGGTAGCATACACTGAACAACAAGAACAACATTATACATGTGAAATGTAGACTAACAAGGATAAGTAGTATCTGTAAAGTGTAGATAATAAGGAAACGTTTTACATGTGAGCTGTAGACTAACACTGAAAAGTTTTACCTGTGAGCTGTAGACTAACACTGAAAAGTTTTACCTGTGAGCTGTAGACTAATGAGGAAAAGTTTTACCTGTGAGCTGTAGACTAACATTGAAAAGTTTTACCTGTGAGCTGTAGACTAACAGTAGACTGAAAAAAGTTTTACCTGTGAGTTTTACATGTGAGCTGTAGAGTACTGCTGTAGACTACATGACAAAAGTTTTACCTGTGAGCTGTAGACTTACATTGAAAAGTTTTACCTGTGAGCTGTTGACTAATGAGGAACAGTTTTACATGTGAGCTGTAGAATAATGAGGAAAAGTTTTACCTGTGAGCTGTAGACTAACATGGAAAAGTTTTACCCGTCAGCTGTAGACTAATGAGGAAAAGTTTTATCTGTGAGCTGTAGACTAATGAGGAAAAGTTTAACAGTTTTACCTGTGAGCTGTACTAATGAGGAACAGTAATGAGCTGTTAAAAGTTTTACCTGTGAGCTGTAGACTAACATGGAAAAGTTTTACCTGTGAGCTGTTGACTAATGAGGAACAGTTTTACATGTGAGCTGTAGACTAATGAGGAAAAGTTTTACCTGTGAGCTGTAGACTAATGAGGAAATGTTTTACCTGTGAGCTGTAGACTAATGAGGAACAGTTTTACCTGTGAGCTGTAGACTAATGAGTGAAGACTAAGGAAAAGTTTTACCTGTGAGTTTTACCTGTGAGCTGTAGACTAACCTGTGAGCTGTAGACTAATGAGGAAAAGTTTTACATGTGAGCTGTAGACTAATGAGGAAAAGTTTTACATGTGAGCTGTAGACTAATGAGGAAAAGTTTTACCTGTGAGCTGTAGACTAATGAGGAAAAGTTTTACCTGTGAGCTGTTGACTAATGAGGAACAGTTTTACATGTGTGCTGTAGACTAATGAGGAAAAGTTTTGCCTGTGAGCTGTAGACTAATGAGGAAACGTATTACATGTGAGCTGTAGACTAATGAGGAAAAGTTTTACCTGTGAGCTGTAGACTAACATGGAAAAGTTTTACCTGTGAGCTGTAGACTAACATGGAAAAGTTTTACATGTGAGCTGTAGACTAACATGGAAAAGTTTTACATGTGAGCTGTAGACTAATGAGGAAACGTTTTACATGTGAGCTGTAGACTAATGAGGAAAAGTTTACATGTGAGCTGTAGACTAATGAGGAAAAGTTTTACATGTGAGCTGTAGACTAATGAGGAAAAGTTTTACATGTGAGCTGTAGACTAACATGGAAAAGTTTTACCTGTGAGCTGTAGACTAACATGGAAAAGTTTTACCTGTGAGCTGTAGACTAATGAGGAAAAGTTTTACCTGTGAGCCATAGACTAATATTGAAAAGTTTTGCATGTGAGCTGTAGACTAATGAGGAAAAGTTTTACCTGTGAGCTGTAGACTAATGAGGAAAAGTTTTACATGTGAGCTGTAGACTAATGAGGAAAAGTTTTACATGTGAGCTGTAGACTAATGAGGAAAAGTTTTACATGTGAGCTGTAGACTAATGAGGAAAAGTTTTACATGTGAGCTGTAGACTAATGAGGAAAAGTTTTACCTGTGAGCTGTAGACTAATGAGGAACAGTTTTACTTGTGAGCTGTAGACTAATGAGGAAAAGTTTTACCTGTGGGCTATAGACTTACATTGAAAAGTTTTGCATGTGAGCTGTAGACTAATATTGAAAAGTTTTGCATGTGAGCTGTAGACTAATGAGGAAAAGTTTTACCTGTGAGCTGTAGACTAATGAGGAAAAGTTTTACCTGTGAGCTGTAGACTAACATGGAAAAGTTTTACATGTGAGCTGTAGACTAATGAGGAAAAGTTTTACCTGTGATGGAAAAGTTTTACCTGTGAGCTGCAGACTAACATGGAAAAGTTTTACATGTGAGCTGTAGACTAACACGGAAAAGTTTTACCTGTGAACTGTAGAATAATGAGGAAAAGTTTTACCTGTGAGCTGTAGACTAACATGGAAAAGTTTTACCTGTGAGCTGTAAACTTAAATTGAAAAGTTTTACTTGTGAGCTGTTGACTAATGAGGAACAGTTTTACTTGTGAGCTGTAGACTAATGAGGAAACGTTTTACCTGTGAGCTGTAGACTAATGAGGAACAGTTTTACTTGTGAGCTGTAGACTAATGAGGAAAAGTTTTACCTGTGAGCTATAGACTTACATTGAAAAGTTTTACCTGTGAGCTGTTGACTAATGAGGAACAGTTTTACATATGTGCTGTAGACTAATGAGGAAAAGTTTTACCTGTGAGCTGTAGACTTACATTGAAAAGTTTTACCTGTGAGCTGTTGACTAATGAGGAACAGTTTTACTTGTGAGCTGTAGACTAATGAGGAAAAGTTTTACCTGTGAGCTGTAGACTTACATTGAAAAGTTTTACCTGTGAGCTGTTGACTAATGAGGAACAGTTTTACTTGTGAGCTGTTGACTAATGAGGAACAGTTTTACATGTGAGCTGTAGACTAATGAGGAAATGTTTTACCTGTGAGCTGTAGACTAATGAGGAAATGTTTTACCTGTGAGCTGTAGACTAATGAGGAACAGTTTTACCTGTGAGCTGTAGACTAATGAGGAAAAGTTTTACATGTGAGCTGTAGACTAATGAGGAAAAGTTTTACCTGTGAGCTGTAGACTAATGAGGAAAAGTTTTACCTGTGAGCTGTAGACTATTGAGGAAACGTTATACATGTGAGCTGTAGACTAACTAGGATAAAGATACCTGAGAGGAGCAGACTTATTATAAAAAGTTTCACCTGTGGGATGACTCATGAGGACAAGTTATATCTTACCTGTGAAGAACAAATCACCATATGAATTATGTAAGAGATGTTCCTCCAGCAAAGCATTCATCACAGACATTCTTCTCTCCAACACTAAAACATTATCAAACAGTCTGACATAAATACAGCATAGCTCAAACATAAACAGTCTTAAACAGTCTAACAGGCTTCATTCCAAACACTCAATCAGAATATCATACTTCTGGGCTGTTTGGTTAGTTAGAAGAAGTTGTTAAAAGGTTTCAATAAATTTGACCCCTTTTCTTTTTCGTAAACTTTTCCTAAGAACTTAGCCATTTACCATGCTTTTGTGCCTTTGACTTAGTCATAAGAAGTTGTTTAAAAGTTTTTACAAATTCCATCCTTATGACCTTGAATATAGGTCAAGGTCATTTCATTTGCAAACTTTGTCGGATTTCATCCTCAGAACTTACCAGCCAAATACCATGCTTCTTCTCATTTTGGTTAATCAAAATAAGTTGTTTAAAGGTTTTAACAAATTCAACCCCCGTGAACTTGAATATGGGTCAAGGTCATTTCCTTACAAAACCTTGTAAATCTTGTTTAGAAAGTTCACCCCTGTGATCATGAATGAAAGCCAAGGTCATTTCTTTTCACAAAATTTGTTGGACTTTTTCCTAAGAACCTATCAGCCAATTACCATGCTTCTGTTCCTTTTGCTCAGTCAGAAGAAGATGTTTAAATGTTTTAACAAATTCAACCTCAGTGAACTTTAATAAGGGCCAAGGGCATTTCTTTACACAAACTTTGTTGAGCTTCATCCAAGCAATCTACCAGTCAAATACCATGACATTTAGTTCTATGGGTTATTGAGAAGAAGTTGTTCAGATGGAAAAGTTGATACAAGATGGACGAACAGACGGACAGATAAACAACATACCACTGCACAAACTCATTTGGCATTTCCAGCCAGGTGAGCTAAAAATCACATTTATGGAGAAAACAAACCTGTAGGAAAGGAACCACAGCATTTGAGGACACGTCCATCTTGAAAAATTTCCTTATTCTTGGTGTCAAGTTTTTCCTTTTTCTATAAATTAGAAACATGGGTGTTATGACTAGATCATTACAACAGGTCAATACTTAATGCTGTATTAGTGTCAGTATGAGTAAAAACAATCTACCTCCTCACAGCATTGATAAAATCTTACAGTATAAGAAAGATTTCTATCGACATCCAATTGGTCATTCACGAGAGTATGAAAATTCTTCTATCATCACTTCATTGATTGTTTCCAAGGGTATCAGACTTCTTTATCTTCATCTTGTTAATTGTCTCCATGACTATAAGACTACTATCCTCAACATAATGATTTGGCTAATATAGGAAAGAGATCTTGACTTTAACAGTGCTTCATTGAAAATTGCCTTTAAAAGATTAAGGAAGGGACAAAGTGTTAGGGCGAGTATGGTTACCATTATGGTTAGCAATCATCAAGGTCAAAGGTCAGAAGACATTCTATGTGGAGGTAGCTAGGAAACGATTCATCTGGTTATTGACATTTTATCATAAGTTACAAACTTCAGGCAAATGTGACATTATAAAGTATTGGGTTAGAAAACACACATAAGATGCTAGATTTTCATATATCAAGGTAGAAAACAAAAACACTACATCAGTATGACATAAATCCTAGATCAACCGTGACTTATGCTGTTAGCTGAGGCTACTTACAATGAGGAAGGGCGTATACAGGAATATACTGCAACTCTCCTTGGATGTGATTTTAACACTTGTTCTTCCAAGAGCATGCAGGTCAAATTCAAAGATGAAAGCTCCATTCTTCTGTATTTGCAGTTTCTTTTTGAACTGGTCCATCTGTCAAAGAGCATAAGAAGCTATTTCACATTTGTCTGTAACAGCAAACTATCTCTATCTCCCATATATTTGCAAAACATTGGGCAACAACAGAAGGCTCATTTAACTGTAATTCTTCAATATAGCTCATGTCTTTTGAGCCAGGTAAGCTAAAAAGACCTTTATCTACCACACTATCAGTCTTGCTTTTCTGACTGAACCAACTCCTTCTATGAGAGTATCTCGATATATCTACTGTCGCAAGTCTTTGTGGAGATATCTGTGTCATCAATATACCACAACACATGTAAATTTCATATGCAAAGTAGAGAACATATTCAGCCAGAATTGGTTTATTTATTTATCTATTGAACAGGTTTTAAGTCCACTATTATGGCCTTTCAGCCTTTCAGCAGACGAGAAAATGCAGAAAAATGAGTAAGGCACTGGTGTATCCATCCCTTTTGAGGGACTTTTTAATGACTAGTAGGCAGCGCATTGTTAAGTTCCCAGTTGTGAAGTCTCAGACACTTTAAGGGACACGTGTTTATCCAGTGATTTATTTATTGAGAAATATCAGGTAATATTGTGAATATCAGTTTATGTAGGAAAGCAGTGAACCATGAAGGTTAAGAGGAGAAAAACAAAACAAAAAAGCTAATAAGAAATGAAAGTTCAATTATTTTAGATAAAGTGAATATTTCAAAAGCATAACTTCTTTATCAAAATAGGCCAAAAGCTTTCCAACTTCATAGTTGAGTTTTAATTATTCAAAAATTGTTTAGTCCAAGTGTTGCATGCTCAGTACATTTATATCAAACCTGTCAGCTCTAACAGTTGCTATAAATAACAGATCTACAAAATGTTGTCATGGAGTCACATGATAGAACACCACGTCCAGGACACTCTTCTACAAGTAAACAGAGTAATCAATAACACCCAAGTACAGAAATCAGAACTTACCTCATTATAAACAATGAGAAAATCCAGCTGATCATACATTTCACAGGAACTGTTCCTGTAAGACAGATTATCCTCACCCACTGTCCCGTCTACTGTTATCTGTCCTGTACTTGTCTGGTACTTTACAGTCAATTCTGGGCCTTTCGGCGATAAGCTGCTCAAATTAAGATATACATTTTATTTCTGGAGTATAAATAAGTGAGAATAATACATTTATTGTATACAGAGAAATATTCATCACAGTTTAATGTAATATCTATTCACGTTTTCACCCTTTTGTCAATAAGGCAATAATAAAATGGTGGCTTGAGTTGTAAGCTAAAGCTCCATTGTATAATTATGCTTATAGGATAAATTTACCACCAGCCAAAACATAAGATATTTTTAGTGTAAAAAAACCCTGATTTCCACATACAGTAAAAAATTACAAACATATCTGTCTTTATTCTATTGCCATACAGGTTGTACTGATTGTACAGGTAAACTGCTTCAGTTACTTATACCAAAGTAAATTCAAGAATGAGTAAAACCCTGGCCCTCAGCCCCCAAGTCAGATATCCCTACCACGTATGGTATAAAGAAGGGTTGTCATTCTTTTTAAACCCTGCCCCTCAGCCCCCAAGTCAGATATCCCTACCCAGTATGGTATAAAGAAGGATCATCATTCTTTTCAAAGCCTGGCCCTCAGCCCCCAAGTCAGATATCCCTACACAGTATGGTACAAACGGTTATCATTCTTTTCAAAGCCTACCCCTCAGCCCCTAAGTCAGATATCCCTACCAAAACCACATACAAAAACGTCTGGATCAAAATGAAGGAAGAAAGTATTGGGTGATTATGCTAGTACCATTATGAAAAGAGTACTTACTGTTGAAGGTCAATAATTAAGTCACACTTTTTGTTCAGGACAATAGTAACTTGTCTGTTGTACTCCGGATGTATGTAATCATACAGGAAGTACTCCTGGCCTGCCATGAATTTCACCAGACATCCAACTCTCTTAGCCGAGTCTGTATCCTTCTTAGCTAAGTCTGTGTCCTTCATAGCTAAGTCTTTGTCCTTCTTAGACGAGTCTGTATCCCTCTTAGACGAGTCTGTGTCCTTCTTAGCCGAGTCTGTGTCCTTGGTAGGGCGATGGAAGGAGGGCTGAACAGTGACATGGGCTTGCTAGAGGTACAAAGACAATAGAGATAGAGAACTAGAAATGATGACTGTTTAAATAGATCTACAGTTAAAGCCAGTGATTATCAACAAATATCAATTAAATGTATCTTCAGTGTTAACTAGATTTCAAACCTAAATGCATTTATTATAAGAACAATGGTAATTTGTCATTTAATATGTGCTGTAACAGAGATTGGGAAAAGTCTTACCTCTAAAAATGATAAGGATTGTTTTGGGACGGATGATAGGTATACAATGGACAGATGATGACCCATGGGTACAAGGTGATTCAAAGACAACGTCTGATCATGGTGGTAAAAAATTAGTTCGTTGAAATACATTCAGTACACACTGATCCCATGTCACAGTACACACTTACTGTTAACTGTAGTAGACACTGGTCACACACACCACAGTACACACGTACCGTTAACTGTAGTAGACACTGGTCACACATCACAGTACACACTTACCGTTAACTGTAGTAGACACTGGTCCCACATCACAGTACACACTTACCGTTAACTGTAGTAGACAATGGTCCCACATCACAGTACACACTTACCGTTAACTGTAGTAGACAATGGTCCCACATCACAGTACACACTTACCGTTAACTGTAGTAGACACTGGTCACACATCACAGTACACACTTACCGTTAACTGTAGTAGACACTGGTCACACGCACCACAGTACACACTTACCGTTAACTGTAGTAGACACTGGTCACACACACCACAGTACACACAAAGACTTCGTCTATATTTACAGCTACATAGTCTGGAAAGTAAAAAAATACATGTTGTTTTTAGCCATCTTTTATTGTTGAATATTGAAAACAAAAGAGACCAAAACCAGAGAGTAATAAGCGAAGACCAATATAAGATTGCTATATACCTGCTGGAGACTAATGGTTTTAGGTTCTCTGGACAGTAAATGCCCTGCACACAACAGTTGTTACACAGGAAACATCGAGGGGATACTGTCAACTTCTTAGCAAATCCTTGTGTCATCATCTGCATGTATTTGTGGTTAGGGATGTAGTCACTCTGACTCAGACCTGCAGTTGATATATATCATAAATTGTGCTTATGTCACACATTAGTTACACTAACAGTCATACAGGTAGCACATTAGCCACACCTACATGTCATACATTAGCCACACCTACATGTCATACATTAGCCACATCTACATGTCATACATTAGCCACACCTACATGTCATACATTAGCCACACCTACATGTCATACATTAGCCACACCTACATGTCATACATTAGTCACACCTACATGTCATACATCTATAACCAGATTTCTAAAATGATAGCATCTTATTTTGATAGCATATCATATTATTATGCATCCTGTTTGTAGGCTTCAAAATTGTCCCTGATGATGTGAGATATGTAACAAATAGCGGATTTGTCATTAGTGTTGATGTAATATAGAATTCATGTCACTTGCCTAACAGTTTGTGACATTTCAACTTATTGATCTTGTTTAATAATTTTGTTTATTTTTATATCATTTGACATGTCATTTACCCAAAGTTCATGGCACATCAAATTACAGAAATTATTTATCATATAACCCATATTTCTGGAAAATAAGCAAAAACTCTCAAATTAACTTCTCTTTAAGACAGCTTAAGTTTGACATGGACAGTATATTTTTTTCATTACCAAGACAGTCATGTGACCTCATAAAGACATAAATTATCTATGATGTCATTTGTAAATTCTGCATTGTTTGCCTGGATAAAAGGACAGATTGTCTTGAAATTTGACAACAAAATATCATAAGTTTTATCATGACTTTATCATATAGGTCAGTATCATTGTGGTGACCTTGTTACTGACCTTGGGGAAGTAATGTCTCCTTCCTGATGACTATCCCAGAATTACTCCTACGACAAGAGACTGGTTCTTCACTAAGTCTGATGTCCATCTCTCTCATTTGACAACACTTTTCACTAAGGGCAAGATTTGTACTGTGGGTGGGGTTACAAGTCTCACATGATACACTTTTCTGGAACAGATTATAGAGCTTTTATTAGTAGACCCCTAATACATCTTTGATGTTGTAAAGAACAATAAAAGGTATCAACAGCTACCAAAAACATCTAGGGCAACAGCTACCAAAATCATCTAGGGCAACATCTCAGGCAACAGCTATCAAAAAATATCTAGGGCAACAGCTACCAAACACATCTAGGGCAACAGCTACCAAAAACATCAAGGGCAACAGCTACCAAAAGCATCTAGGGCAACAGCTACCAAAAACATCTAGGGCAACAGCTACCAAAAACATCAAGGGCAACAGCTACCAAAAGCATCTAGGGCAACAGCTACCAAAACCATCTAGGGCAACAGCTACCAAAAATATCTAGGGCAACAGCGTTAGAAGAATCAGATATAGCATCATCATAGCCATTTAAATGCAGGCTCTGACTGTCAAAATACTTATTTACGAAAATATTTACCACTGCAAAAATCTTCCTCTTCTGTAACATTGCCTCAAGGATTGTTTTGATGTTGTTGAATGTGAGAGTTAGTGTGTTTCTCATGTTGGTATGCATCACCCGAGCACTGATCGCTAGAGAAGGTAAGCCTAGTGGAAGAATGTTAAGCATTAATAAATATCTGGAATATGTACAGAAAGGACACCATTATAGATAGAACAATGTGTAAAGAAATCCAGACAAACGTATTACACATTTAAAACACTTATGAGACATGATACCAAGAATTCATTTTTGTACAGCACACCACATCACTTGACTGAAATCTGCAGTCGTGTGATCATTGTATGAGTACTACTGACCCTGACAAGCCTGGTTGGTAATTAGTTTCACCAGAACTATCACTGGGCCCTGGCGTACAACTAATCCTGCCCTCCACATCAGCAACACTTTAGACATTTCCTGAAGTTTTCTGGGAATAAAAATGTTAATCATAATTATGTTAAATAAATACTTAATGATCTTACATGTTTCCATGTTGTATTAGATTTTGGAGTCAGTTTATAAAACCTGATTTTCAATATTCTCCTATTACATGAGTTCATAAAATGGGGAGGGGAGGGGAAGGGAGGGTCATGCCTGAATAAAGCAACAGTCATGTAATAAACATATATGGAAAATGTTGTTTTTTTTTTGGTCATTCTTAGACTTTCTTTAGAATGTTAAATCAAAGAGCAAGTGAAAACATAATCAGTCTCATATGAAACAGAGTATGTTTGACAGAAAGGTGAACAGACATGAGAACAGACAGATAGACAGACAGGTGGACAGTCAAGTGAATAGACAATTTAAAAGACAGAAAAGAGATTGAGATAGGTAGAAAGACAAGAGGACAGAAAGACAGAAAGACAGAAAAGACAGACAGGTGTTAAATGAAAAGCAAATGAAAAGTTTTATAAATATAGTATGAAACAGAATTATTTTGACCATCTATCCATTTCTTTGTCATATATTCTTAGCATCAATTCTGATGTCAAATTACCAATGGGAAATCAGTTATGTGGGTCAGACAGGTGGACAGATAAAGGGATAGTTAGGTGGTTCGAAAAGTGGACAGACAGACAAATGAATTATTTTGAGATCTTTTGTGTTTGATAACAACTAATCCTATATTTAAGAAGAATGAAGAGTAGCAGGACAGGCAAAAGATATGTTCTCTGTGATACCTGAGGAAGCAGGGCAGCAGGCTGGATGGTAAGGATGGCAACGTCATATAGCAATCTCTCTGTTCTTCTCCAGTCTCCAACTCTTCAGGCCACACTTGCTCCTGTGTAAAACATAAATATAAAAAATCATGAAAAACATAATCCAGGACAACTTACGCTGAAATAAAATGTTCTAGTTATTTTATCCACACTTGGAAGACCTCTATAGTTAATGGCAGCTGAATATTCACTGACGAGAACACCTTGTTTACTGTAAAAATTCTGGTAAAATTCTCTATATAAATCTCTATTACCAGGAGAGGATTTTACCAGTGTTTCCACCTATATGACTTTTATGGAACAAACATTAGAATTTCTCATTTTACTGAGCCTCTCATATGAAATGGAAACAAATGGTAAATTCTGTTTATCTCATAACTTTTATATTTTCACACAAACATTTGTAGAAACAACATTTTAACAGACTGATACACAATGTGAAGCTATCCTCTTTCCACGTCTCTTTCTTGGCCATGATGACAGTGTGAATGTCCACACCAACAAAATATGCAATGTTGAAAATTAATTTATCTGTATAATATTGATTTACTGAATAGAAAATATTTTTAAAAGGCACTTAATCTCACTGAAATATTTCAAAAAGTTCAAATAGCTATCAAAAATATTTAAAGCATTCTGTATTGCTCAGTGTCACATCTAACAGAGTCAGTAATAGACAACCTATACTGAGACAGCTATTCCAATGGGCTCTGTCAGATCTTCATATAACAAGGTACAACATGAAATAAGAGACTCAATTTTAATTAGATCGAGTTGTGTTAACATATGTTTTAGTGTATCATAAGTATAATTGATCTCTTACTACTTACCAGAGGCAGGAATGGACTGTTGGGGAGGTCAGATGTCAAGACATACAAGATTGTATCTGTAAACTGAGAATCCCAGAGGGAACATGCAAACTGGAACAACAATCCCTTTTTCTTGAGCACCCTAAAAAGGAGATTTTCAAATCCCTGAAAATTAAACAGAAAAGCATTCAGAGTATTGTTAAAGCCATACATGTCCCCTACCAACCCCCACAAGGTTTCACTGAAATGATTTATATAGATGAGCTGTTTGGTGTTAATTTGGACAAGAAATAAGTATACTATTATATTGTACCTGATTTGTAATGGAACATTGCAATAAGTATGAAATTCTGACAGTTTCATCATCAATGTATAATAATGCAATATGGTCATTTGTTTGTTTGTAAGGTTTGATGAGAACCCCTTCTAAAAATAGTAACTTTGACCTTGACATTGACTCAACAACCCTGAAACTCTAATTTGCACAAGATAAGCATGTGAAGGATAATGAAAATGTCTCGAGTATGAAGCCACAAAAATGCTGACAATGATTTTCTATAAATAGTACCCGGTAACAGTGATGTTGATCTTAGCCCAACAACCCTGAAACTCGTCAAGTCTGATGAGCATCCCTTGACCCAACAACCCTGAAACTCGTCAAGTCTGATGAGCATCCCTTGACCCAACAACCCTGAAACTCGTCAAGTCTGATGAGCATCCCTTGACCAACAACAACCCTGAAGCATCCCTTGACCCAACAACCCCGTCAAGTCTGATGAGCATCCCTTGACCCAACAACCCTGAAACTCGTCAAGTCTGATGAGCATCCCTTGACCCAACAACCCTGAAACTCGTCAAGTCTGATGAGCATCCCTTGACCCAACAACCCTGAAAATCAAAGTGCGATAAGAATACTTCACAAAAAATAAAGAAAAATTCCTCACATATGTAAACATTCATTGGAATGGAATCTTATTTGCTTTCCTATAACGTAGCTTTACAGAATATGAAGCAAAGAAAAGTTATAGTCAAAAAGATATCCTAGAGAGGTCTTGGCAAGAACTGATGATGGACTGATGACAGATGGAGTGTAGATGCAGTTTGAACAGAATATAATCTAATAAATGTGAGTCTAAGAAACAGATTTTCTCTTTGCATTTATAATTCTGGTAAAATCACCATCGACAAGAATCAAGTGATGTAACTTTTATACCCACAATATTTCCGTGGGAGAGTATTAAATATCATCGAGTAGGAAACCCAAGGGACAGTATCAAATATCACCGAGTAGGAAACCCAAGGAACAAGTATCAAATATCACCGAGTAGGAAACACAAGGAACAAGTATCAAATATCACTGAGTCTGAAACCCAAGGAACAAGTATCAAATATCACCGAGTCGGAAACCCAAGGAACAAGTATCAAATATCACCGAGTCGGAAACCCAAGGAACAAGTATCAAATATCACCGAGTCGGAAACCCAAGGAACAAGTATCAAATATCACCGAGTAAGAAACCCGAGGAACATGTATCAAATATCATCGAGTAGGAAACCCAAGGAACAAGTATCAAATATCATCGAGTAGGAAACCCAAGGAACAAGTATCAAATATCACCGAGTAGGAAACCCAAGGAACAAGTATCAAATATCACCGAGTAGGAAACCCAAGGAACAAGTATCAAATATCACCGAGTAGGAAACCCAAGGAACAAGTATCAAATATCACTGAGTCTGAAACCCAGGGAACATGTATCAAATATCATCGAGTAGGAAACCCAAGGAACAAGTATCAAATATCACCGAGTCGGAAACCCAAGGAACAAGTATCAAATATCACCGAGTCGGAAACCCAAGGAACATATTAAATGTTTCTAATGATTCTTGTTAATCTGTACTTAATCAGATCCCAAACCCTGATGGTGTTATTCAGATCCCAAACCCTGATGGTGTTATTCATGTTATTCAGAACCCAAACCCTGATTGTCTTATTCACAACCCCAACCCTGATGGTGTTATTCTGAAATAATTGTAAATCATACCCTTATGGTATCATTCAGAGAACTGAAGTCCTCTTTCCTCCAGCAGGGCACATTAGCTCCCAGTCCCTGTATGTAGGCTTGGTGAGGTGCCTTTCCCACTAGATTGGCAACCATTGGCAGTATTTCTATGTCACGAATAGCAGGTTTCTCAGCAATGTCACGGAAAAACACACACAAACCCTACAGAAAACAATTATTATAAACTTGAATTACCTCAAAATGAAACCAACAATTTCAATATAAAAAAGAAACAAGAGTTTCAGATGAACTGGCATTCTACATACTTGGTAAATGGCAAACTTTTGTAATATATGACTATAATTTTAGTTTTTATTTAATATCACATCACAATTTTTTAGTTTAAAGTCCTTTTTGATAAAACTTTCTGTTCAGGAAAGGTAAATATAAGATTTTCAAGATGACTACCATGATAGCAATCTTGACACAGGTCCTAAATACAGTTTGGAATATTTGTTCACCATCTAAAATTCATTATTGGGAGTCCTGTCTCAAAAGGATTCTTTTTCCTGATCAGGAGAAAATAGAGATAACATTACTTTCAAAATGGCAGTCATGTTAAATGCTTCACATGCTAAAACTTCATTTAGAGCCATCTGTGTGACCATCCACACTTAATCATTGTAATTCCAGTCTCAATATACATTGTAAGATGTCCATGATGGAAGAGTAGTAATGAGATTTTCAAGATGGCAGATAAGTAGGTAGGCCCCAAATTCTATTCAGGACCATGTGTTTTTACATTACTGAAGAAGAGGTTTGTCCCCTACTTACCCTGTCATGTAGAATTTGCATGGCAGACTCCACCTCATCATATCTACTGAAAGTGTACCTCACATCCTTATTTACCTCTGACAAAGGACAAATTATAGGCGATGTGCCAGGAAATGTTTTGGTTAAATTGTCCAGACCTTCAATAGAATCCTCCATAAACTTTGATAAGTGCCAAGGAAATAGCTTCTCCAGTTGTTCCAAGGAGTATGATAGGTAGGAGTGTTCTGGGTCCTTTGCCTAGTTAAAACCAAACAAAGACCAAAACTTATACTAGTTAATAAAGTAATGCTTTGCTATTACCATAGTGAAACCATACCATAGACAGTGTATCATCCTCGCCTTGATAACATTCCAAGTTGACTTTGCAATGTACTTACTGTTAATCAACCAATCTGACAGCAATGACCAGATTCAGACACCAAGTAGTTCAGTTCAAAATAGCTATATATAAGACAATAAACAATGTGATTCAGATACCAAGTTGTTCAAGCTGTCAAAAAGTTAATATATAAACTTAACATGATTTACCAATCTGACAATATATAAGACATTGACAACATTGACACGTCAAGATGCAGACACCAAGTTATTCCTGCTGTCATAAAGTGTCTGACTGTTAATCTAAAAGACTTACAAAGCTAACAGCACTGACAAGTCCAGGCTGAGACATCAGGTTATTCAAGCTGTCATAAAGTGTCTGACTGAATACCATCTGCATCTGATCAGCAAATGTGGACTCAGTCAAAACCTTGCTATCAATTCCACTAAAATTGAAAGAAAAAATATCTCATTACGTATTTAAATGATGCATGTTTTAACAGCAGATATAATACTAAAAACTTTGAGTATTTACTTTAAAAGGTAGTCTCACATAACATACTACATGATATTAAGGGTTTAAGTCCCTTTCTACTGAACCATGCATTATCAACATGAAATTTAAACAATTAAAATTGATTATGAAAACATATTTCTGGAAACTGTATAGAATTATTCAACAATACATCAGATACCTCTGATCCTGTGGTTAATGATCTTGTCATCTACCAGTTAAACTAGAACAGTGATTCATTAAAAATGACTCTGCTAGGTGTCTCACTTTAATATTGCCTTGGTCATGGTGTTACATTGAGATACAAAATTTGCCCTTGATTAGTTTACCTAATGACCTTTAGAATTGATACAACGACTCTATTCCACATCTGCTTATCACAGTGAATCAACATACCAAACACAAAAAAAATGTTCTCCGCTCTGGGATTTAAACTGCATTAATCCTTCACATTTGGGTATTTAGCATAATCAGCAGGCTTCATTAAAATAGCATATCTGCAGGAGCTATTGTTAAGTAAAGGATTAGAATGTAACAGTTGCATTAAATGTGCACAGCACCTGCTGATAAATAAGATCCTTGGTGGTAATTGGGTGGTCAAAGGTCATGTACTACCAGATTTATCTTCAAATAAGTCACCCTCCCAGAGTGTAAATGTCTAGTATTCAAGTTTGGGGACGGTTTATTTGTGATCTATTTTTAGCTTACTAGACATGCCTAGGTGAAGGTGGAATAAACATGCCTATGTCATATCTGTGTAGACATGCCTAGGTGAAGGTGGAATAAACATGCCTTTGTCTGTGTAGACATGCCTAGCTTGTGTTGGTGGAGACATGCATAGGCTTCGAAGGTGGAGGAGACATGCAAAAAGTTATATAGGTTTTATACAACCTAAACATGTCTCCAACTACACAAGCTAGACATGTCTCCACAGACAGTGGAGTAGGCATGCCTAGAAGTATAAGAGCAGATATGCTTTGTTTATATTGATCAAGACTTCTCTAGTTTGTTTCTGGAGTCTTACCCTTTGTATACCATGGAGTCTGACACATATTGCATCCAACCTTGAAGAATAGTATTTATTTTGTTCCACATTACCATTGGTGGGTTGTCAGAGGACAAGGCAGCTAGTACAAATACATTCTCAGGATACTGTAACATACAGATATTGTGAGATACATTTTTTTGTCAGTGTGCCATTAAGAGAATCTTATTTACCTAATCCAGACTAATCTGAAGCCTTATATAAAAATTCAGGAACATGAAGATGGCAAATAAACTATATTCAATTAAAAAAAATTTAAACTGTCTTATCTCTGATAATTTTTTAACAATAAATTCTCAGTACCCTACAAACAATATCAATCATACAATAGTTACCCAGGACTAGGTTCTCTGTACCCTACAAACAGTACCAATCATACATTACCCAGGACTAGGTTCTCTGTACCCTACAAACAGTACCAATCATACATTACCCAGGACTAGGTTCTCTGTACCCTACAAACAGTACCAATCATACATTACCCAGGACTAGGTTATCTGTACCCTACAAACAGTACCAATCATACATTACTCAGGACTAGGTTCTCTGTACCCTACAAACAGTACCAATCATACATTACCCAGGACTAGGTTCTCTGTACCCTACAAACAGTACCAATCATACATTACCCAGGACTAGGTTCTCTGTACCCTACAAACAGTACCAATCATACATTACCCAGGACTAGGTTCTCTGTACCCTACAAACAGTACCAATCATACATTACCCAGGACTAGGTTCTCTGTACCCTACAAACAGTACCAATCATACATTACCCAGGACTAGGTTCTCTGTACCCTACAAACAGTACCAATCATACATTACCCAGGACTAGGTTCTCTGTACCCTACAAACAGTACCAATCATACATTACCCAGGACTAGGTTCTCTGTACCCTACAAACAGTACCAATCATACATTACCCAGGACTAGGTTCTCTGTACCCTACAAACAGTACCAATCATACATTACCCAGGACTAGGTTCTCTGTACCCTACAAACAGTACCAATCATACATTACCCAGGACTAGGTTCTCTGTAACCTACAAACAGTACCAATCATACATTACTTAGTACCAATCATATACATACCAAGGACTAGTTGTTCTAAAGGAGAATCTGTCAAAAAAATAGGAATGATCTGATGCAAATGTAAATCTGATCAGTGAGAACTTGGTGTGATGATACTATATGTAGAGGGCGACACAAATGTAAACATTGATTAGTTTCAGTCCGTGGTCCAGTGATTTCCCAGTAAATATGCCCGTCCTCTCACTACAGTCCTGAGTGTAAAGGACCAGCAACTTATGGTGTGGATAGTTGACAGTTTTTTTACCTCTGTATGTAGCTGAAAACAAAAAATACATCAACATCAGTGTCGCCATTTCACCACCAGATACTAAGAACTTGTAGGAATATCCTTCAGTTTTACAGCTTTGAATGTTATCTACCTACAGTTCTAACTCTACAATTTTTAGCTTCTATTTACTTACTTAAATCTGACATAACAATAGGTTTTATTACAAGAGGAACATTATGATATACATAACAATAGGTTTTATTACAAGAGGAACATTATGATATACATAACAATAGGTTTTATTACAAGAGGAACATTATGATATACATAACAATAGGTTTTATTACAAGAGGAACATTATGATATACATAACAATAGGTTTTATTACAAGAGGAACATTATGATATATTTAACAATAGGTTTTATTACAAGTGGAACATTATGATATACATAACAATAGGATTTAATTACAAGAGGAACATTATGATATACATAACAATAGGTTTTATTACAAGAGGTACATTAACAACAAAAATCAACACATATCATACTAATTGACCACTTACAGTTGAAAGCAGCTTGGGAACGACAGGAGTTGTAGGAATTGTAGAATGGTGACACCAGAGGGCAGCATGAAACTTGTACATGTGGTGTGAAATCCGCCACTGTATACACATGATAGGTATCACATAGTTATTGTTTTGATGTCAATTGCTTGATAAATCAATTTTGCATGATAGTTTATTTTGCATTTACTCTTGTCCCATCTAAATCATGTATTTTAGAGCAGGTATTACATGTATACTGAACAAGTAGCAAATATCATATAGCCAGTTATTTTTGCAGGACGGTATTTTTGCTTTTTCAAGGTACACTAACTTGATAACAGAAATATAATCTGTAAAATAATGAAACGCATGTGTATAACATGTCCTTTTACACCCAGATCCTGAAATTTCATTTGTTAAAATAAAGTTCATCTGTTTTAAATGAAAATCGTGAAAATTACCATATTACGGTATTGAATTGGTTGTTCTGTACAAATATGTTTACATGTCAGCAGGTGAATAAAACTATCACCAGGTCTGGAGAGATAAGTCACTAGTTCATGGTCACCTGGCTTTAAATATCAATAGATGGAAATGTTCATCAGAACAAAGGGAGATAAGTCACAAGTTCATGGTTACCTGGATTTAAATATCAATAGATGGAAATGTTCATCAGAACAAAGGGAGATAAGTCACAAGTTCATGGTCACCTGGCTTTAAATATCAATAGATGGAAATGTTCATCAGAACAAAGGGAGATAAGTCACAAGTTCATGGTTACCTGGATTTAAATATCAATAGATGGAAATGTTCATCAGAACAAAGGGAGATAAGTCACAAGTTCATGGTTACCTAGATTTAAATATCAATAGATGGAAATGTTCATCAGAACAAAGGGAGATAAGTCACAAGTTCATGGTTACTTAGATTTAAATATCAATAGATGGAAATGTTCATCAGAACAAAGGGAGATAAGTCACAAGTTCATGGTTACTTAGATTTAAATATCAATAGATGGAAATGTTCATCAGAACAAAGGGAGATAAGTCACAAGTTCATGGTTACCTGGATTTAAATATCAATAGATGGAAATGTTCATCAGATCAAAGGGAGATAAGTCACAAGTTCATGGTTACCTAGATTTAAATATCAATAGATGGAAATGTTCATCAGATCAAAGGGAGATAAGTCACAAGTTCATGGTTACCTGGCTTTAAATATCAATAGATGGAAATGTTCATCAGATCAAAGGGAGATAAGTCACAAGTTCATGGTTACCTAGATTTAAATATCAATAGATGGAAATGTTCATCAGATCAAAGGGAGATAAGTCACAAGTTCATGGTTACCTGGCTTTAAATATCAATAGATGGAAATGTTCATCAGATCAAAGGGAGATAAGTCACTAGTTCATGGTTACCTGGATTTAAATATCAATAGATGGAAATGTTCACCAGATCAAAGGGAGATAAGTCACTAGTTCATGGTTACCTGGATTTAAATATCAATAGATGTTCACCAGATCAAAGGGAGATAAGTCACTAGTTCATGGTTACCTGGATTTAAATAATGACAAATAGACATGTTCACCAGGTCAAGGGGAGATAGAAAGGACTTTTTAATTTGATATTTAAGAAGTCTAGATTATATGATGACAAAAAAACTTTTCAACACCATTGTGATATTCCAATGAAGCTGTTAAAGTGGCATCAGTACATTTGTCCCCCTATATGGTGCCACACTGAAATTCTGAGTAGATTCAGAATACAGTATTCCTATTCCTAAAGTTTCAAAAAGACATCTCAATTCTTTTCTGCAGCATTGTTTTTTCTGGTGTATATTTTACCTTCGACATGACCAGGGAAGAATGCACAAGATGTTCCCATCATACTGAATTCTGCAGCTTTACTCATTAATCTGTAAATGCTTTTGTGTGTCAGTTGTTTACAACCATTCAGCAAAACCTGAAAATCAATACATGGACCCATTAACAGAAACCACAGAAAATCAGTCATCAGGTACATAAACCACAGTCACTAGAAACACAAGCCACAGTCACTAGTAACACAAACCACAGTCACTAGAAACACAAACCACAGTCACCAGTAACACAAACCACAGTCACTAGAAACACAAGCCACAGTCACCAGTAACACAAACCACAGTCACCAGTAACACAAACCACAGTCACCAGTAACACAATACAGTCACTAGTAACACAAATCATAGTCACTAGAAACACAAACCACAATCACCAGTAACACAAACCATAGTCACTAGTAACACAAACCACAGTCACCAGTAACACAAACCATAGTCACTAGTAACACAAACCACAGTCACTAGTAACACAAACCATAGTCACCAGTAACACAATACAGTCACCAGTAACACAAACCACAGTCACTAGTAACACAATACAGTCACTAGTAACACAAACCACAGTCACTAGTAACACAAACCACAGTCACCAGTAACACAATACAGTCACTAGTAACACAAACAACAGTCACTAGTAACACAAACCACAGTCACTAGTAACACAAACCACAGTCACTAGTAACACAAACCACAGTCACCAGTAACACAAACCATAGTCACTAGTAACACAAACCATAGTCACTAGAAACACAAGCCACAGTCACCAGTCACACAAACCATAGTCACTAGTAACACAAACCATAGTCACTAGAAACACAAGCCACAGTCACTAGTAACACAATACAGTCACTAGTAACACAAACCATAGTCACTAGAAACACAAGCCACAGTCACCAGTGATACAAACCATAGTCACTAGTAACACAAACCATAGTCACTAGAAACACAAGCCACAGTCACCAGTAACACAAACCATAGTCACTAGTAACACAAACCATAGTCACTAGTAACACAAACCATAGTCACTAGAAACACAAGCCACAGTCACCAGTACCATAAACCATAGTCACTAGTAACACAAACCATAGTCACTAGAAACACAAGTCACAGTCACCATTAACACAATACAGTCACTAGTAACACAATACAGTCACTAGTAACACAAACCACAGTCACCACAGTCATCAGTAACACAAACCACAGTCACCAGTTACACAAGCCAGTCATCAGTAACACAAATGGTAGTTCAACTTGGTTACACTGTAATCTAGTTTTCTAAACTTATGCTTCAGTCAGATTTAGTTAAGTTACACTGTAGTCCAATTTAGTTCAGTTACAACGTAGTCCATTTTATTTCATTTATGCTCCTGTCAGGTTAAGTTTAGTTACACTGTCTGTAATGAAGTTTACTTAGACTGTCTGTAATGAAGTTTAGTTTACTTACAGAAGATATAAACCCGTTTTCAGTCTCTGACAGCCATCGTATACCTTCATCTGTGATATTTCGGCACCCTGGCAAAAAAGGATATTGCATTATCATAAACATAGAAGATACCTCAAAACATGACAATAACAGGCTTAATTCAAAAACAAACTAATAATTTAAGAGGCCCAGTAGGTCTGTATCACTCACCTAGTACCTGTATTTAAAGTTACTTCAAATACAAGCATTCTCATACTTTAAGCTGAGAAAAACTTATCTCCAGCAAATAGATTATTTTCTGATGAATTCTGATTGATGAGGTTTTTAAACAGATATTTAAAATGCAATGCTACTCGTAACACTTTAAACACTCTAAAATAAACTCTATTTTTAACGTCATAACTGAAACTTTGAATATAGGTCAAGGCTATTCACAGGCTGCTTCTCAGGGAGCAGTTTAGCAAAATATCATGATACTAAACCTTTTGGTTACAACCCAGATGCTTGTATATATCATACTTAGTTTACTACACCTGATCATGGTCAAACATTCCATTGACAAGTATTAGATAACTTGACAAGTATTAGATAAGATGACAAGTATTAGAAAACATGACAAGTATTAGATAACATGACAAGTATTAGATAACATGACAAGTATTAGATAACATGACAAGTATTAGAAAACATGACAAGTATAAGATAACCTGACAAGTATTAGGTAACATGACAAGTATTAGATAACATGACAAGTATTAGATAACATGACAAGTATTAGATAATATAGATAACATGACAAGTATTAGATAACATGACAAGTATTAGATAACATGACAAGTACTAGGTAACATGACAAGTATTAGATAATATAGATAACATGACAAGTATTAGATAACATGACAAGTATTAGATAACATGACAAGTACTAGATAACATGACAAGTATTAGATAATATAGATAACATGACAAGTATTAGATAACATGACAAGTATTAGATAACATGACAAGTATTAGATAATATAGATAACATGACAAGTATTAGATAACATGACAAGTATTAGATAATATAGATAACATGACAAGTATTAGATAACATGACAAGTATTAGATAACACGACAAGTATTAGATAATATAGATAACATGACAAGTATTAGATAATATAGATAACATGACAAGTATTAGATAATATAGATAACATGACAAGTATTAGATAACATGACAAGTATTAGATAACATGACAAGTATTAGATAATATAGATAACATGACAAGTATTAGATAATATAGATAACATGACAAGTATTAGATAATATAGATAACATGACAAGTATTAGATAACATGACAAGTATTAGATAACATGACAAGTATTAGATAATATAGATAACATGACAAGTATTAGATAACATGACAAGTATTAGATAACATGACAAGTACTAGGTAACATGACAAGTATTAGATAATATAGATAACATGACAAGTATTAGATAACATGACAAGTATTAGATAACATGACAAGTACTAGGTAACATGACAAGTATTAGATAATATAGATAACATGACAAGTATTAGATAACATGACAAGTATTAGATAACATGACAAGTACTAGGTAACATGACAAGTATTAGATAATATAGATAACATGACAAGTATTAGATAACATGACAAGTATTAGATAACATGACAAGTATTAGATAACACGACAAGTATTAGATAATATAGATAACATGACAAGTATTAGATAATATAGATAACATGACAAGTATTAGATAATATAGATAACATGACAAGTATTAGATAATATAGATAACATGACAAGTATTAGATAACATGACAAGTATTAGATAACATGACAAGTATTAGATAATATAGATAACATGACAAGTATTAGATAACATGACAAGTATTAGATAATATAGATAACATGACAAGTATTAGATAACATGACAAGTATTAGATAACATGACAAGTATTAGATAACATGACAAGTATTAGATAATATAGATAACATGACAAGTATTAGATAACATGACAAGTATTAGATAATATAGATAACATGACAAGTATTAGATAACATGACAAGTATTAGATAACATGACAAGTATTAGATAACATGACAAGTATTAGATAATATAGATAACATGACAAGTATTAGATAACATGACAAGTATTAGATAATATAGATAACATGACAAGTATTAGATAATATAGATAACATGACAAGTATTAGATAATATAGATAACATGACAAGTATTAGATAACATGACAAGTATTAGATAACATGACAAGTACTAGATAACACGACAAGTATTAGATAAGATGACAAGATGACAAGTATTAGATAACATGACAAGTATTAGATAACATGACAAGTATTAGATAATATAGATAACATGACAAGTATTAGATAACATGACAAGTATTAGATAACATGACAAGTACTAGATAACACGACAAGTATTAGATAAGATGACAAGATGACAAGTATTAGATAAGATGACAAGTATTAGAAAACATGACAAGTATTATATAACATGACAAGTATTAGATAAGATGACAAGTATTAGAAAACATGACAAGTATTGATAAGATGACAAGTATTAGAAAACATGACAAGTATTAGATAACATGACAAGTATTAGATAACATGACAAGTACTAGGTAACATGACAAGTATTAGATAATATAGATAACATGACAAGTATTAGATAACATGACAAGTATTAGATAACATGACAAGTACTAGGTAACATGACAAGTATTAGATAATATAGATAACATGACAAGTATTAGATAACATGACAAGTATTAGATAACATGACAAGTACTAGGTAACATGACAAGTATTAGATAATATAGATAACATGACAAGTATTAGATAACATGACAAGTATTAGATAACATGACAAGTATTAGATAACACGACAAGTATTAGATAATATAGATAACATGACAAGTATTAGATAATATAGATAACATGACAAGTATTAGATAATATAGATAACATGACAAGTATTAGATAATATAGATAACATGACAAGTATTAGATAACATGACAAGTATTAGATAACATGACAAGTATTAGATAACATGACAAGTATTAGATAATATAGATAACATGACAAGTATTAGATAACATGACAAGTATTAGATAATATAGATAACATGACAAGTATTAGATAACATGACAAGTATTAGATAACATGACAAGTATTAGATAACATGACAAGTATTAGATAATATAGATAACATGACAAGTATTAGATAACATGACAAGTATTAGATAATATAGATAACATGACAAGTATTAGATAATATAGATAACATGACAAGTATTAGATAATATAGATAACATGACAAGTATTAGATAACATGACAAGTATTAGATAACATGACAAGTACTAGATAACACGACAAGTATTAGATAAGATGACAAGATGACAAGTATTAGATAACATGACAAGTATTAGATAACATGACAAGTATTAGATAATATAGATAACATGACAAGTATTAGATAACATGACAAGTATTAGATAACATGACAAGTACTAGATAACACGACAAGTATTAGATAAGATGACAAGATGACAAGTATTAGATAAGATGACAAGTATTAGAAAACATGACAAGTATTATATAACATGACAAGTATTAGATAAGATGACAAGTATTAGAAAACATGACAAGTATTGATAAGATGACAAGTATTAGAAAACATGACAAGTATTAGATAACATGACAAGTATTAGATAACATGACAAGTATTAGAAAACATGACAAGTATTATATAACATGACAAGTATTAGATAAGATGACAAGTATTAGAAAACATGACAAGTATTGATAAGATGACAAGTATTAGAAAACATGACAAGTATTAGAAAACATGACAAGTATTAGATAACATGACAAGTATTAGATAACATGACAAGTATTAGATAACATGACAAGTATTAGATAACATGACAAGTATTAGATAACATGACAAGTATTAGATAAGATGACAAGTATTAGATAACCTGACAAGTATTAGATAACATGACAAGTATTAGATAACATGACAAGTATTAGATAAGATGACAAGTATTAGATAACATGACAAGTATTAGATAACATGACAAGTATTAGATAACATGACCCCAGTTCATGTTGTTTTTGGGTTGATTGAGAGTCATTATTTATTGACCTCCAGGATTGAGGGTCTGGAGTCCCTACTACCTAATCATTATTTATTGACCTCCAGCATTGAGGGTCTGGAGTCCCTACTACCTAATCATTATTTATTGACCTCCAGGATTGAGGGTCTGGAGTCCCTACTACCTAATCATTATTTATTGACCTCCAGCATTGAGGGTCTGGAGTCCCTACTACCTAATCATTATTTATTGACCTCCAGGATTGAGGGTCTGGAGTCCCTACTACCTAATCATTATTTATTGACCTCCAGGATTGAGGGTCTGAAGTCCCTACCACCTAATCATTATTAAATAGGTATGTAATGTTTTTCTCTGCTTCACCTACTGACCAGAAAGATTGAGAACTTCAACTGAGTTCAAAGCCATGTCCTTCTCATTAAGTTTTAGCATCAAGAAGAATATATCTGTTATCTGGTCTACACAAGAAAAGTCAATTTCCACCACTTCATTCCAGCTTTCCTTCTGTAGATGTTTCTGAAAAAATAAACATCATTATTTCTAATAGAACAAAATATCCATTCAACTGCTAAATGGTTTAAAGAACAAAATCAACTCCCCTTTCACACAAGAATGCTTTAGACCAAATTTAAGTAAAACACAACCATTCCTACAGGAGGTATAGGATTTTAAGAATTTGTCCTATTTTGCACATTGGCCCGGGTGACTCCCACCCCAGGGGGCTTAGACCCGCCATTTATACAAAATTCATTTCTTTTCACCCAAGAATGCTTCAGACTAAATTTGGGCCTTTCAGACAACATGTGCTAAAAACTACAATAAATGATGTGGATTGGCTCATTACCAATCAATGATTATTGATAGATAAATATGGTGCCTTATGGTTCACAATATTTCAAATCACCAAACATCACAACTGATACTTACTAATCAAATTTCAATGATTTTATAAAGAATTTTCAACATTTACATCAACCACTCACAAGAATTGATATCACATCCAGACAATCTCCATCCTCAAGGTCTGTTCTGTCCAGCTGATCTGAAAGCAAGAATACAACAGCTATAATTATTAGTAATCTAAAGTAAATATGTGAGCTTGAAAGGTAACCAAATTATTATGGAATAAATGTGTATTTAGTATACATACACCATTATAATGGAATTTAGTTCATTTTGATGAAATACAGGTGTACACACTTCATTATGATGGAACACAGGTGTACACACATCATTATGATGGAACACAGGTGTACACACATCATTATGATGGAACACAGGTGTACACACATAATCATGATGGAACACAGGTGTACACACATAATTATGATAGAATACAGGTGTACACACATCATTACGATGAAATACAGGTGTACACACATCATTACGATGGAATACAGGTGTACACACATCATAATGATGGAATACAGGTGTATACACATCATAAGAATGGAATACAGGTGTACACAAATCATTACAATGGAATACAGGTGTATACACATCATAAGAATGGAATACAGGTGTACACACATAATCATGATGGAATACAGGTGTACACAAATCATTTCAATGGAATACAGGTGTATACACATCATAAGAATGGAATACAGGTGTACACACATCATTATGATGGAATACAGGTGTATACACATCATAAGGATGGCATACAGGTGAACATACATCATAAGGTTGGCATACAGGTGTATACACATCATAAGAATGGAATACAGGTGTACACACATTATTACGATGGAATACAGGTGTATACACATCATAAGGATGGCATACAGGTGAACATACATCATAAGGTTGGCATACAGGTGTATACACATCATAAGAATGGAATACAGGTGTACACACATTATTACGATGGAATACAGGTGTATACACATAATTAAGATGGAATACAGGTGTACACACATCATTAAGATGGAATACAGGTGTATACACATCATAAGAATGGAATACAGGTCTACACACACCATTATGATGGAATACAGGTGTACACAAATCATTACGATGGAATACAGGTGTGTACACATCATAAGAATGGAATACAGGTGTACACACATTATTATGATGGTACATCATGCTGGTACATATGTTCATCTTGACTTGCTTCACTACAAATTGATAGGATGCTATATGCTCTTGTTGTCATGTGGTTAACATATTGTTCATTGGATTTTCTGGCAATATTCTGATGACTGATGGAGATATTTTGTTTTATCAGTCGACTAAAGTAGATATGAATATCATTTTAACTCTTTCATGGTAACTCATATTGTGATCTGTTCACACATAAATGGTACTATTTTCTTTTAAGTAGGTAAAGCTAGTAGTTACTTGATCATTTGCTATCTTAAAGTCACCAATTAAAGTAAACATGCTAGCTTTAATTTACTTCATATCACCATATTTTACAAATTCAAACTGGTTGTTGCCAGGAATTTCATAACAAAAGTTCTAAATATCTATAAGTATGTATAGATCATTAATAAAAAATGTGATCTGACTGCTTAAATGGAAGCGAAAAAAATCACACACAATCTATACTAGTGTGATCCACTCACCTATCAGGACAACCTGATAACGGCCATTACATGACCTGCTCAAATCATGAAATATGCTAGAATCACCAGACTTTTATTCAAACATAACAAAGAACATCATTTAAATACATCAAGATGTGATAATTATTCAATAGAATTGATCATAAGGTCTTTTAACCTAATGACGCTAGAAACACCCAGTCAGTCTTGATTTTGAAAGCCGTGACATGAGGTTAGTGACACTGCTAGACAAGGAATTATGTAATTAAGTAAGAGTATATTTTTTGTTTATTATTTATAGCCGAGATCATAATACTTTTGGTGTACAAATTAAATAAGTCTCTTATTTAGTATTTCCAAATTGATTAGGCTTCAAAATACAACTATAGCCAATAAGTGGACTATTTTGCAATACCTGACATCGAGATAAAAACATGTCATCATTTGGCTCATATTAACTTTATTTTCCATTATATATGTGATATATATATTTTTTTGTTTTTGTTTTTCTACATAGTAAAGGTCACATCCAAAGTGCAACAGATATACTTACGTCTTGTTTTAGGTTGAGTGCGTTTCAGTTTGCTCCTCATACTAAGCAATGCTTGTACACTAATTGTCTCCTCCGATGTTGACAAGTTTGTCTGTGAAACCTGCTCAGATGATGGGTGTGATTCCACAGTTGGCAGCAGAGGGGGTGGAGGAGGGGCAGGTGGAGGGGCAGGGGAAGGAGGGGTTGATGAGGCACCATCTGAAATAAACCAAAATTTGACAATTAAATGAGCTCCTGAGTTAACTACTGGTTTAATGTTTCTGTGTTCATTATTTACTGGTTCTAGTAGAATGATATGGTTATGTCTGTGCCAGAACTTAAGAAAATGTGAAAAATAAAATCAAAATAAAAGAGTGTATCATAATTAAGTCCAAATTCAATAGAGTTTCTTATACGCATACCTGCTTCATTTGTCTGTTTCAAGTCTGTGTGATGACTCCGACGAGCAGTCTGTTTTGTCCTTGCCATGATGATATTTTCTGTGAAAGATAAAAGTTTAACATCATTTATTACTTCTGTAATGTTGAATTAGACTTTCCATGTGTCATGTTTAGAACCTGATATTACCTAATGATAAAAAGCAAGGTTGGCTATATCAAATAACCCACAGTGTACCTTCCTACACATATGAAATATTTATATAAAATGTTACCTGAGGACCATAATGTCAGTGTACACAAATAAATTGGGATAATCTTAAATGGATCCAATTTTTCAAGAAATTATCACACACAATCTTGGCAACTGCACGCAAGATATGGCAGATTTATGTGACAATAAACAACACAGAGTAGATGCTCACAGGCAATATTCAGACAATTTAAGGTGAATATTGTGGAAGTGGTACTCGGTGCACATAACAAAGGTGCATAACTCTGCATACAAAGGATCAAGAAAGGGTTTAAACACTGGATCCTCTGAACTCTAGACAGACAGTTCTCCACCAATGGAGCTACCTGGAAGCTGACAATAGACCCAGTCCAGTTCAACTAAATTACTCTCTCATTTATCGAACTCGTTGTCTCAGTTTGAGTATACCCTTGTCAAGCACTGCTTGAAACAAGGGTTGGTCATGATTTAAAATACCACATGCAAATGCGTGGCCAGATTGGGGTCCAAACCAGGACCCTCCAAACTCTAGACAGACACACTACCAATTTAGTTATATTGTTGCAGATGATCGACTCGGTCTAGGTCCACTACCTGCAGTACATTACAAATTGTGACACTCAAAGCAATTTCTGACAAGTTTAGGTGATATTATATGAGATTAGAAAGATGTGTCCTGGAAACAGCTAACTGCATATAGATTCAGTTCGTTTTAAGTAACTGAAGGTAGAAAATGAAAACAAACAAAAACAAAATAAATATTTTCCATACTGTAAGGTCTATTAATCACTGTTCGGTTATTTCCCTCAGCTAGTGATGCTTACATTGTTAAATAGTGTTTATCATCCTATCGACCTATATTTTTACAATTTACACGTAAATTGTAAAAAAAAAAATATAGGTCGATGTTTGTCTGTTTCCATGTTTTAGCTGATAGATGTTATTTATCATCGTAAACATATTTCTTAGTAATCAACATGTTTAGTTCACCGCCTACAAGTGTTGTAACTAACTTTGCATTTTAGTCTTACTTTCGTTTCTCGTCATTAAAACCTTATGCTGGATACTGAATGATAGTAATAAGGTTTAATTGTCTGACAACTTATTCATGTGTCGATATGTAAGATTGCTAAAATGGCAAGAGGATTTATCATCCCTGTCTGGATCAACCTGCTTTACTTACATGAGAGCTAGAGCTGCTGATTATCGTAGCTAAGACGCCATTGATGTAAATAGTCTGAAGAATCCATACGAGTTAACTCCCCTCGTACAAACATTTTTTTTATTTTTATTATTTATTATTATGATCTTTATTTTAAGAATTTAAGAATATTAAAAAAAAAAAGAAGACCACAACGTGAACAGGTAAAGAAATTATCTATTAAAAAGTATACACACGCTCTTCCTTTTCAGAAATCCTAATTATATGTTTATGTATAGATGCACTTACTAGATATATTCAAATATGCTTTTAACATTTTAAAAGGACTCCACGGGAAATAAGTCCATTTAAGGCTTTTATTGATAAACCTTCGTAAATGGCACATACCACTGCGTAAATCAAGGGATTGATATATATATACTGCCTTGTCACCTGTCTAATTTCTTATAGTATTTACGGTTACCTGCTATTTTTACAATGCGCTCTCTCTCTCTCTCTCTCTCTCACCTATAGTTTTATTTAGCCGTTCATCATTTCCCTGACTGATAATGAATATTTTGATTGACTAAAGCATTTTTCGACTTGGTTATTTCTGTGGATACTTTACAGATTTTTTTTAACCTTTCCGTGATTGATATACCCTTCACGTTGATCCAATGTTAGACAATCCTCGATTAAAATCTTATCTTTATGGACAAAACACCTTAGCCCCCGAGGACAATAAAGTATAACTACCAACACTATCATTTCTCCTCAGAAGCCATGGCACTAATTTTTAGCGGAGGTCCATTACCGACCCGGTTGAACCCACATTTTATACACCCTCTAAGCTGAATTGTTGGATTATAATTAACTCATTACTATTACATTGATCAATGGCAACAGCTCATCCTCCATGTAACCTTAGTAAAATACCAGCCGTATTATACCGCTTGGCTAGAGAAAACTTCTCTTTAGTTTCAGTCGGTAACGCGGCGAACTAGTAAGCCAGGGGTTCCATGTTCGAATCCTAGCGGATGCATTGAAATAATGACCTCGGTTACATTGACGCCAAATCGTACTTAATCATACTCAACCATCATCGCTGTAACCCCTGGAAACTCGAGGACGAGTTATTCCCTGGAGGAGAAGTAAAAAGTGAGAAGAGAGAAATTCTCTTTAGCTACATCGGTTTAGCGACAGACCAGTAAGCCAAGGGTCCCGGATTCGAATCCTATGTGATGCATATATGCCTGGGGTCTCGGGTTTGAATCCTAGGTGAGGCCTATATAATTATCTCTGTTACATCCATCTCACTTTGACGGACTTCCAAAATACTATCGGAATTTAATCATGTAGAACCCCCTTCCTTTTCCTCTGTGTCCATAAAGCGATCATCTTACTGCGACGTGCTTAGTGTTAGGTTAGGTCTAAAATTAGGCCAGGGGTTGCCTTCTAAATTATAGTTTTAGAACAGTTCATAGACGGACCATCTCTATCTCCTCTCTGTATCCCACTCTCTACCATCGCTTCCTATTTTACCCTCAATTTCCTATCTTTTCTCGTACGCTGAAAGGCCGAAAGGCCGTAAGAGTGGACGTGAAATAAATAATATCCATCTCACATAACACGACAGTTCTGAACAAGTCAGACTTAGTGATTCCCTAAAGTATTGAGCTTCACAAGATTACTTCGGGTACCATACAAATTTATGTACAAAGTGGAATCTATTGCAAATTTTGATATGACAGATGAATTTGTTCACACATTTTTTTTTTTTTTTTTGGCGGGGGGGGGGGGGGGGGGGGATACATGTCAGCAGCGCGCATATCTATAAATAGATCACTACAAGGCGTGCCAGGTTCAGCAATATTTTTGAAGAGGTACGGGTACCGAAAATGGAACATCTCATATAACTAGCTCATTTATAAAAATGATATTAGGAATATTAGTGTTGTCGCATGGCGTATCCCTCCTCCTCCCCCCAACCCCACATCATCCCTCTTCTTTTTTTACAATTTCATTTTTTTATTATTTTAATTTTTTTCATAAATTCAATTTTTTATTTTAAGTAGAAATGATAATCAACAAAGAAGACATATGCTGCTAAAAATAACCCGAATTATTTATCAATACATCATATTTTTGTTAATTATAGATAATATACATCTGTCTCGCGGAAAAATACATTTCAAAGCGGGTAAGACCAATTTCATTGGGATTTTTTTTTTTCTCGTAGAAGGAAAATAATTAAACTTGAGAAAAACGTACAAATAGTGATAAAGAAATGTTGAACAGTATGCGCTTTCAAAAGTTTGATTTCGGGGGGGACTTCCATCTCGATATGATGGAGGACTTTTCATTGAACTAGAATGAATTCTGTTGCAATTAGGTTAGGTCTCGACTTACTTGTTTTCAGTAAGTATAACTTTTCATTGTTAACAAAGTAATCAATGTACTTTGCTTGGTTGATGTTGATGTATTTGTTGAAATAGACTATACTGAGTAAAACTCCAACCAATGAGAATCATCGAAACACGTGATCGTTTGAAGCTAACCAACCAACGAGAAGCCCGCCAAGCGTCGTCTTTCGCGTCCATTGCAGGAAGAGGATTTCGAATTGTAAGTAAAAATGGGTCATAGTACTCTTATTTTTTCGTACTGTTTACGCATGTATGTAATTTTAACAAATGAAGTTAAAACAAGATGTAAACACCTTTCATTAACAGTTACATCAGATCGCATTGCTCTTAACGGGAATTTTTTGTGATCCGGTTATCGCTCATATCGAAACGAAAACAAAACAGCGATTGTCCTCGTAGTCATTACGCTGTATTAACTTTTACATGGCACGTAGTGATTAAGTCAGATACCATTAATTTGCTTTGTCATGTGTTATACCGAAGATCAAACTCGTCTTCTTGTTATTAGGAATGTGTTATAAATGTGTAGACTGTAATGTTAGTTTTCCCCTTCCACGTGCCATTGTTTACATCAACACGGATGAAAAACTCTTAGGAGTTTCGAGGGCAAGCAAGCTGACTGGTTGTAATTTTACTGCAAATATCTTGGACTAAAACACTACAACATCACTGTTATTGTGTTAGAAAACACAGATTATTTAACTTTTAACCAATTTGTTTTTATCGGTAACAAATATGTTGGAAATTACGGTCGCAGTTCGTGTTGTGTATTGAATGCCAGACGAGACTTTATTCAGCAGGTCTAACTGAAGCTTTAGGCTAGATTTATTTGTTTCATATGGAAAGTTTTAGTGACTTATTTCTTGCTATTGTGACCATTCAATGTTCGAGTGAAATTAATTTTGCACCATTTTAAAGTATAGTTTTATCAATTTAAAAGCAATGTGTAAGATGAAATGTATTTAGTAAAGTTACTATCGAGGACAATTGGCTTTTGGGAAATTAATGTTTTCTATGTAGTTTGAAAATAAAGGAACTTTTAGACAATATGAATTACATTAACCAGGTAGTGAAATATTGATTGAGGATAGAAGATGGAAGCTGTATTTACTACATGTTTTGTAATGATCATGTTTCTACTGCTTCCAGTTTGCAATACTTTATTGAGCATTACAACATATACACTAGTGTAGCAGTATTGACCTCATCAAAGGTTTGTTATTAATATATATATATATATATTGGATAGTATATTTAATGTATACACATCACACAGAATGTAGTTGATACACCTTTGTTATTGTACAGTTAAATACTACAATATTGATAGCCTCTTTTGTATTGGCATTCAGAGAATAAGTTTACAAATGAAACATTCTTTTCCTTTGTTCATAGCAATTCTGCTGTGTCAGTCAAGTTTGAAATTCTTCAAGTCAAGCATTCCTCGTTAATACCCTTAGCAATTGAGAAGTATGTAGTAACAGATACGAGGTATTATAACCATGCAAGCATGGATGATGATACTTCCCACAATTATATCAGGTGTTCATCATCGAGTATTAATAAGTAAAACACACTATCCTTATCACCATTGATCGAGATATGGAGTTACCCATTCAGAATACAGTCTGTGGTTATATACCGGAAAAGGACATAAAATGAAAGACTGACAAGTTATTGAAATTGGCTTTAATACTGTATGTACAAATTTAGTCACAATGGCAGGGTTCAGCGAATTGATATGTGTGTATTTTTCTTGCAATGATATGTGTTCCTATATTGGTTGTGTATATATTTATAAGAACACCTTTACCTGTAGCTTTAGGTTTTATGTCATTGTGATATCCACATGATTTATTTTGTGTCAAAATTCAGCTGCTTTAGAGAAGAGGATGTGTTAGCAATTACCTCTCTCACTGTACATGTTTACAGGGTGTGTATGATTTTGTGTGCTATACAGTAACTTTAATATTGTTTGTAGGTGTGGATACAACAGAATCCTTTACACCTTGGAGAGACATTGTTACTAAATCAATTTAGTACACTTACCAGATGAGAAATAGGTCAAAGCACCCTTCTTTTTTTTTTTTACACCTGATTGTAATTGGAAGAATGACACCCCTTCTTGGTTACTTACTGTTAATCTTGTGTAGAGATCTACTCACTCAGTTTTCAACACATTTCTTTTAAATTTTATTGGCTTAATAACCATGACATAAAGTTGTACTTTTGTAAACAGCAGTTTGACTCAACTGTGTTTTGAAGAGTATCTGAACTTTTTTCAGAATGTTAATCATGTTTTAAGATATTTCTTTTTGACCCATTTCTTTCAAACGTAATAAAATGAATCACCATGACATGGAAATTACAGATTTGATATGAAATGGTGTTTTCCTTTCTGGCATTGTGGCATTTAATATTTATATCTTGTCCAGATATTTCTTATTGCATATTTTAACCAATTTCATTGAAACTTAAGCTTAAGCAACAGGAAATTGTGTTCTTTTGAAAAGTTATTGTCTTTTGTTCTTTGCAGCATTTTCATTTTGTTCAGAGATTTCTTTCAGTTTTCCAACTATCTCTTTAATACTTGGTATGCTTTGATCTGTCATTGAAATATAGAGCACTGCGTTCCCTTATGATATTTTGATTAATTATTACAATGGCCTTATTTGTATTCATTTAGATATAACAAATCCTGAATATTTCTTTTGCACAGGACAAGTGTATTTGTTCTGTCCTGTGGAACTCATGTTACCATTGATTTTCATAGATAAAAGTTTACCAGCTTGCTTTTGCATATCTACCATACCATGTGCCTGATAGTGGCCAGTAGGGATAAGGTGTCAATGGTTTACTTTGTAGTGAGTATGTTATATATAGGTAACAAATCATGATTTGTGTAACAATGCTTGAAATTTAACCAAAAGAGAGATTATTTAATGTTATACCCCTGATAAACTTTCAATTTTTGTAAAGTGTGCTTCTTTGTAACTAAAATATGTTTCTAGCAGGGGTAACTCCACACACAACCTGATCCACACACAGATGTACAACAAATTTGAGGGAAGATTTTTACTGGAATTGATAACACAAAATCAATGACTGAAATCCCCACAGTGTCAAGCTTTTTTTCTCTCTTGAAGACAGTAGCCATAGCATGGGAATTTTTCCAGTATTTGCCTATCAGTGAATCTATTGAGGTTTAATATAACATCTCAAATTTCAACATTTCAGGATATTAAGCGTGAATAGAAAAGACTAAATCATGGCTTCAGTAAAGGTAAGCAAACAGCCACTCATAACTTTATTTGAATTTAGTTCTACTGTAACTGATTATGAGTTGTAAAGCTACATATGTTGATCTATAAATGTAAATATCTGTGATAAAATGAGTCACATGACCCGTAGTATATCAATTACTCAGTAAGGAAAGGTATGGTGAGACCAGGAGAGTATGATGTTTACATAAACCCTAGTTTATGGGTGTACCCTGGTTTGAGCAGTATCAACTTTACCCCTTTTCTCCTGAAAAAGAGCTGGAACAATATAGTGTCAGGTAAAGTTGTTGCTTATACAGAACAATATACAGATGTCATTAGACTGGGTAGGAAAGACCTGTAGGTAATATAGGGTCATTTGTCACGCCTGCATTGACCTTGACTGGCAGGTTAATTTCTACTTCATTAGGAGGGTTGCCTGGAGGTCTTATAGTAAGGAAGTGTGGCTCTGGCTGACCCTATTCTTTACTGGCCGTGGTCAGGTTGATTGATGGCTACATTTGTATGTAGTAATGTTGACTGATTTGTGTCATATAAACAATTATAAGTATCATATTTACATTTATGTTTGCTATTTATGCTAAACATCTCCTAGTCTCGCCTTGAATTTATTATCAATGTATGAATAAAGCTTAACTCTTCTCATATGCTGCTTAAGTACAACCCCTAACCCCTCCTCATTTTTTTTAATTTGTAACTTCATTGTATTTTTCAATAAATCATGAAGAAATTTAACTATTGGTATTGGACATGACAATAGCATGCTTTGTTTTATGTAGGTAGATATTACTTGCTTATTTGAATTATTCCCATGTTATTTGGTTATCACAAGTTGCACCAGTAGAATCTGTTTACAAGCTTCAATTAAGCAAGGACTTCTCAGATTACTGATGTTAAGTGTTCATGTGTGATTATACATTCCACCACTTTCTGATCTGGTTTTCCTTCCTTAAGAGTTAGGCAGTCCAATATGGTTGATAGCATTACATCAGCTGGAAAAGAATGGAATGGTGGTTTGATTCAATATCATCATGGTTCAATAAAAATGTATGCATGAATTTGTTATTTCTATGTTGTTCATGTTCAGATAAAATTGTATATCTACTGATAAAATTGAATTGGTAACCAAGGTACATTTCTCCAAATTTTCTTTAAATATTTTCATCTTTTCACAAGTTGCAAGTAAGCTTTGATCAGCTCACATGTGCATACTTTATAGGTCATGTACATGTGAGATCTACCTAACCTGTAAGTAATCTTGTTGTCAACCACCCCATTTTGGGGGGGGGGGGGGGATAAAAAAAATGTATGCTTCCATGGTATGAACCTATTTTAACCACACTAACAATTTCATTCAGTTCTGATGCATATTGTTCTTGGTTAAAGGTCAGTGACTGCAGGGCTAGGTAAACTGAATCATTGGAGAAAAGAGATTGATCTGAGATTACAGGTGTCAAGTGTCATTTACTTGTGATCTTATTGTGACCTTAAGCATTCTGTGTGGCTAGCGTCATTGCTAGTATCAATACAGAACTCTTTAAGGCTAACAATTATATTTGTCTGTGGCAGTCCACTGCTTAGTAACTTCAGTTCAGGCACATGGATATTACAGACCATTCAATTATAGAGCTTTGTATAAGCTACCATTCCATCAGCTGGACTACATTGGAAGTGATAAAAGCTAGTGAAGCTGGGCTGGTCATGTATACCTGTGAGCTTGAAGCTTGTCAGAAAGCGAATAGACTGACAGTATAGCAGTGTATTTGTTTAAATAAAGTTGACAGGAAATGGCACTCAAACCACTTATAAAAATATCCAGTTTTGAAATTGTATCCTGTGTTGCATACGTTAATGTATTTTTTCCTTGTATATATCTCTATCTGTTTATGTAGCATAGATGCATGTTTGAAAATATAACAGAATAAAACAAAATAATATCTAGATTATTTGCTTAACTGGTGTTAGTTATTGGTAATATAGCAGCTAATGACTTGAATTAAAGTCTAAAGATTTAAGATGTTTTTGGAATTTAACAAAATGAAGCAGTTTGTAAGTTATGAGGACATTCTCCTAAATTTCATTCTTATTGGACACGTACACTCAGTAGTTCTAAAAATTGAGGTCGAAGGTAAAGGTCACCATTACTATAAATAGAAATTGGAATATAAAGCGCAAAAATATATATCTAAATATTACTGGTAAAAGTTTACTTATTCTGTAATGAAGCATAATTGATTACAAACAATTAAAAGCTTAGGTCAATAGTCAAGGCCAAATTTGACACATCTTACTGGCTAATGTCTTCTACAGAGCTTTAGGTAGCAAAGTTCACCAAAGTTAAATGAGAAGTTGCCAGACTGCAGGTCAAGGTCACTAAGTCAAAATTTGCAAATAGCACAGGAAAATATTTTGTTACAAAGTTGAGAGGAAAATTTACTTGAATTAAATGAGAAGTCATGCAACTACATGTCAAGCTCACAGGGTCATTTTTTTGTGGTAAATGTTTTGTTATAACATCATGAAATAAAGTTGATAACCAGTACAAAATAAATGCTTTGTCAAAGTTCAAGACCAGTGGTTCAAAGTAAAGGTTAGATTTAAATACTTTTACTGTTTTATTTTTTTTTTAACTTTATCAATCTCATAACAATTTCTTTCGAATAACTTGCTTTATTTCTATAACTTCTGCAATTAGTTTGCTTTTGATCAAAATGTGTCATTATTTGCCAACGTTACCAGACTTTAGACAGTATAAACTTACAGTTACATTACAGCAACGATCACACCATCTTTAGATATTCTTGTGCCAAAAATTTTGCCAAATACTTTTCGATAAATCATAAATTTAGGAGCCAAAGATATGTAATTGGGTAAAAAGCCCATGCTTAAATAATAGAGCTAATTGTTTTAATGTGGTAAGATATTTATATGATCTGTTATAAGGAAATCACCCTCAGTTGCAGTACTTTTGTTGTAATAACTTATTAAATAATGTCATAGAAATGTATGTAGCTTAAGGAAAAACATACCTGGTAGAATCGTCATGTACACATACTTCATATTTTGTGAAATAATTCTGAATTGAAAATTTTGTAACCAAACTAATTGAAACCTGATCATGACCCTAGAATATGTTTTGATGGAAATAAGAACAGTAGTATGGTGATTACACTATGATTAGGGAGTTAATCACAAAAATTTACCTGTATCTTTTTGTAATATATATCTTAAAACTAAGATACAAATTGCTCAATTAATTTCATTACCTTTCAAAAAATGTATTTATTACTTGACTATTGCACAAACTTAGATAAATGTAGCATTCATGGTATTGTATGTTTTGTATTGATGTATGGGAAAATACAATAAAGTTCGATACTTTCTGCATGAAATGTTGAAGAGGAGTTATTAATTTTCCTTGTCATAATTTTATCTAAATTGTGCAGAATTAATTTGTTTTATTTCAACTAAAATGAAGGCCAAAATGTTACCTGAATTTTGGTACGTATCCATTTTGGTATCACATTACTAGTCCCATTTACTAACTCCATGGGAGTCAATCTTTATGAATTTGGTGGAGATAGAGGGAAAATATCTATTAAATGACTGTATAAGAACTTTTAATCAAATTCTCAAGTAAGTGTTACTTCTTACTTCAATTGCAGTGGTGCTGTATTTGACCCTGTTTCCATTTCTGCTCTATAGTTGTAAAGCAACTCTTGACTCTTTAATATCTTGTCAACTGTGTTCTTACAGTTTGGTGCCTTGACTAGACTATCTTTTCTGGAAGACTACATATTCTCCACACTCTCAAAGAGAAAAAAAAGTTGTCTTATTTTTGTTTTTGTCCTCTGTGGAAACATTTTCTTGATGTTTCCTCTAGAATTTTTCTTTGAGTTTGCTATGGAGCTGTACTTGGCTGTGACACTGTTCCAATGTTTGAGGATATTATTAATGTCTGTCATATACACCATTTACAATCTTATAGATTTCAATCATATCCTGTCTGAAGTGAAGGTAAACTAGTGTGAGTGACCCTTAACATCCTCAGTCTTTCATCATATATGAGATCCTTCATCCATGAGATTTGCTAAGTAGCCCTTCTCTGCACTCCCTCCAGCTTTTCAATGACCAAACACAGCTAGTCAAATCTAGATGAGTGCAAACTAAGGTTATGTGTTATGGCAGTAGTGACTTTTCATCCATGTAGTTGAAGGTCCTCTGAAGGATTGCAAATATGGAGTTTGCTTTCTTGTCTTTCTCACTTATGGTCTTGAAAGGTGAGGTTAGAATCCATCAGTACGAAATTATCCTTTTCACTTTCTGTATGGGTGAGCACTTGGTTATTGATAGAGTATGTTGCTGTTCCTTCTGTTCATTTGTCAATGTGCATATATTTACATTTTTAAGGATGTTCTTCTAGGGGCCAGATAGATAATTTTGTTTTTGTAAGTAACTTCAAATAAGAAAAAATAAAAATTTCAAATCCATTCAATTTCATAAAATTTGGTATAATGTATATAATATAGATTTCAGATCAGTTCAATATTGTTCAAAATTTGTGGAGATTTTCCAGAGTTTACGCATTTAGAGACTGTAATATTCATAATATAGATACTTGTTTCCATCAAATAACTTTCTTTTTTTATGTCTGATTTGAACTAAACTTGAAAGAGTTCAATAATGGTCAAAATCCATGAATGTTTGCCAGAGTTACTAGACATAAAATTCCTGATTTAGACATTTTTTTTTGTTGCATTCAGTATTGGTCAAAATCTGTCATCATTAGCCAGAGTTACAGGACTTCAAAATAGGCCAAATAGAATATTTCTGTGTTACTATCCGACATCTTTATTTTTTCAAACTGAACCTTTGTGAAGATTTGCTAGAGTTAACAGGGTTTTGAAAATAGATGATTTGTTTGTTTCAGTCAAATAGCTTTAATTTTGACTTCTAGACTCGAAGCAAATTTTGTGTTGCTTTATGTTTGAGATCTCAAATGAGTATGCCCCCATAGCCTTTAAGAAAGGCTTTCCCTGGTTGATATATTGTCATTCAAACACATCTTAATATTTTGCAAATTGATTCATATTTTGGAAATAAAGAAATGCACCCGATTTATCTTTTTCTGATGAAGGATAACTTATTATTTACAGAGGTTTGGTTTCCTGAGGTTTGTTCAGATCCTTTTAGAATAGATTCCACAATGATGTTTAAAAATGTTATGCTCATTTATTTATTTTTTTAGAATGGATAAAAATATAAGACATTATTAACATAAATGGCAAATTATGAGTTTTTGGTTGTAGTTCAGTATTTGTATTTGTTTATAAGTTAATAGGAACCTCACTTGATACTAAAGACTGTTATTTTTCCATGTTTGTAAATATAACTTTTTAGAGGGGTTAAACGTATGTGATTCCAAGTAATAATAATTGGATGATATATTTATAGTTGTAAATCTAGGTCCTACATATTATCAGTTTGGTTTGACCATTCAAACAGACCAACATTGTAAGGAGTTTGTTTCATGCACATGTTCACTAATCAGGCCCAGCTGTAAACTTGAGAAGACTAGAGGGCACATGTTTCTCTATATTTGTGTTAGTGTAATTGATATCTTGTAGACATTTGATACCAGTAATTGTAGAAAAAGTGATATACATGCACACAGTTTAATTTCTCAACAGTGTTTTGAATTCTGATATACATGATATTCATATACATATATAGTATTGTACCTGTAAATCTAATTGTGTCATTGGCTACTAGAAGGGTTTTTATGAAACAGACTATAGCTCAGTGCAATTATAAGCATATACACCGACCGATATGATAAGGTATGGAACCTAAAACAGTTTGTAGAGAAAATTTTTGAATCTAAATTTGATGATTAACCTGTTTTGCAAGAATTCTAATGAACAACAGCTATGTATCTAAAAAATCTGGTTAAAAAAAAAGAAGAAAAATAATTTCAAAGATATACTAATAACCCATAAATGTAGGTTATATGGTTTTCATTACATAATGGTATAGTATAAATGCTATTTTGTGTACATTTTGATTGTGTTACTTAAGTCTAATAAAAGTATTTTGCATTATGATCTCCCACTCTTATTGTATAAGATTTAAGTGTAGTGCATTCTATTTTACATCTTTACTTCCTCTATAAGAGTATCATCATCATGTTTATTCCATCATTAGGAGGCAAAGTCGCCAGGTAGGACTTCGACGAGACAATCCAAATCCAAATCCAGGAGTCGCAGTCGTAGTAGAAGTAGAAGCAGATCTAGAGGACGAACATCATCAGCAACTCGCAAACGCAAACCTACAACCTCTAAACCAAAGCAGGAAAAGATGGAGCCAAACTCGCCTGCTAGAGCAAAAGCCAGAACCCCTGAAAGGGCTGCAACTCCCACCAGAAAGTCTGCACGTCTTCAGAATCAGGTGAAAGATTTAACCTCACATCTAAATATAGGAAAAATGTACATGTTTTTATACAGTAGAGCTTCTTATAACAGGAGTCGTTATTTCCTTGTAAAGCATTACAAATTTTCAAGCAACAGGAAATGCATGATACGGCCTATAAATTATGTTTTTTGTTTGGCAGAGTCTTGCCCCTGAAGAAAGGAAGCCAGTGGAGTTTGAAGCATCTTTAGAGGAGGAGAAGCGTGTTTCTCGTACAAAGAAAACAGAGTTTGGGGGTGCCGTTGGTGCTTTTTTCATGATCCTTGGCCTTCCATTGTTAGTCTACTTCCTCAACTTTGTATGCGCCAAGGTATGAAAAAGTAGTTTTCTCAGGATTAATACATATAAACAATAAATTGTATGGGTTATGGTGAAAATGTAACTTGTTCAATATCCTGGAAAATGTTCACAGTGAAATAAAGAAACTGTTGTTATAGTTGGATATAGAAAGTGATCATCACATGGTCATAGTTGATGCCTATCATGGCTTGTTATAGTCTTTTGTTTGTTGATTATACTAGGAAGTACAGAGTAATATAAAGTTGAATACATACTTGTTACAACATTTTTTGCTGGCTATACTTGGAAGTTTTTATCAATATTTATCATGGTATGTTTATGTTTATGTTGGTCGCTAAGATATAACATAGCAACATAAGAAAACATCCTGTGTTATAGACAGGATTTATACATAATACTAATATGTGTTTCATGTATGTTTATGATTTGGATAAATTTAATTGCTTTATACTATATTTCTTTAGAACAAGTGCAAGCCAGTCCTGCCTGTTGTGCCATTGGACTGGCGGAGTTATTTTGACATCCAGGCTGCTGCAATTTACCTTGGCTGGATGGCTTTCCAGGCAGTTCTTTACATGTTACCTATTGGTCCAGTGGTGTTGGGGCAGCCCTTGCGCTCTGGTCAACGACTCCAGTATAGGTGTAATGGTAAGATATAGATAATGTTACAGTAAGCTTTTGATTATTTCACAAATAGGAGTTAGGTAATTGATTGGAATGAAAAAAACATTGTCATTATTATTGATCAGTTGTCTGAACCTTCATTCTGTTTCATTTATCATAATCTGCCTTCATCATTGGTAAATAGATTATCAATTTAACATATCCCGCCACTTGGGGGGAGGGGAGGGGGAGTTGTAGTTAAAAATCTCTTTGTGCTTCCATCTGTGATGAACTTATATGCACAATATCCCACAAGACCATGAACAGATTTATAGTTCTTATTGACATCATAGGTTCACCCCAGCAAGGTATATACCTGATTTGATTTGGGTGTGCATTGCTTAAATGGAAAGATCCAAGGACATCCTTGACCACTTTTAAAGATAAAAAGCTTGTGTGCAATATATTTTGTGAACCTCTTAATACATTCAAGATTTAAATCAGAAGAAAAAGACAAGGGGATATATCTACATGAGTCATATTGTTTCTATTAACTATAGCTGTTAGCGAAAATATAGAACATCGTTTATGAACTTATAATAACAGGAAGAAATGCCATAACGAGATAGAAAAACTATACTTGACCAAGTACATAGTGGTAATCCTTTCTGTTATCCTTCTGTCAGAACTGATGTTCCTAACACCATATACACACAATTCTACTTTCACATTAAAAAGTCCACCAAACTTTTTGAGAGTTAAACATGTGTGAGAATTATATTCATGTTTCAGGTTTTATCTCGCTTTGTATCAGCCTTGTTGCCTTCGGAGCTGCTGTCTACTTAAAACTTCCTGTTGGTATTGTTTTGCAAAAGTTCACCCAGCTCATCACCACAGGAATCCTCTTCTCATTTGTTGTTAGCGTCATTCTTTATGTCCAGGCAAGGAGAGGACCTAACAATAAGTTAGCACCTGGAGGAAATACAGGTATTTATACAAATATGATATTTCCTTCATGGTCAAAGAAACATGATAAATTTATTTGTATAGATGAGTTGTTCAGTATTTTAAAATAAACATGTACTTTAACAAACACCTGAATGAAAAGTATGAATGTCATAATTTTGAATTAATTTTGCAAGACAAAATTTATGGAAGTTAACAGTGCTGAAACTTTTTCTTAGAAATGTGCACATTTTTTTCAGGCAACGTTCTGTATGATTTCTTCATTGGTCATGAGTTGAACCCTCGAGTGGGCAGTTTTGACTTGAAGTTTTTCTGTGAGCTGCGTCCTGGTCTAATTGGCTGGCTGATGCTAAACCTGGTGATGCTTACAGAGAAATACAACAAAGAAGGGGCTTTTCCTCCAGCTCTCACCATGGTTGTGGTGTTCCAGGCACTTTATGTAGCTGATGCTCTTTGGTTTGAGGTACAGTGAAAGTCACTTATTATATTTTCTGATATTATGATATCCTGCTGAGCTGTACCTTGTGAAACACAAATCTGCTAATTGTCGCTGGAGTATTACAGAAATTGGTCCAAACCTCAGAGGTGCTTCCAGATTTATACAAAGGAATTACCTTTGCAGTTTTCCATTTTATAGGAAAACAACCATTTTGAATACTAAGATTCATTATATATGATAATTAGCAAACAATAGAGATCAAATCATCACCTACCTGTGCCAGTTGCAGTCTGCCAAAACATACACACTCAGACAGAGAAGATAGTTCTGCTTTGAATGATGGAGAAAATACAGCTGTTTATGCAGAGTTTCTGTATGTAACAGGACACCAAATGCTGTCCATTTGGGAATATATTTCCTTCTAAATTAGATTTTATTGTCAAATTCATAAAAAAGATTATGTTCTATTTAAATAATGTATTGCCATGATTATGTTACTTCAGTTTTAGGCCATCAAATAAGTTTTATTCACAAAAATGATAAGTGGATGTAATAGGATACCAATTTTGCAATCAACAAGTTTTTCAGGGTATAAAGATTATCAGTATTATGTTTAAAGAATTTCATCACTCGATGATGATTTTATTCACCAGTTGCAATTATGGTGTCCTGCATTACATCCAATTAAGAATCCATGAGTTCATGTTACATCCCAGACATATTTCTATGAAAAATAGATACTCCTGTGATACACCAGAAAATTTCAATGTTAAAAGTAATGTGATGCAAAGTAGTTTTACATAGAATATTGTCTCTACACATTTCATCATCAAAGTAATACATCTATTGCAGAATGGAAAGACGTAACAAAGACACTAGATTGCGTTGGTGTCAAAGGAACCACTAATGACATAATATGCCACATACTTCTTATCCACCATTTGTTACATGTAAAAAGGTCTTTCTTGTATATTTTGGGTTTTCTTGTGTTATATGAGGCTGAGAATCAAACATGTCGGTCACATTGAGAGTAATTCATCATGACATAACAGTGGACATTAAACCACATCAAACAATATAAGCAAACCTCGGCTAAAATTGGTCATGTTACAGCACAACATTTGATTGGTTGTTGATCTTCAACTGTCATTTTGCGGTAAAATATATTAAATATTCATCGACTTGTTATACTGGACAAATTCTGACATTTCAAACAACGTTTTCAACGGTTGGCTGACATATTCATCTAATGTCATGGATGTAACATTCGACTTTCATTACCGCCACTCCAGTATATAGGTCATCTTTTGCATCGTGGTAGTGCAGAGATATGTTAAACAGCCGGAAACCAATCTGTGATATGTGCCTCTAACAGGATGTTGTAAAACATGTATACCAACGAACTCTTAATGAGAGATAAATCACTGTAGTTTCATTGTCCAGGACATAACATTATGCCACAATTTACAAAAGCGCTTAATGATTTAATTTCTTTAAAACATGTTCAGAGGTTTTTCACTACATTCTGGTGTTGATACCATTGTAGAATGCCATTTTGACTACTATGGACATCATTCATGATGGTTTTGGATTCATGCTTGTGTTTGGAGACCTTGTTTGGGTGCCCTTCCTCTACTGTCTACAGACACGCTTCCTGTCACTCTATAGTGTCAAGATGGAATGGTACTGTCTGGTCTTTATTGGCATCCTCAATTGTAAGTACTGTTACAACAGAGAAACCTGTTATGTTATCCATTGTTCAATATTAACCAGAACCCATTCATGATATAAAAGCTACAAGGTCACAATCTTAGTTCAGTTTTCAAATTGTTCTGCATATAGATTTAATATAGTTATCAATAGATTATTGCTATTTACAGAAAATCCATCGTAGAAAAGAAATATATTTAAAATGAGAAACTAGAGGCTTTTCCTCATGTTACGTTCAAATATACACAGGTTATGAATTCAATTTCTTCAGTTGTGTTTTTAATCATTAATTATTTACATATTTTGAAATTAATGTTGCCACATTCTTTTCAGTGATTGGCTACTACATATTCAGAGGAAGTAATTCTCAGAAGAATGAATTCAGGAAGAATCCCTACAACCCAGCTCTAGCGCGTGAGTTTTTCCCTATGAATTCCTGAAATACTCTGTCCGCAGTAGCTCAGAAGCCAAGAGTCTCGATATGTTTCTCCTGAATCTTCAACACACCTTTATTGAGAATGTTAAATGCAGTTTTTTTTAGAAATAAGTGGAAATCGAAAACATTTCTGCTTCAGATCGAAAAACCATTAGTTCTACGCTATAATGGATATCACAATGTAATTGGATGGTCAACATAGATAACTACATGTATTTATATTCAGTCTGAGACTATGTTGGTGTTTTTTCAGATCTTGAGACTATCCCAACTTCGTCTGGCAAATGCTTGCTGGTTTCTGGATGGTGGGGACTCTGTCGCAAGCCTAATTACCTAGGAGACATCCTAATGGCCACTGCCTGGTCCCTCTCATGTGGTAAGTCATTTAGTTCCTTGTAATGGTTGTAGATATCACAACTTGTCTATTTCTTTAGATAAATTAGTTACTGTAAAATGCAATATTTGAATTTCATGTTAAAAATGGCAAACCAACAGTATGGATATTGTTTGTCATTATCTGAATGGGCTGTTTAAGGAATGGTGAATCAAGCAAAGAAATGAATAAGTAAATGAATAAATTCTAATTTACTATCATTTGCTGAACTGTTTTAAAGCTATTACCTGATGATCTAGAACCATCCTGTTTCCTCTGTTTTGGATCCTCAACAATCTGAACTACCTTGCAATTTTCTCTGTCTGATCATTTTTCTCCCTATTGAAGATTTAGAACAGCTTGTCAACTTTAGGAAAAGAAAAATAGTTGAATATTTTTTACTTGTACTAGTATTTTTAAGCTATAGCCAAATAAATAACTGGTTAGAAATTTGTATAACAAATTGTTTTTGCTGTCAACTAGCTGTAACTGGAAACATTACTTCATTCAAAACATGTCTGGATGGAAAAAACTTGATGGTGAAAACATTGTTAATGAAAAATCAAACAGTAAACTGGGCATCTTAGTGTCGCAACATGTAATAGCTGTTAGTACATTTGAAAGTGTTAGACTGTAAGCCATATTCTCTTACAAACTTTCCTTTTTTGGGGAAAAAGCACACATTTGTTAAAACATTTGGTTTTGTTTTAGGGTTTTCTACACCAGTGGTTTACTTCTATCCTGTGTACTTTACCATCCTGCTGATCCACCGGGAATACAGAGACTCAGAACAGTGCCAAAAGAAATACAAGGCCAGCTGGGACCGTTACTGTGAACGAGTGAAATACAGAATATTCCCATACATTTATTAGTCTTACCAGTAGTTTTATTACCTACCTGTAGGCAGTACTAAAATACTCCACAGTATTTAGTTATTGTTTGTATTCATGTGTAGTACAAATTTTTCTGTTATCATTTCCCATTGATTTATTTTGTTTTGTTTATTGCATTGTTCAAGACTAGGATATTCTTTTCATTTTCTTTTTTTCTGAAATATTTTAAAATTTTTAATATTTTATGATTTTTTAAAGTGTTTTTATAGTGTAATTCATCAGATGAGATTTCCATTGACATAAAAAATGCAATAACCTTGTGTGTAGAAATATTATTAGAGTAAAGTTACATTTACTTTGTGTTTTAATACTAGCGTCTGGAAATCATTTTCCATTTTCCTTTTAGTAGAAAATGGTCATTGACCTGAATATTAAAATATTATTGATTTTTACCTTTATTATTTTTATCAAAAATAGTGCCTTTGAGAAGAAAAAAAAAGCTTCTAACTGCCATTCCCAGATTACTAGAACACACTTTTTTCATAAGATGCATATTTCTTGAATTTTTTCTTTTCATACATGAAATTTCTGTCTACCAATATCGAGAGAGCATCTTTCAGTAGCTATCAAAAACTTTGAAATAAATTATGCAATGAAATAAAATGATGTACAGAATGGGTTTTGTCATTGAATAGTTTGCAAATCAACCATACATGATAAAAGAAATCAATTTTTGTCATCCTTTACATCAATATCAGAGATTTCTGAAAAACTTTATAATTTGGAGGATGAGAAGGTATGTGAATATGTGTGTATGTTTTGTATAAAAATGTGAATTTAACACCAAAATAATGCTCCAAACATTTTCTTCAAAAAAAATGTGAAATCTAATCAAGGCTCTTATAAATATGGGGATAGGAGAAAAAATTGTTTATATTGTGAGTCTCTGGGAAAACTTCCCCTTTCTATTGTTGATGATTTATCTGAAATATTCAGTTTTAATTTGAGTGATTGTAAATGTCATGATTAAGGAGCTCAAACTGCAATACAACATTCTCAGGAAAATCACAATCCATTTCTGCAGTACTGTGAAAGATCTCAACATTGAATATAGTCTAGTGAAAGGGAACATAGTGTCCAGGGTAATTTATTTGCTGGACATGATGAAATCATGTGTATTAGGATTTGCTGGATGTAAATGTGTAGTATGTACATAGTCTCAGCATTTTAATATAAAGTGTACTGTATATAGAATGGTGTTTGTACATATTATTGTATTCCAATGTTGTAATAAAACTTTTAGCCTGTATATAATTAGTCACTTTTATGGATGTTTAAAATAAAGCAGCTTATCAAGCATCGACAGTGGTCCAATGTTTGGAGTAATAACATTAAATAACAGCACTGTAAATTGGGATATTTTGGTAGGGTTATATTGTGGAGGTTACTCTTTATTCTATTTAAATGTCATACATGGAAAATGTAGATTGATTGATCTGGAATGAAAATGTCGGATATGTGTTGAAGAGAAGAAAAGTTTGGCACAACATAAAAATTGGACACCAGTAATATAACCTTGTCCATATTGAAAATATCCCAGTTAAACAGTAATCTTGTTTGTTACATAATGAAACATTTGAAAATGTTACTTCACGTTATGAAAAATTAACACAAAATGTTCCAGATAAAGATTGTATGTATATTTGCCATGTCTGTGTAAACACAGTCCCAGTATAATTATATTCACTGCAGAAATACAGCTTGATTTTAATTACAATACTTTTGTTGTGTTTTTTTTTACTACACCAATGAAGAGTTGGCCCCAGTGACAAAAGTAATAACATACCATACATTGCCATTAAAAGGTAGTTTATACATGTAGTACAAGTTCTTGGTTTTGTACCAAGTACTAGAAAGAGAAGTGAAAATTAGGTTACAGCAGAGGTAAATGTATACTTGAAAATAAGTTGGGATGGTCAGATGGCACAGTGGTAATGCATTCCCCTTTTACCCATGAACCTGTGATCCGATTTCCAGATCAGATGTGAATATGTGTGGGATCACCTGGCTGACCCCTTTTTTATCATACACAGCCTATTTTGAGCAAGAAATTTTGTAAAGTGTTGACAAATGTCAGCTGTAAATAACTGATGATGGGTATCATCCACATTTATGATACGGAATGCATTTATTCCACATTGAATATGTCTCAAAGTTTTCTGAAGATTCCTTTAGTAATTGCCAACAAATAACTTTCTAACTTTATCACTGGTGCCTGACTTGAATATGTATGCTATATCAAAAGGTACTGTGTATACATTTTGATAATGTGCAGCAAGTTTCAAGAAGACCTTTCCAATAGTTTTGAGCCCACCGTAAGATTTTGATCTATTTAAATCGTTCTAGCCATTGTCCATCCTTCCAAAAACAATTTTCATCACTATTTCTTGAAATGTTTAGAATAGTTCTTTCTCAATTTTCATGTTCTTTAGGTTTCCCTTGGTCCCAATTAGACCCTTGTGATTTTGTTGATGCTCAGGAAAAAAGGAGGAGGATGTGCGGCCATGTTTGATTTTGATCGTGAAAAATTTGTCATGTGACAGTGATGCTAAGGGCCCAAATTGCCAACATCCTGGAGGCAATTGAGGAAAATCTAAACTGGTTGAAATAAATATCAGAGACTAGATGGGAAGGTGCACGTAACCAAAAATTGAAAAAAGAGGGTGAAAATCAGTAGTGAAGGATTTTAAAAGAATGTACTTGTGTATACACTTATAGATTTCAAATGAGGCATACAGGTTACTGCAAACCTTGAGGACTGAAAGTTCACCGTCAGTCTCTATCACCTGCAATCTGAAGATTGAACAAAATACTCCCAATTAATAGCCAACCATTTACAATTTGTAAACGCTCTTTCTTGAGATCTGGATGGATCAATGCAGCTTCCATTTGGTCCTTATTTGTGCTTTTCTGAGCAGAAACAACTTTCATATGTTTTGGAGCGAAGTCACAGGAAAGAAGTGCAAAGGTCCAATTTTTTTAAAGAACAAATAAAGATAAAATAATAGATGTCAAGATCACTCTGGGATCTCTGGTAGTGAACTTTTAAACTTCAGACGTCTCAAGGTTGCTGGTGATCATTTTAAACATGGAAACGTTATTCAAATCCGGCCTGTGTTACCAGTTCCATTACTGATTTGCATTAATGTAAAGGGCAATCTTTGGGACCACCTATTATTATCGACACACAAAATGGTTAAGGACTATGCTCTCAATATAACGGTAACATATCATGTCCTGAGAGCTGGATTAGTACATTCAAGCATTGAAGTATAAAATGTAGCATGTACAATGCACATTTTTTTTGTTTCCGCTAATTCGTTAGAGAAAATCCATGAGAAATGGCAATAAAATGATTGTTTTTGATTGGACAGCGTGGTAGTTTCTAATAAACGAACGGAGCTAAGAATGGGGAAAAGTTATTCTTCTCATTGTTACAGTTCCACGAGTTATTTCCCTTCCCTTTAAACTGAAGCGTGTTCGTGAGTCAGAGTATGAAGTACCCGGATATTGGATTTCGACTCATATAATTTTTCAGTGATCTGAACTCAAAACATTTCTTTGCGGAGAACGACAGAGTTCGCCTTGAGGGCAGGAGTTGGCCATTTCGCCATAAAATGGCGGATACATCAGAATCTGACACCACTGAGGTCCAGTCAGTGGCAGATACCACTGTATTTTCAGAATATCTGTGCAGAATTGTTCCCGTTTTGCTGGAAGATAGGGAGTCTGCGTCTGCAAACCTGAAAACTGCTTTGGTGGAAAAACCTCACGTGGAAAGCATAAAAAAATTTCTCGGAGACCCACAAGTGCCAGTGTTGTTAGTACAACGGTTATCTACCAAAGGTAAAGTATCAAACGATAAAATAAATTATTTATATGGCGGCTAAAAAAAAGGAGGCGTGGCTTAATTTTCAGTAAACTTTGCAATTGATGCTCCTGTCCATGCTATAAAAGTATTATACATAAAATGGAGAGCATCCCTTTCTAATTTTCCGACTAAGACCACTACAGACAATTGAATTTAACGTTACACATTTTAGGCGACGTTGCAGACATCACATGACAAATTCTTATCATAATCAATAGCATGACTCACTGGCTGCAGTCTATCTGCAGAGTATAAGTTTGAGACGTGTTTAAGTAATTCGGTCATGCCTATTATTATCGTGAAGCAGTAAAAGAATTGCACTAAAGCCATTTTATCCGGATGGACAAGCCTATCTAACCATTAAAATAGTCAGAACCGTTCCTGACCGAATTTAACGTGTCTTTGATGGAGAAAAATCTCTAGTAAAACTTCAATATTCAATTTATGGTTGAATTAAATCAGTTCAACAAATGCTCTGAAAATAGGATGCAGAATGCATGAAGTTTTATTAGGCAGGTATGTTTAAACAATTGAACATCAACCATACAGTGTTATAAATGTATAAATGGTAACATCGATAGAATGAATACCTCAGTTAATTATTTGTAGTAATAAAATTTTGAAGTGTCTAGGTATGACTCAGAAAAAGTTTTTATGTAAATAAAGCAGGTTGAGGGATCTACATTCAATAGAAAACAGTGTACCTGAAGGAAACGCAGGGGGTTGAATTGTTTAAGACACAAATTTGGTACTGCCTCACATTTGCAATCTGTCTCCAAGCTCTGCTGGACAGTTCAGTCTTCTTATTATTCACTACTTACTATTTAGCTATGTGTTTTTTTTACTTCGTCAACTGATTTGCTCATTTTTAGTGTATTGTGACAGGATGGAATGTGCAGCCAGACTTATTTGGCATTTATTCTTCAGTTTGACATCACTATAATGTCTGCATCACAGGGAGGCTAATAAAACATATTGCAGCCACCTGAAAACACAGCAGTCCTTAAATGACAGCAGATGTTAAAATTACATTAAGGAAAACAAAATAAGAACCAAACAAACAAAATCCCTTACATCAAACCTCTGGTCAGTTCGAAAAGGCATGTTGTTCAAACATATTTCTCAAAATTAAATTGATAATTTTAAATCATCCACAGTTAAGCAAGAATCTTGAAACTTGGCATATACATTAGTCCTACAAAGGGGATGTGCATTGTACCAAATTCATGGCCCTTAACTGCTCAATTATAGAGTTACTGTCCTTTGTTGAAACTTCATCTCCAGTGCATAATTTTGCTTGCATTTAAACTAGGATAACAAAACTTGGCGTAGACATTGATCATGCAAAGATGATGTGCAGTGCACCAAATTCAGGGCCCACAATCCCTTCATTACAGAGTTATTGCCCTTTGTTAAAATTTTGTATCTGGAGCATTAGTAGTGATTACTTTACGTTTGAACTAGGATATGGGAATGTGATAAATGCATTAGCTATTCATACAAAACAGGGTGCAATATATAGCAAAGTCAGGGCCCATGACTACACTGTAGTTATTGTCCTTTGTTAAAATTTTGTCTCCAGTAAATTAATTTTTGGGGAGCATTATCAGTTTCACTGATCTCTGGTCTGTCTAGTAATAGGTTGAACCCTTTCTAGTTTGTTTCACTTACATTTTGAATTGTTTGAACATATCATGAGACTGCATGTTTAACTACTGATAAAAGCATCAGTGTCTCAATAGATGCTCCATGCTGTCACTATTCACATTGACATTAACTCTGTGGGCAGTAGGCTGTAAATGACCATTGTAAGCAATTGATAGCATCAAAATATACACACATGTGTAACTTAATAAGGATTGATATGTATTATGATTTCTTTCACATCTTGCTGTAACATCATGCGCACACCAGCTGACACCATTTGAGGCTCCAACTCTGTATTTCATGCTAAGTGATCTGTAAATATATAGTGACAACGGGATGTCAGCATGTGTTTCATCAAAGAACAATATTGTTTGACTTCTTCACATTTTGATAAGATAATCACATCCAGACTCTTTCAATGATTGTAAGATTCATAAAGATTTTAACAAACATTGATCTGTAGTCAATAAAGTCTCAATTACCACTCCACATACTGATATGTCAACATGAACTTCTGCCAACACAAGCAGAAATTATTATGCTTTTTATGAGCTTTCTTTTTCATCACAGTATCCAACGTTATGAAGATCAAAATGAAACTTATGATTTCATAACACATATTACAGAACAGTAAGTGTTTCAAGAGATAATAATTTTATAATCAACAATTTTCCCCCCAGAAAATGTCATTTTCAACTGGTATTTTCCGTCTATGCTAAAATCATATCTTGATCTGTGATTTTGTACTGTAAACTGTGTTCCATGGATGAAATGTTCTTACAGTGGAACTTCTCTAAATGGACCATGCATGGAATATGAATATTTGGATGGTTTAAGGAGGGTTCGGTTTGCAAAAGTGAACAAAATTGACCAGTCCAGACTTAAATATAATTGACCAAATTCTATTCTGTATATGATATTAACATTTCTTTGAGCATTTACACTGCACCTGTCAAACTCTAAACAGAAAAAAAATTGTGTAGAGTAAAAATGTTTTGATAAAGTGGAAAAAAGGGGGTGGGTATGATACCAGTATGCAATATGTGACTACTTGAGAAGAAATCTATGCGTTGTCCAGGCCTAGGGTTGTCAGAAATTACCTTACATACGACTGACCCCAGCTCAAGTCAGATGATTGGCTTGCCTGAAAGTGTTTACAACTGATATATTTGATGAATAGATATTTTGTTGATCTGTATAAAAAATCATTTAAAACCGCACTCCAGAGCTGTTTCCATTTTTTGTATGTGTTGAAATATTATTCTATAATTGACAATTTAGATGCAAAACTGCAACTTTCTTGCTTTGAATAAGTACTTATTTTCACTTTTAGCTGTTACTCACTTTAGTGAAACAATGAATTTGTTTGAATTTGTTTCATTTTGTTGTTAGTGATAAATATAATGTTTATTATCACTATGCTAAAAAGGATATTCTGTACATCAGCATTTTGTGCAGCTTCTAAAGGTCATCGGTTTTTGAAAAGGAATTTGGAGGCAGTCGCACTGTATTGCATCTATCACAAGTTATTGATTAGCATGCTTGATAGCATATAACTTGCCACTCTGTGATATTTAGTTGGAATCATTTGACTGATGTTTTCTGTTTCAATAGCTTTAAGATTAACTTAGTCTTTCATATTTGCAATATATCAGTTATATCCAAATGCTGGATAGTAAACTCATTTGTTGACATTGGTCAACATTGTTAGATTTTCTGGTGCCATGCTGATACAACTATTTAATTTTGATGCCAATTCAATGTAAGCACTTAAAAACTTAATTCTTTGACAGTTTTTGGTCAAACTTTATACAAAGATGAATTATGAAGATGCTGGACATCATATTTTGGGGCCCAAAGTCAAGGCCAAGGTCACCTTTGTTATAAATAGAAAATCATTAATTGATTCCTGATTTTGGTCAAACTTAATTCAACCATCAGTTATGAGTATACTTTGGACAAGGTTATATGTCAGGATTTCGAGGTCAAGGCAAAGGTCACCCTTGCTGTATATAGTAAATCATCAACTGATTCAACACTTGAACTTATTTCACTTGTCAGTTGGGGCATTTATGTCTTACAGGCATTTTCTATTGTTAGTTTGTACAGTTTCTTTTTGTTAAATCATTATGTTGTATGGAAAACTGAAACACAGAGCTTAATAATCGTCAGATTAATGGTACAGTCCAGTAGGATGAAGTCTTATTTACTGATTCAGTGGTTATGGTCACTGTTACTGTCAAATTTGAAATAATAGATCAGGGCATGACTGGCCTTTTAAGTTACCGGTAAACATTTTGAGGATTAAGTGAAATTATCTCAGATGCTTTTGATAAATTTCCTATTTTTTTCTTTTGTGTGAACAGATGAATCTGAGGATGTTGCTGAGGGAGATGGGGACAATGAGGGAACTGTGGCCTATCACATAACATCTACTGTCAAGTACTCCAGTTCAAAGATCTGCAGGTAATTAGTACAAGTGTATACCATGGCTTTGTACATCATGCTGTAGTCTTTTATCATATACCAAAAGACATGAATACTTGTATTAAAAGGAAAGTAAAAGTTGATGATGGTTTAAATGATTTGAAATAAATGGTATGTAACTTATTTCATTGAATATAAAAATATTAGTGAAAAGTATTACTGTATAATTGCCTATGTATGTGGCAGATTTAATCTAGCTAACTTTAAGTTCACTGAAAATAGTGCAAATTCAATTACCTGAATATTTATGGTGAATTGAAATTTCTGGGACTGTATATGGTATGCCTGTATTTATATTAATAGGTATATTTATCTGTCTTCTGAGAGAAAAATGACTAGATGGTGTTGTGCAAAATTTAATCCTCATAAACTTGTTCTAACTGGTACTACCACAAAAACATAAAAAGTAAACAAATGTTCAGAATCATCAAGCTCCTACTCCCCATGATAGTATCAGTATGGGGCATATCTACTAATTAGAATGACCTCCTGTACATTTTAGATCTATGCAATATCTTATGTATGGTTTTTATATGTACATCTAATGAGGATGAGACTTAAATGAATTTTTTATACTATTACTTGGTACTCTGTAGATTTCTTCTGATATTCAAATACTCCGTACTAAAACTCTGTACTAAAACAGAGTTTCAAAGTATGATATTTGTATCAAGTTATGAATTTCTGACTTTGAATATTTCTAGCATGGTGCTCATCAAGAGAGGGCCCATAGTGGAAGCAGACAAGTCCTTTCCCTCACAGCTTAGGATTATGAACTTCAGTGAAGGCTCACCATATGAGACACTCCACTCCTACGTTGCCAATGCTGTGGCCCCATTCTTCAAATCCTACATCAAGGAAACTGGAAAGGCTGAGAGGTCAGTGTTAATTGATAATTGATATATTGACCACAGGTGTGGCATCACTGGTGTAACATTGGTCTGAAACTTTCAATCGTGCCATGTGTAATAATGAATGAGAATGGCTGTCTAAATTGATTGAATATATATCAGAGTTGGTAATTTGTCTTTTATCAAAGTGATATGTAAATGTTTTTACACAAAATATACTTTTGTCAATAAAACACATTTATTTAACAGTGACTGTAAAAGTTACCTGCAACAGTTTCTATCATGAAAGTGTTTAAATAAAAAAAAATCTGAAGGTTTTTTAGCATATGGTTACACACGATGGCTAGAACAGTTTTTTCCAGATCTGTCATGACAGTTTTGAAGTATTACTTTTGCTTCTTTAAAAAAAAAGAGTCACTGATGCTCATTAATTTTAATCCCTAGGGATCTGTCATGACAGTTTTGAAGTATTACTTTTGCTTCTTTAAAAAAAAAGCGTCACTGATGCTCATTAATTTTAATCCCTAGGGATGGTGATAAAATGGCCCCTACTGTTGAAAAGAAAATTTCTGAGCTGGAAATGGGCCTTCTTCATCTACAACAGAACATAGACATCCCAGAGATCACTCTGCCCATCCACCAGGTAGTTTCTAGTGTCATCAAAAAATGTGGAGAGGAGAATAAAAAACCCAAGGTGGAGGATTTTGGGGACAAAGTGGAGGATGCTCAGTTTCTTAATGCTCTACAAAGTGGGGTAAACCGCTGGATAAGGGAAATCCAGAAGGTAAGAACACTTTTTGGTCAAATGCTAAAGAAATCAGAATGGAAGAACTAGGGTCAAAAAGTGCTAATTTATGTAATTATCTTAATTTATGAACTGCTGCAGTCTTTTTGAAACATTTTAAGTTGATTTATGAACTTGTTAAATCTTTAAGTAAGGAAAATTTGAAATATTGGATCAGTTTTTGTTCCTGACATGTGAAAATAAATGTAATTTTTGCTCTGTTTTTACAGGTGACTAAGTTGGACCGAGATCCAGCATCAGGAACTGCTCTCCAGGAAATCAGCTTTTGGCTTAATCTAGAGCGAGCTCTCCTGAGGATCCAAGAAAAACGTGAAAGCCCTGAAATTGTTCTAACTTTGGAGATCCTCAAACATGGAAAAAGATTCCATGCTACCGTCAGTTTTGACACAGATACAGGTCAGTTATTATTGCAAGGATTGATAGTTTTGTAGATGAATTTTAATTGTGGTACACTGTAACAATTTTTTCTGTTCTAAAGGAGAATTACAAATGAAAATATTAGGTATGATTTTATGTTATGTGGTATGAATGTGTTTAAATTATTATATTGAGATTTTGTCAATGGAAACTGTTATACACAGGTCTTAAAACTGCCATGGCCACCGTGAATGACTACAACCAGCTGATGAAGGACTTTCCTTTGAATGATCTTCTGGCTGCATCAGAACTAGATAGAATTAGAGTGTCAGTACAGGCAATCTTCCTGCACCTGAGGAAGATCCGACCAACAAAGTATCCCATTCAAAGAGCACTGAGACTGGTGGAGGCTATCTCTAGGGACCTCAGCTCACAACTTCTCAAGGTAAGGTAACCCAGTGCTATGAGATCTGTGGAGGTTATCTTTAGTGTCCACAGCTCACAGCTTACAAAATCATGGGCACATTAAAAAAAAATTTTGAAGGTAAGAAAATATAATCATGATCTAATTATTGGCATCATTGAAGATCAAAACAGAATTATACTTTGATAAAAAATTCTATTTTATGTTATTGATAATTTTGCTTTCAATTTTTTTAAGCAAATAGTGACATACTTCATTTGTATGTTATTCTTTATGGAAAGAATTAACAATCTAATGCATTATGTTGTGTGGAAAATGCCATTTTATTTGCTGTTTTTGTAGGTGCTTGGAACTCGGCGCTTAATGCATATTGCATATGATGAGTTTGAGAAGGTGATGAATGCATGTTTCGAAGTATTTGGGACATGGGATGATGAATATGACCGGCTCCAGGGACTACTGAGGGACCTGGTGAAGAAGAAGAGAGATGAACATTTGAGGATGGTGTGGAGGGTGAACCCGGCCCACAAACGTCTCCAGGGAAGACTAGAACAGATGAGAAAGTAAGTGACTCAAAGTGGGACCATTTCACATTTGATAACAGACCATTTATAAATAAAGTAAGAAACTCTTTAAAATTGAAGGTAAGCATGAAACATAAACAATAACTTTTCATTTTATGACTGTAGATTTGGTTGAGTTTTGTACTGAATGTTCCTGTTGTTTTCCAGGTTCCGGAGGCAGCATGAACAATTGCGACAAGTCATTGTACGTGTCCTTAGACCAGCAGTCATCTCCTCTGGACGAGCTACTACCCCAGGACAGGACGATGCAGAAGCCAAGACCATTGAACCCATGGTAGATGAAGCAGCAGATGCCAATGCCATTGAGGTAAGCCAATAAATAGTTTAGATTTAGAAAAAACACCATCACATTTTTTTCTTTTGCATGTTCTCATTTGAATTTGAATTTTTCAAATTGATGACTATTTCAAATAGTTTTTTTTGATTGTGTGCATTGTGACAGGAGGTGAATCTCGCATATGAGAATGTGAAGGAGGTAGATGGACTGGATGTGTCTAAAGAAGGTTCAGATGCCTGGGAGGCTGCCATCAAAAGGTGAGTTAGAACTTAAAATTGTTTATCTTGTTTGATCATATAGTTGTAAATGCAGTTGATGAGCTGATGTCTCCACATGATGTAGTGTATGTCAATTCTACCTACATGTGATATGCGTCAACATGTAACACTTGGTGTAGTCGACACTTGGTCAAGCTTCTATACGGCTTGATCATAGACTACACCTGCTGTTCCCAGTAATATATGAAACATACTTTATTATTTTCTTCATGAATTATCACAATGATAAGGATGAATATTATGATAAGGATGTAAAGTATTTGCAGTATTGATGAAAAAATTAATAGATAAAATTATGAATGTTTCCAGGTATGACGAGCGAATTGACAGAGTGGAAACCCAAATCACAGCTCGTCTGAGGGATCAGCTAGGGACAGCCAAAAATGCAAATGAAATGTTCCGAATCTTCTCACGCTTCAATGCCCTGTTTGTGCGACCACATATCCGTGGAGCAATCAGAGAGTACCAGACCCAGCTCATACAGAGAGTCAAAGATGACATTGAGTCACTTCATGAGAAATTCAAGGTAATTGTCGACAGAAAAGAAAAATTATTGCTGAAAAATTCTTCTTATGTACACTTTCATTATAGATTTCAAGTGAAACATGACTATGTAGGTTTATAGAATTATTTCAAGTATATATCAAGCAGATTTAAAGGGTTTATTTTTTGTTGCTTACAATAAAGTTGGCTGTGTGGTTCACTTAAATGTTCAATATGTGAAGAAAAAGTTCAGCTGGATTTTACATTAATGATTCAAAATGCCCAGAATAAGACTTACTGAATGTTTACGCAACTGAATGTCTATGCAACAGGTTCAGTATGCCCAGAGCAAGGCCTGCCGTATGAGTAAGGTCCGAGATCTGCCACAGGTGTCTGGTCGTATCATCTGGTCACGACAAGTAAGTATACAATTTATATCAACTTTTTATGAATCCATGCTACTGACTTTCTAAAGTTTTGGTTGGGTATTACTATTTATTACTGTCTATATGGACATATAGACACTGACAGCATAATTAGCACTGAGGCAAACATTTATGATGTAAAGAAAACTTATTGTCATCAACAGTCAATCAGTTTACAAGTGGCTAACAGTGTTGATGTCAATTATGATATGTTGTTATTTTATTCAGATTGAGCGCCAGCTGAATACCTATCTGCGTCGTGTGGAGGATGTTCTTGGGAAAGGTTGGGAGAACCATGTAGAGGGACAGAAACTCAAGGCTGATGGTGACAGCTTCCGCATGAAACTCAACACTACTGACCTGTTTGAAGACTGGCAGCGAAAGGTGATGTAGCAAAGAAATTTTCGACCAGAATTCAGTTCTTTCTAACTTAACACATAACAAAAATGGCAAAGAAAGCTCTGAGTATTTTTTGAAGACCAGATGCGACTATAAGAATTATATTTGTAGAGAAATAAGAAGCATAGGAAATAATTGATAGTAAACTTGTGCATCAAACTATCTTTTTTCCTGGTTTCAGGTCCAGCAACGCCAGCTTGTGGTCACAGGTAGAATTTTTGTCATCATCAGTGTCAAGTCCAAATCCATGGCAAAGGGCAACATCCTCAAGCTTGGAGTCAACTTCCAACCAGATGTCATTAATCTGTCTAAAGAGGTTGGTTAAATAATCCTTTTTTGTCATCAATAACCATCCTCTTGATGGAGTTCGATATTTTTCTCCCAGATGAAACTGTGGTTTTGTATTTTATTCTCTCATGACTTAACAAAAGATCTCAAATTGATAAATTGAATACTTTCTGCTTCCAAAGTTTGTTTCTTACACTTCTTTTATTTCTATCACCAGGTTCGTAACATGAGGTGGCTTGGATTCCGTGTTCCTCTTGCAATTGTCAACAAGGCACATCAGGCTAACCAACTGTATCCCTTTGCTATCTCCCTGATAGAAAGTGTGCGCACCTATGAACAGACACGCGAGAAGGTAAAGCTATGATGGAACAATTTACATAATTGATTTTGAGATGTTTGTAATTATTATTGATGGCATATAGGTAACTTGTTGAAACTATTGTTATATACTAGACCTATTTCATCGACTGTAGAAGTGAAAAACCTTTTTCTTTTAATTCATGGCGAACTTCCATTCTCAGATTGATGAGCGTGCCTCCATCATGTTACTTGTAGCTGGTCTTCGCAAGGAGGTACAAAACCTGATTGCAGAGGTAAGATTTAAAAAGGATTTTGATCGAATGTGCAGGAAAAGTCCTTATTCGACAGGGCTTCTTTCAGGGATTTTTAAGACTGATAGTGGGGCCCATTCTGAATTCTTCTCAAAAAGGCCCCACCCAAAAACCAGTGAAAAAACCTTTTTCATGAAAACTCCTGTCCAATAGATTCCATGAAAAATGTAGCCATTGAATAATTGGTAACATCAAAACTTTTAAAACAGTTTATTCAAATTTTTATTCAGATTGTTGAAGTGACTGTCTTTTTTCTTGTTGAATGATAACTGATGTTGATTTGTACAGGGTGTACAACTGGTTTGGGAGTCATACAAGCTGGATCCTTATGTGCAGAGACTAGCTGACACTGGTTTTAACTTCCAAGAAAAGGTTTGAATTATTAAAAATGTTTGACTAGAAATGATAAAATGACTGTCAAATATTTCACATGATGTCTTTGTTTGAGAAGGCTTAATGTTATTTTAGAAAATTAATGCAAATCTAGTTTCAGTGCATGAAACTGCATTTATGTTCAGTCTGATAACATGTGGTTAGCAACATTTACCAAATGTGTTTGGAGGTAGGGAGTCTTTGCATGAAGTCTGAATTATTTGTCATGTTGATGGTCAGTTATTTATGTATTTGTTATAGGTGGATGACTTGGTAGCAATGGAGGAAGAGATTGAGCTGGAGGTTAAAGCTCTGGAGACGTGCGCCTATAGTAATGCTACCTTCAGTGAGATTTTGGGCAAGATACAGAAAGCTGTTGATAACCTCAGTCTGCATGGTTTCTCCAATCTACAGCAGTGGGTGGCCAAACTTGATCAGCAGGTGGGTAATCTTTCTGTTGTTAGTCTGGTAAGGAAGGTGCCAATTGAGAAGATTGATAACTGGAGTCTATTTGTGTGCTTTGTTTTTACACTTCTACTCCATGTAGACACTAAAAACTGTAACTACCTGTGTTTTTAATACCTAATGCTTAACCCTGTGTTACAGGTTGAGGCAAAGTTGGCCGCTCGGTTGGAGGCAGGCCTTAAAGCATGGACAGAGTGTCTGAAGCAAACCAAAGAAGATACCATGGATCACACCATGGACACAGATGCACCACAGCAGGTGGCTCATAAACCAGGAGGTGACCCCAACATCAAGGTAGATAGACTGCTTTTCTGTGTAGTTTGTATCTCTTGTATTCCGTATCTTTTTAATCAACTTTGGTGTCCAAACTTTTTAGTGTTTCTTTAAAACTTCAGTTTAAAGAGAACATTTTGTTAACTTTCAGTCGTTGGTCCATGAGCTGAGGATCACAAACCAACTGATCTATGTGAATCCACCAATTGAGGAGGCTCGTGTCAATATAATGCAGGAATTATTTGGTTGGGAAGCTGTCATCACAAGCCTGCCTCGTATCAGACATTCTAGGTACCAGGTATGTACTGCACCTCTCTGAAATACAGTAATGATCATCTTTGAGTTGAGTATATAACACCATTTTGTTCACAGAAGTGATAACATAATTGACAAGCCATTGCAATTTGGATGTTCATGGCTAAATTTTCAATCTTTAAGATAGCGTGATGTGAGAATAAGTGTTCACAAATCTACACATTTGTAATTTATTATTTTTTGTAGGTTGGCCTGGATGTGGAGTCAGAGTCCGAGACAACATACCGTAATGTTCTGACAAAACTGCCTAGTAGTCAGATTATTCTGGAGGATGTATACCAGGCTATAGAAGACACCATGAAGGAATTCTCTAGCTATGTTAAAGTAAGTACGATATTTCACTATTTTAAATTATTAAGAATATATTGATTTATGTGTGGTCTTGGCTGAGTTATCAATCTATGTTAAATGTGTTTTTTAAGTATGGCTTAGATACCAGTCACTGTGTACAACATTTATCTGACTTACCACTACTATGAAGTATAGGAGTATATTGATTTATGTGTGGTCTTGACTGATTTATCAATCTATGGTAAATGTGTTACAGGTGTGGCTTAGATACCAGTCACTGTGGGACCTGAACCCAGATGTGCTGTACAGTCGTCTTGGTAACAAGCTCAAGGTGTGGATGGCTACCCTTGAGGAAATTAAGTAAGTTATATAAAGTTAGAACTGACTGAAACTCATCATTCCTATTGTTACATGTTTTAACATTTATATTTCAAAATTCCCATCATTATATTGATACTTGGTATTTCATTTGTTAGAGCCTCAAGGAAAACTTTTGACACATCAGACACTCAGAAAGAGATTGGACCAATTATTGTTCAGTATGGCAAAGTACAGTCGAAGGTGAGCCTTAAATATGACTCTTGGCACAAAGAGGTTCTCAGCAAGTTTGGTACTCTCCTCGCCACAGAAATGCAAGACTTCCATGGAACTATCTCCAAGGTAAGTACCAACATGTAGTAACGAAAATTTTCATTGACATTATGACTTACTGTAATTGTAACACAACATTTGATTGGTTAATGAAAGTAATTTGTAAATGTATAACCAAGGTATACCATCAGCAAATTCCTCATTTGCATATTTAACCCATATTACAATTGATTGGTAATGATTTCATTGACCCTGACTGACCACAGATACGTCATGAAAAGTAGTGTAACCCGAAAAGGTCAATAATACATTAAGTGATACTTGTGTCAGGACAGAGTGATCCAGCTATCTAGTGAAAATGTAAAATTGACACTAAATGCCATGTCTTACTTATTCAAAAAATAATTCATTCAAATAGGGATCTCCCTGCTGTGTTTTGGAACTTATGGCATCAAAACTCCTGCAATTTGTGATTTACCTAGAGCACTTAATATATGAATGTAATTCTACATATGCATTGTACTTAGAAAACTTGCTTATCAGACACAAACTCATGTAACTCTGTTTCCATGTTAAAGTCAGAGACAGAATGTAAGTACACAAACTCATGTAACTCTGTTTCCATGTTAAAGTCAGAGACAGAATGTAAGTACACAAACTCATGTAACTCTGTTTCCATGTTAAAGTCAGAGACAGAATGTAAGTACACAAACTCATGTAACTCTGTTTCCATGTTAAAGTCAGAGACAGAATGTAAGTACACAAACTCATGTAACTCTGTTTCCATGTTAAAGTCAGAGACAGAATGTAAGTACACAAACTCATGTAACTCTGTTTCCATGTTAAAGTCAGAGACAGAATGTAAGTGTCCTTTTTAGTTACCTGTAAGCATATTCATGTTTCAGTCACGAACAGAACTGGAGCAACAGTCTATAGACACAGCCAACACTTCAGAGGCAGTGTGTCTTATCACTCAAGTCCAGGCTCTCAAACGCAAAATGAAGACATGGGAGAAACAGGTGGAGGTGAGTACCTAACTCAATAAGTTACTCTTAGTGTTAATCAATATCAAAGATTTTAATTTAAGTTTTAATATTTACCTTAAATTAAAAATTTTCAGTAAAATCAGTTTTTTGCAGAAAAAGTCTTACTTTTCATTACATTTCATGACCTCTGATACGTATTTGTCATTGTGAATAAACTGTTTTTCTTACATGTCATACATATACAAGCAGTTTGTCTACATTAAAATTAAACCACCTGATTAAAATCTCAGCAGTAACTAAATAGGTAGTACTTGTTACATTACTAGATGTACAATGAAGGACAGAGGATTCTGGAGCGACAAAGATTCCAGTTCCCTGCCAACTGGCTGTACAGTGACAATATCGAAGGAGAGTGGGGGGCCTTCAATGACATCATGAAACGCAAAGACTCATCCATCCAGACACAAGTTGCCAGCCTTCAGATGAAGATCGTATCTGAGGACAAAATCGTGGAGAGTAAGACAGGGGACATGCTACAGGAATGGGACAAAGAGAAACCTGTTGATGTGAGTAGTCCACCATCTATAACAAGCTTGGCCTTAACTACACTAGATCATTCTGAAGAACCACTTACCAACAGATAGTTGGTTCATATCTCTTTTCGTGAAGATTAATCATTTTCTCTTTATATTTCATGATAAATTCTGTAGAAGATATAACCATTGATTATCCTGTTGTCCTTTGTAGGGAAACATGCGTCCAGACATGGCTACAAAGGCTCTGACAATATTTGAGGGAAAATTCACCCGTCTGAAGGAGGAGAGGGACAATGTTGCCAAAGCCAAGGAAGCATTGGAGCTATCTGAGCCTGGTAAGGGTGGCAAACACTAGGTAAAATTGAGCCTTGAAATGGCGAGAAAGGATAGTCTAGATTCGCTAGGTAAAAGGGGGTCTGGAAATGCAAGATATGAGAAGTTCTGGAGTTGCTATGGAAGGATGGGGATTGGAATGCTCGGTAAAGTGGGCTTAGAACAGTTGGATAAGGATAGGGTCAGAAAGGCAATGAAAGAATTAGGTTGATATACCAGGGAAGAGTGGGACTAAAAGTGCTAGGAAAGGATTGAGCTGGAAAAGCTAGGTAAGGGTGATCTTTGAAATGTCAGGGAAGGGTTTAGCTGGCCATATGATAACAAAACTTTACTTGAACCTTTTTGCTTGTTACAGGTCAGCTTAGTCCCAGTGAGGAACGTGTCCAGGTTGCTTTAGAGGAGTTACAAGATCTCAAGGGAGTATGGGCTGAACTGTCTAAGATCTGGGAACAGATAGATGAGCTTAAGGATAAACCCTGGCTGTCTGTGCAGCCCAGAAAGGTAAGGCGAAGCTCACAGATGAATCTATCTGTCTGTACATTCCATTCAAGTAAAGATGAAACTCACAGACAAATTTGTCTGTGCAGCCTAGAAAGGTAAGATAAAACTCAGAAATATCACAGTCTGTGCAGCCTAGAAAGGTAAGATGAAACTCAAAAATATCACAGTCTGTGCAGCCTAGAAAGGTAAGATGAAACTCAAAAATATCACAGTCTGTGCAGCCTAGAAAGGTAAGATGAAACTCAAAAATATCACTGTCTGTGCAGCCTAGAAAGGTAAGATAAAACTCAAAAATATCACTGTCTGTGCAGCCTAGAAAGGTAAGATAAAACTCAAAAATATCACTGTCTGTGCAGCCAAGAAAGGTAAGATAAAACTCAAAAATATCACTGTTTGTGCAGCCTAGAAAGGCAAGATAAAACTCAAAGACATCACTCTCTGTGCAGCCTAGAAAGGTAAGATAAAACCCACAGGATTGTATTGTAATGTAGTCAGTGATTATATTGATTCCAATTTTTCAAGAGTGTAGTGGATCTCATTAAATGGATGAAAATATTACTTCAAAAACACATCAATTATTAGTCTCAAGATCACACATCAAAAATGCATTTCTATTAATTGAAAATCTACACACTAAACATTGAAAACACATCTGTCTAATCTCAAGATAATACAAATATTATAAAGACATGTTTTTCTTAGTTTCGCTTATGCAATTTGATATAAAAATAAATCACGATGTTTGTCTTATTTAGATTCGTCAGTCCTTAGATGGACTCCTGAACCAGCTGAAGGACTTACCTGCCAGATTGAGGACATATGCCTCATATGAATATGTCAAGAGAACTTTACAGACTTATGCTAAGGTAGTAACCTAATTATTTTACCCTTTATGTAGAGTTTTATCATGTCATAAATCATGTCAGGCATAAATAAGGTTTATCAGTAATGAAGAACTTTTCTCAAGCCATTAAATTGAGCATAGTGAAATGTTCATGGTTTGTTACTGGTTTCAAAAGTTTTGTTGGAAGTAAAGGTTACATTCTGATGTTTTAAACTTTATAAAGGTGAACATGCTGATTGTGGAGCTGAAATCAGAGGCTCTGAAGGAACGCCACTGGAGACAACTGACCAAACGCCTCAATGTTCGCTGGGTGTTATCAGAGCTAACGCTGGGACTGGTCTGGGATGTGGACCTCATTAAAAATGAACCAATCATTAGAGATGTGATCCTTGTAGCTCAGGGAGAGATGGCTCTGGAAGAATTCCTCAAACAGGTATGTAATCTTAGATATATAGTTTGTTAAATTCAGCAATGAAAGTCCAGGCAGTCAGGCTTCTGTTAAGATAGAACTTTCATGATGTCTAGAGAATGTATTTGTGTAGGTATCTGATATAAGAAATTAAAAATTTACCCCTCTTTTTGTTTATTTAATGAAGTACTGTCTCATAAAACATAGAGTTCTCAGCAAACATATAACAAGTCTATATCACTTAAAGATGGAAAGAAATACCTCAAATGATACAAAAATAATGTGGGAAATATATCTCCGCAACACATAAAAGAATGGAATCCCATCGCTATAAAATGAGAATGGTGAATTCGAAATTTCACTTGGGTTTTTCCTTCATATAAAGGTTAGCGAAGTTTGGAGATCTTACGAGCTCGATCTGGTCAATTACCAAAATAAATGTCGACTGATCCGAGGATGGGATGACCTCTTCACAAAGGTCAAGGAACACATTAACAGTGTCACTGCCATGAAGCTCTCGCCCTACTACAAGGTTGGTAATTCCTGCAATATTCAATTAATGGTTTGATGTTTTGTTATATTTTTATTGTTCATGTGTAATATTTTACTGTTTGTAACTGTGTGTAATATTTACTGTGGACATTTTGAAAATGCAAACTACAATATTTAAGTAGGAAATAACATTTTGTTGGGATACATCCTGATTATCAATGAAATTTTCAGCAATTTGAAGAAGATGCCCTAGCCTGGGAGGACAAGTTAAACCGCATCAATGCTCTGTTTGATGTGTGGATAGATGTCCAGCGGCGTTGGGTCTACCTTGAGGGTATCTTCACAGGAAGTGCTGACATCAAACATTTGCTGCCAGTGGAGACATCACGATTTCAAGGGTAGGCCTTACAGTAGACCTTCACTGTCATGTACATGGTTGTGGTTGTCCAATCTCCTTTACGAAATAATAAAAGAATAGATGTTTGAAAAAATATTCAGAAAGCATCTTCATATAGAAAACATATTGGAATTATTTTGATATACTTGGAAAGGCACTGTACAGGGATTGCTGTGTTGACTCTGTCCTTGGTTGTGTCATTTACCTTAAGATTCATTGATGACTCAAGATCTTGTTTGCCAATGTCTGAACGTTAATGGTGTTAATGCTTGCTTGGAATTGATTTTTATATGATTATATTTCAGTGTGAGTACAGAGTTCCTTGGTTTGATGAAGAAGGTGACAAAATCTCCTCTTGTGATGGATGTTGTCAACATCAATAATGTACAGAGACAGCTGGAGAGGCTGGCTGACCTGCTAGGCAAGATCCAAAAGGCTCTAGGAGAATACCTAGAGCGAGAGAGAGCATCATTTCCGAGGTATGCCAAATACAGTGTAGAATTAATACAAGGGATGATATCTTTCCCTGAGTAGGTCAAACACAGATGCATGGTAGAAGTAGATTGTGATAAAGGGAAGTGTATCTTTCCCTATGTAGATCAGAAACAAGGTAGAATTAGTTTGTAAAACAAGGGATGACATCTTTCCCTGAGTAGGTCAAACACAGATGCACAGTAAAAGTAGATTGTAATAAAGGGAAGTGTATCTTTCCCTATGAAAATCTGAAACAAAGTCAAATTATTTTGTAAAACAATAGAGGATTTATTTCTGTAGGTTTTGTAAGACAAAGTGCAGAATGAACTTGTGAAATACAGAGTAGAATTTGTTTGTAAAACAAAACTCCTTTTTGATTTGGTTTTAGATTTTACTTTGTTGGGGATGAAGATTTACTGGAAATCATTGGCAACAGTAAGAATGTGACCCGTTTACAGAAGCATTTCAAGAAAATGTTTGCTGGTGTGGCATCCATCATACTTAATGATGACAGTTCCCAGGTGATTGGCTTGCTGTCCAAGGAAGGAGAGGAGGTATGTGTCTGGCTGACTACATGGTTGCTTTTCTAATGGCTAGGCTTCTAACTTTTTCCGTACCTATTCTTCAATGACCATTTCAGAAGGAAACTTACGAATCTGGTTCCTGTATACTGGTCCAGAAGACATTCTCATCCCTGCCTCCCTATCTAAGTGTCCGTACTCGAGATGTACATAATCTAGATGGAATTGAAGTAACCGATACATTCATTCTTCCATAATGTTTTTGTTGCTTTGTTTTAGGTACAATTTGCCACTCCAGTGTCCATTGCAGCCAACCCTAAGATCAATGAATGGCTGACATTGGTGGAGAAGGAAATGAGGATGACTCTAGCAAAACTCCTCGCCTCCGCTGTCCAGGACATTGCTGCCTTCAAATCTGGCAATATTGACCCCACCAAGTATCTCCAGTGGGTGGACACTTACCAGGTAAGGTCCAAGGTCAATTATTTATATCATTTGAAGGTCACATAAGGATTTATAGCATTGTGATAGAAATGTAAGTTTTGGAATGAGATTTTGATCTCCAGATTTAGCCTTTTTACTGTTGTGATGGGCTATTTTTCAGTTCGAAGTATTTTGTCAAAATGTAGATCCTTGAAACCTGTCTATTCTGACCTATTTATTGTATAATTTACATAATATATTAGATGTAAAGGATGGGAAAAGAGTTAATGCCCTTTTATTTTTTTGTGTTAGGCCCAATTGGTGGTTCTGGCATCCCAGATTGCCTGGTCGGAGAGTATAGACAGTGCCCTTGCTGCCATTGCTGCACAAAAGAATGTTGATGACCTCAAACCCATGAACAATGTCCTACTGATGGTGGAGTCCACCCTCAATGTCCTGGCTGACTCTGTACTTACAGAACAGCCGCCAGTCCGAAGAAAGAAACTAGAACATTTGGTGAGTCTTTAATGATGAATAGAATTGGATTACTCTGCTATGGTTATCTATCCAAATGTCAAAAACTTTTGAAACCAAGATAGACTTTGTAACTGATATAATTTCTCTAAATTTGTGGCATTAGATATGTGTGAATGTTATTGCTCAAAGTACAGATCAGTCCTTTTGTAGGAACAAACTTATCATCAATCAGGATGTTAAAAGAAGTTAGAAGTGTTTTATTTATGTTTTGCTATATATGGTAGTTATTGAGCTTTGGAACTTGTGAAGATGCTAAATTTAGGTAAAGAACATCCCATTTTAAATTGAATATTTTAGAATTAATTTACTTTCCTATTTGTCAACCTCAGATCACAGAGCTGGTGCACCAGAGAGGAGTCACTCGGAATCTCATCAAACAAAAAGTGAACAGTCCCAAAAACTTTGACTGGCTGTGTAACATGCGCTTCTACTTTGACCCAAAGAACCCAGAGGTTCTACAGCAGCTGTCTATTCAGATGGCCAATGCCAGGTTTAATTATGGCTTTGAGTACCTTGGGGTTCAGGACAAATTGGTACAAACCCCACTTACTGACCGCTGTTACCTCACCATGACACAGGCTCTAGAGGCTAGATTGGGAGGCTCCCCATTTGGTAGGTACTCATCCCCCTAAGTGGTTGAAGCACATGCCCCAAATATCCTTAGACATCCGTAGACATGATAAAATCATAGCATATGATGAGAATACAGGGTAATATAGACAGGCTTAAACAACCCGGTTCATAGAGCATTTTCCTACATTACCTCAGGTGAAGATCAGAAGTGAGTGATTTTAAGCTTCCTATCTGTGGCAGTTTGTGTTTCTCAGGAGGATGAAACCAGTCTTTGCTGCTATGGTTGTGTTCTTGGGTAAGACATGTTACCCAAATTGCTCTAGGAGATATTATGGGCCTCCCATATGCTGTTCATTGAGGTAGCCACCAACTATTACAAGGACACCCACCTCAAAACAACCATCTGTTTATGTGGCAATAAATCCAGCAAATGAACAAAATACAGAATTATCATAGACACTGCAATCACACCTGTTGTACTCTATTTTTGCAAATTGTATTTGTGTTACTGATGTCCTTGTTTCTGTGCAGGACCTGCTGGTACTGGTAAAACAGAATCTGTGAAAGCCCTTGGAAATCAGCTTGGAAGATTTGTGCTGGTGTTCAATTGTGATGAGACCTTTGACTTCCAGGTATGTATGGATGTACACTGTATCTTGTTTCTTTTTTCCTTATCTGATATTCATTCGTTACAGATTTCTTTCTTCAGCTAGTTTTTGTGTCACCTGCCAAAGGCAACATATAGGTAAAACTCATTGGCGTCATTGGTGCTGTCATTTATGAAGGGTTTTTTTGTGATAAATTGAGTGCACTTTGGCCAAAAGTGCTTGCTTAGAATTGCTTTTCATGAAGATGAAAGGTTAAGGTCACTGTTACTATGAATAGAAAATTAGTTTTTCTCAAAGTAACTTCAGTTCCCTTTGGACAATCAACCTGAAACTGTATACAGTACTTCTTTACCAAAAGTGCTACCTTGGGATTGATTTTCAAGTCCAAAGGTCAAAGTCTCTGCTACTATAAATGGAAAATTTTTTTTTTTTTTCATGATAACGTAGTAACCTTTGTCAGATTATCCTCACTACATACAATGCTTCCTTGCCAAAAGTGGTTGCTCGGGATTGGTTTTCAAGTCCAAAGGTCAAAGGACAAGGACAGTGTTACCATATATAGGAGATTGGTTTTCATGCAATACCTTAAGTTTTCTTTGGACAATTACACTCAAATTTTATGCAGTGCTTCTTTAACAGGTCCAAAGGTCAAGGTCATTGTAGCTGTAAAAAGAAAATTGGTTTTGTATAATTACTTGAGCTTTCTTTGATAATTAGACTCAAACTTCATACAATGCTTCTTAAACAAAGGGGCTTGTTTGAGATTGTTTTTCTTTGTCTGCTGGGTTGTCCCTGTTCCTGCCATATTTGGAGCAAATAGATTACAAAAATGGAATAAATACAATGAATATCTATGGCTGTTGTTCCTTAGAATTCATCTCCAGAAACCTTGCTGGGCAGGTGACACATCCACTTCTGTGGAATTCTTGTAACATCTGTTTGGTTTCTAACTTTATGAAACTTGCAAAATCCTGACTTTTTAAATTGTTTTACATTTTGTGCATCCATGAGCATTGGGTTTCAAGATTGATACTCGTAATAATGCTGCCAATGTTTGTCATTTTCCTGCCTAATCTGTTTGGAGGTATGGAACATTCAGGTGTCATAATAATCAATAATGTATATTTTACAGGCTATGGGCCGTATCTTTGTCGGTCTGTGTCAAGTAGGTGCCTGGGGATGTTTTGATGAGTTCAATCGACTGGAGGAAAGAATGTTGTCAGCTGTCTCCCAACAGATTCAGACAATCCAGGAGTCTCTTAAGGAACTAGCAATCACAAAGGGCAAGCAAGGTAAGAAATCTGCAGCAGTGACACAAAACCTGTCAATACTAGCAATTACAAAGGGCAAGCAAAATAGGAGAATTGGAGCATTTATTAAAAACCTTATCCCTATTATTATATTCTTATGAGATATCTACCGTTATTAATTGGTCATGGTAATTATTGGAAATATCTAATGTTGATTATTTTTCGTCATTTTAGCGTCCCATATCGTGGTGGAACTAATCGGTAAGCAAGTGAAGGTGAATGCTGACATGGCAGTGTTTATTACCATGAATCCTGGTTATGCTGGCCGATCCAATCTACCAGACAATCTGAAAAAACTGTTCCGTAGTTTAGCTATGACCAAACCAGACCGCCAGCTTATTGCTGAGGTGATGCTCTACTCTCAGGGCTTCCGAACGGCAGAAAAACTTGCCTGCAAGATTGTCCCCTTCTTCAAGTAGGTACCAATAGCATCATTGATTGATCAAACTGTAACATATACTTAAGTAGAATTTTTCTGTATTAAAAAACTTTTCTCTGAAAAAGAAAGTCATATTTATTCATTATGAAGGGGTTTCAACATTTGTGACAAACTGATTTCAAATTTTACAGACTCTGTGATGAGCAGCTTTCACCACAATCTCACTATGACTTTGGGCTGCGAGCCTTGAAGAGTGTACTGGTTAGTGCAGGAAACGTCAAGAGAGATCGCATAGCATGTTTGAAGCAAGGTTTACTGGACCGTGGAGAACCTGTAGATGAATCTGTCATTGCAGAGAACTTACCAGAACAGGAGGTAATTTATATATTGACCAGTGTTGTTGTGGTGATTTTGTACTGTTTGATGATGCTCCGATATTTACCAAAGTATTACAGTAGAATGTAATTGATGATAATTTAATGTTGTGTATGACTAGATCCTGATACAGAGTGTGATGGAGACCATGGTTCCTAAACTGGTAGCAGAAGATATTCCTCTCCTCAACAGCCTGTTGTCTGATGTGTTTCCTGGAGTCGATTACAACCCTGCTGAGATGTCAAACCTCCGCCAGGAAATTAAACGTGTGTGCCAGGAAATGTACCTTGTGTATGGCGAGCAAGATGAACAGGGTGCCCACTGGGTAGATAAGGTAAGGTCTGCAATTACAGTTAATCCTCTCTTTACTTGTTAATGATATAGGTTTTAACTGACCTGGTAATTGTCTCATTTTATTTGATAATGATATAGATTACAAATAAACTGTTAATTCTCTAATTTGAATTATTAATGATGTAGATTTATATGCCCTGTTATTCCTCAGATGGATGCTTGAATAAACAAGTTTTAAATTACAGGTGCTACAGCTGTACCAGATCACTCAGCTACATCACGGCCTCATGATGGTTGGTCCCAGTGGTAGTGGCAAGTCTACAGCATGGAGGGTTCTACTCCGAGCCTTGGAGCGACTTGAATCCACAGAGGGCGTTGTGCATGTCATTGACCCAAAGGTTTGTGGTTAAGAGCAGAAGTTTAATAGAAATTGATAAAAAAGGGACCATTATCTTTTATAACTTTCAATAGCCAAGAATTTTCAATTTTGCAATGCCTTTACCTTACACTAGTTATAGACATGTCCATCAAACTTAGATGTCACATTTTGATTGCTGTTTCACTCAATCATTATCAATAAATGTTTCACTTAATCGTTATCAATAGATTCTACTTTTCTATTTGGTCTAAATTTGATGATATGAAATGAATTTTTTCTTGTTGAACAAAAATCATTTTAAAGTTCAGTTTTTCAAATATTGTATTCTAATAACAAGTGATAATTTCATTAATCTAGGCAGATATTTTTATAGTGATGAAGTATTCAGTTGTATTCCAGGAACTTAAGATGTATTCTTTGTTTTGTGCAGTCTATTTCAAAACAAATCCTGTACGGTAGCCTGGACCCTAACACAAGGGAGTGGACAGACGGTCTCTTCACTCATATCCTCAGAAAGTAAGTATCAAACATAATGCCATGTCAATCTATCACGACAGCTGACAGGTGTTGGAGAGTCAGAAGAACATAACATAAAAAAATCAAGAAACCCATAAGACTTTCACCAGTAACTGTAGCAATGTCTCATTGATAAGTAATTGTCAATATATGTCAGTTCCTGGTCATTTTGCTTTTATTTCAAATGTGTTATTGTGAGAATTTGATGAGATATTTATTTACTTGCCTACCTCCCCAGGATCATAGACAATGTGAGAGGAGAATTACAGAAGAGACAGTGGATCATCTTTGATGGAGATGTTGACCCAGAATGGGTAGAAAATCTCAACTCGGTGCTTGATGACACCAAACTTCTGACACTTCCTAATGGAGAAAGATTGGCCATACCCCCTAATGTGAGTCCACCATTAATAAAAATGTGACTGTACACTATTGTCTTTACCTGGTTGTTCATTCTGAACAAAGTATGTGAAATTAGGATTAACTGTAAATGTTTGTTCTCTACAGGTGCGGATCATGTTTGAGGTACAGGACCTAAAGTATGCAACGCTGGCTACTGTCAGTCGCTGTGGGATGGTTTGGTTTAGTCAGGATGTCCTGTCAACAGAAATGCTGTTTGAGAACTACCTATTGCAGCTGAAGAACCTTCCAGTTGAGGAGGCTGAGGATGAGGGCTTCATGGGACTCGCCTCCAAATCTGAAACCAAAGATGAGACTCTCTCACCAAACATGCAGGTACAGTATTAGAGAAATAGCCTTTCTCCGATGACTCATTGCCTCACATCCTGTATACAAGTGTGTGTGGTTTGGACACAGCTTTTCTTCTAGGATTAACAGATTTTGCCTTTCTAAACCTATTTCTTTCATCATACAGGATTTTAAATCACTAGAAGAAAGTTGTGTATATCAAATCTTGATCTGTTGATCAGTCTGACTATTACCACTTTCGATGTTGTTCCCTGAGACACAGATATGTTTGTTGAATTTGCCAGATTAGGATCAGCAATTCAAGGATATTACCAAATCAGGTGTAGAAATTGGTATGATTGCATGATACTCATATGTGCTGGTATAGTCCTGTCAGTCTTGAAATGCTTTTTTCAGGTTCAGAATGATTGTGCTGCATTTCTGGCTCCTTATTTCTCCTCTGATGGGATCATTGTGCGCTCCCTTGAGTATGCCAAGGATCTTGACCATGTGATGGACTTCACCAGGATGCGGGCTGTCAGTTCTCTCTTTTCCCTCCTTAACCAAGGTGTAAGGAATGTGTTGACCTACAACCACAACCATTCAGACTTCCCCATGCCTGTAAGTTGACTGGAAAGCTAACTGATTTCAGAGCTGTGAAATGATTTTTAAGTGCTTTTTAAAACTTTTAGTTTTATGTAACCTTGCACTCAGGCCTGCCACCAATATGTTTTTCAGCAAGACCAGCTGGAGAAGTACATTAGCAAATACCTCATCTACAGCTTGGTATGGTCCATGACTGGAGATGGACCACTTAAGATGAGAAAGGACATGGGCGAGTTCATCCGCAGCTGTTCTACAATATCACTTCCCTCTACTCATCCCATTGTGGACTATGAAGTAGGTATTTACAATCCCATAGTAGTCTATTTGATAGTCTTTGCTATCCCATTATTGACCATAAGGTAGTGTTTGCTATCCCATTGTTGATAGCACTATGAGATAGTCTATCTATTCGATTGTTGACTTTGAGGTAGGACTTGTTCCATTCTGCTATTACAACCTCTGTGTTCCAATACTCATTTATTACTAGGTTCTGTTAACTTAATTCACTTACATATAATTTCACCTGGATGAAAACTGCATGATGTAAGGATGACCTTATTTTGTATAATAATAGTAAGGTGTAGAAAAGTTTCAACATTAATTGATATCACTAAGGTGTTATATTAATATATGATAATGCCTTGTAGGTGTCTATCACTGGAGAATGGGTACCATGGCAATCTCGTGTGCCACAAGTGGAAGTGGAGACCCACAAAGTTGCCTCTCCCGATGTCGTCATCCCAACTATTGACACTGTAAGACACGAGGCACTACTCTTCACTTGGCTTGCAGAACACAAGCCCCTTGTACTGTGTGGACCCCCTGGTTCTGGAAAAACCATGACATTGTTTAGTGCCCTACGCTCTCTTCCTGACATGGAGGTATGTTGTTAGTTTGTGAGGATCGATATTATAAAGACCTATGGATCACTAGAATGTTTGTACTGGATTACATGTGTTTTTATTAGCAGGTTTCCCACGTCTCAATCAACAATGTCTACCATTCTCAAGTTTTATGGACTAATATTGGTTTCCATACATTGTGTTGTTCTGAAAGCCTAGTTGTTAACTTGGATTAATATTGTCTCATGTATTATGTTGTATAGGTTGTCGGCCTGAACTTCTCCAGTGCGACAACTCCTGAACTGTTGCTGAAGACTTTTGACCACTACTGTGAGTACAGACGTACTCCTAATGGTGTGGTGCTATCCCCAGTCCAGATGAACAAATGGCTTGTCCTTTTCTGTGATGAAATCAACCTCCCCAATATGGACAAATATGGTAAGATAGATATTTTTCTTTTAGACTTCATAGTAATTAACACAAATTTTTTATATCATATTGTAGATTCATATTTTGTATCATTTTCATTTATTCTTTTTTTGATGGATAGGTACCCAGCGAGTGATATCCTTCCTCCGACAAATACTGGAGCATGGTGGATTCTACCGCACCACTGACCAGTGCTGGGTTAAGTTTGAAAGGATCCAGTTTGTTGGAGCTTGTAACCCTCCAACAGACCCAGGCAGGAAGCCCCTATCTCACAGGTAAATATAACACAGCGGCACTTCTGTGAGATTATTACATTTTTCAAAAATATTCATCGTTGAAGTCAGTTGTCCATGAAGTAGTAACATTTAAAAGAACCACAAAATTGAGCCCCAGAAAAATATATGATTATAAAGTAACTCTGTAACCAACCAGGAAAAGGCATTATACATGTAGAGTCATGTACACTATCTACAACACATTCATGCGCTGAAAAAGATTGTTATTGTTTTACATTCCTAAATCATTGAATATAATAGGAAACTGTTTTGCCTATCGCTAGGTTCCTGCGTCATGTGCCAATAGTGTATGTGGATTACCCTGGAAAGTTGTCCCTGACCCAGATCTATGGCACCTTCAACAGAGCCATGTTGAGATTGGTACCAAGTCTAAAACCCTATGCTGAACCTCTTACAAATGCTATGGTGGAGTTCTATCTCTTGTCACAGGTTAGTTATGATTTTTAATGTTAATATAAATATTTTCCTGATTGATCATATTGCTCAATTTTGGTTAATTACCTGCAATGTTTTACTAAAATTGTATGGCTCTACTGCTTTTTCTATGTTACACAGGAGCGGTTTACTCAGGACATGCAACCTCACTATGTATACAGTCCTCGTGAGATGACACGTTGGGTCCGAGGAATCTGTGAGGCCCTGCGGCCCCTTGATAACCTTTCTGTAGAGGGACTGGTCCGAATCTGGGCCCATGAAGCTCTCCGACTCTTCCAAGACAGGTAAGGATACAAGCAAGGATTACAAAAGCTGTTAGTGAAAAGCAGTGTACAAAGCCATTAAGTTGAAGGTCATATAGTGTTATCCATGTTGGTCTGTTCTGTCGCATCTCATTTGGAATCAGAAGGGTGGGAGCGAGGGCATTCATATCAAACAGACATTTTTCAGTTTCAGTGAGAATTTTTTTTATTTCTTTTATTTTCAAATTTCAGTAATAAATTTTATCAGAATTTTGTTATAAGGTAGCAATTTAAGTATGTATAGTTTGGAGATTATTTACTATTGTTGTTGTTTATAACTTTAGATATTGTTTTGAATAAAGATATATGTTAAAGAATTGAAAATCATTAACAGAAGCTGTCTGGTTTAGCATGTTGCAATTATTCAGCGAAATTTTATCATGTGAGTGATGATAAATATGATGTAAATGTGATTGGTCAGATTGATTGAGGATGAGGAACGAAGGTGGACAGATGAAAATGTTGACATGGTGGCTCTAAAACACTTCACTAACATCAACCGGGATGCTGCACTCGCACGGCCAATCCTCTTCAGCAACTGGATGTCCAAGGATTATGTGCCTGTTGATCGGGAGGATCTGAGGGAATACACCAAGGCTAGACTCAAGGTGTGTATCCTTTGTGATGATTGTACAAAAGACACACAATTGAACAGCATCTTTTAATTTAAATTTAGAGTTAACTATAGTAGAGCCAAACAGTGAATTAAACTGCATCGCACAGCTGCCTTGCCCCACTAGGACACATCAAAGATGCTAAGGGCCTAAATTTTGAAGCCTAGGAAGTGACTTAGGAAAATAAAAAAAAATTCAGTATTTCATAATTTATATATATCACAACCACTAGCCTATCTACACCCATCACAAACCATAGCCTCCCTACACCCCATCACAAACTCTTGCCCTTCTCATTGTTATTTCACTACATCTCCAAACATACCTGCTTCACCTCTATCTTAACCTTAACTGTGCTTCACCTTTAAATAACACCCCCTCGCCCTATATCCTGAAATCTCCCCAGTTTCAGTCTACTCCTTAAACAGCTATAGCTGTTTCAACACTGTCTTATAGCTATCATAGCGGTATATTGTTTCTGAAATATTTGAAATTCACAATCTCAGTTTCTTTGTGCAGGTGTTTTATGAGGAGGAGCTAGATGTGCCCTTGGTGCTCTTTGATGAGGTATTAGACCATGTCCTCAGAATCGACAGAATTTTCCGTCAGCCTCAAGGTCACGTCCTTTTGATAGGGGTTAGTGGAGCAGGAAAAACCACTCTGTCCAGGTTTGTGGCATGGATGAATGGCCTCAGCACTTACCAAATCAAAGTACACAACAAGTACACAGCATTGGACTTCGATGAGGACCTGAGAATTGTGCTGCGTCGGTCAGGTTGTAAGGTCTGTAGGACGTTAATCTTTCCATGTTGAAAAATATATTTCATATAGATCTTTCTGAAAAAGTTCAAAAGTAGATGGGAAATGGAAATAAGAAACTTTCTGTGATCATTCCTTACTCATGTTACAGTAAATGTAACCTAATATCCTGTATCCTGATAGATCTGCTTTGTAAATTCTGAAGTGAATTATGTGACTTAGATGTGTGCGATGTCCCTGGAGTGAGTTATGTGACTGAGATGTATGTGATGTTCCTGAAGTGAGTTATGTGACTTAGGTGTGTGTGATATGTCTCAGAAGTTAGTTATGTGACTTAGATGTGTGTGATATTTGTGTGATAGATAAACTGTATACATGAGATCTACAGTATACATGCTGGAGTGAGTTTTGTAACAAAGATGTGTATGATATCCCTGAAGTGAGGTTTGTGACTGAGATGTGTGTGATATATCCCTATTACAGGATGAAAAGATCGCTTTTATCATGGATGAGTCTAATGTGCTAGACTCCAGCTTCCTGGAGAGAATGAACACCCTGCTAGCCAACGGAGAGGTTCCAGGTCTGTTTGAGGGGGATGAGTACACTACCTTGATGACCCAGTGTAAGGAAGGAGCCCAGAGAGAAGGACTCATGTTAGACTCTGGGGAGGAACTGTACAAGTGGTTCACTGGACAGGTAAAACAGATTGTCCTCATATTTATGTATAAACCTGATAAACAAGGGGTGAATTTTTTACCTGTATATTAGATAATAGGTTTTTAAGGGATTTAATGTTCAGATTAAGCTATTGTAGTAACGATGGCCTTGTAAGTTAACACTATGTTTGTGGTTGACAGGTAATGAAGAATCTCCATGTAGTGTTTACCATGAATCCGTCATCAGAAGGTTTGAAGGACAAGTCCGCTACATCTCCTGCTCTCTTCAACAGGTAACTTCAGACTCTCATGATGTGTTGTCAGATTAACTGGCTGTAGGGATGTAGGAGAGAGAGTACCGAGTCAGCAGGTGGGAGTAGTCAAATTAGCTGGGTAAAGGGGTGTAGAGGAGGGAGTTCTGAAACAACAGGTGTGAATAGTCTGGTAAGCTGGTTGTAGGGATGTAGGAGAAAGAGTACTGAGTCAGCAGGTGGGAGTAGTCAAATTAGCTGGGTAAAGGGGTGTAGAGGAGGGAGTTCTGAAACAACAGGTGTGAATAGTCTGGTAAGCTGGCTGTAGAGGTGTGGGAGAGAGAGTATTGAGACAACGGGTGTGAGTAGTCAAATTAGCTGGGTAAAGGGGTGTGGGGGAAGGAGTTCTGAAACAACAGGTGAGAGTAGTCAAATTAGCAGGGTAAAGGGGTGTGGGGGAGGGAGTTCTGAAGCAACAGGTGGGAGTAGTCAAATTAGCAGGGTAAAGGGGTGTGGGGGAGGGAGTTCTAAAACAACAGGTGGGAGTAGTCAGGTTAGTATGCTGAAGAGGTTTAGGGGAGGGAGTATCGAGACAATGGGTGTGAGTAGTTGGGTAAACTGGCTGTTATTGGTGTGGAGGAGGGAGCATAAGACAACGAGGTGAGTAGTCATGTTAGCTGGCTTTAGAGGTGTGGAGGAGGGAGTATAAGGCAGTTGGGCGAGTAGTCATGTTAGCTGGCTGTTATTAGTGTGGAGGAGGGAGTATAAGACAATTGGGTGGGTAGTCATTATAGCTGGCTGTAGAGGTGTGGGGTATAGAGGGATTGTAGACACTGGATTATCATGGCTTGACTCTGCCCTTTGATTATAGGTGATGACAAATTATGTCAATATTTACCTTCCAGGTGTGTTTTGAATTGGTTTGGAGATTGGTCCAATGGAGCTTTGTTCCATGTTGGAAAGGAATTTACCAACAAGATTGATTTGGAGAAGTCTAATGTAAGTAACCAATAATATGATTTAGCTGCGTATAGTAGAAAATATTGAAGTTATCATAGTTATGTGTAAATCTTGGTCTTAACATGTGTAATTGTTGTATTATTTTGTTGTAGTACATTGCTCCTGACTATCTACCAGCTGCCTACGAGGGTCTGTCTGCATCACCATCCCACAGGGAGGCTGTGACCAATGCATTTGTCCATGTCCACCAGTCATTGCACCAGGCCAACGCTCGCGTAGCTAAGCGAGGGGGGCGTTGTATGGCCATCACACCTAGGCACTACTTGGACTTCATCAACCACTTTGTATGTACTTTACTATCTTAAACGATTGTATGGTTCATAATTCTTTTATAATGTATGTCTGTAAAGGGGATCAGAGGCATTCTTTTCCTTATTGGTGAAAATGTTATCATTACATTACTATTACATTATGATTTTAATTCTGAAGAGGTTTTGGTTTCATTTAAATTCTTGGATGTGTATTTTACCTGTCTTTCTCACAGGCTAAATTGTACAATGAGAAGCGATCTGACTTGGAAGAGCAGCAGCTTCACCTGAACATAGGTCTACAGAAGATCCGAGAGACAGTAGATCAGGTGGAGGAACTGCAGAAGTCTCTCTCTGTCAAACGCATCGAGCTGGAGGAGAAAAACGCTGCTGCTAATGCCAAACTCAAGCAAATGGTAAATTTAACTTCACTATGAGTTAGAGAATCATTGATAGGCTTCATGTATATTTGCTTACAGAGTATACACAATAAACCATGATGCCTTTTCTGCAAATTTTTATTTGAATTTTACTCTTTTTATGCATTACAAGGAATATTGCTTTCATGTAACATGTTTGAAACTACTAGAATGCATGATTTATTTATCAAAAAGGTCAAAGATCAACAGGAAGCTGAGAGGAAGAAAATGACATCACAAGAAATTCAGGTGGCACTTATTGAGCAAACCAAGATAATCGCAGAGAAGTCGGCTAGTGTGAAAGCTGACTTAGCTGGGGTAGAGCCAGCTGTCATAGAGGCACAGCAAGGTAGGCAACAGGGTCTTACTTTTCTCTACACATCATACTGCTGACAGAGTCAAAGTTCAAAGTGTTATTGCTCCTATCTATCAATCATGTACAGGCATAATGTGAAGGGCTAAAATGGTATAAAAATGAAATGTTTACCTTTGCTTTCTTCACCTGTCCATAGCTAAATTATGATTCCTGTGTTACAGTCTTTCATATCTAGGGTTTGAAAGTATAGATTTGGATAGACGTTATAAGTTTAACATTCATCATTTCTTATGACTGAATCATGCTGAATTTATTTTACAGAAGCTTGTGCTTATTATGTCAAGTTTGTCACATTTATTGCTGAATTTTGCATCTATTTCTGTTAATGATGAATTTGTTTTCTGACCTTCAAAAGTCTTGGGTAGTCCAATTACTAAAACTGGTTATGCTCAATGCTTTTGATAACAATAACATGCATTACCAGAAAAGGAGCCATTATGAAGGAAGGGCTTTATGTGATTTTGCTAACACTTTTACTAGGGTTGACCTTCAATTTATCTGGTCATTGATAGATGAACTGACCAAGCCGAGGTGTGACCTTGCCCTGCTCTCTGATAGATGGACAGCTGGGGATGTAGGAGATAGATGTAGTCCCGTGTACTAGTGTTGTGTAATCTGCTTATCTTCAGTTTTATTACCGTTTTAGTTCCGTCATTTCTGGTGTTCCTTTAGTATTAATAAACACTTGATATTGTGCCACTTTATGTAGCAATTATCATCAAAAATAATTTTCTGCATAAAATCTATGCTGAAGATTGATTTGATTTGGACAACAGATAGTATCCACCATATTACCACATGCACAATATCACATCACTTGGGTGAAAGGTCACCACACTTCAGTAAAACCAATGGCAACAAACGCCATTGAGGTATAAATGTTTAAAATGTTTCGAGAAAAGAAGGGAATCCTTGATTTATCAATTTTATTAGGAACGTAGGTATATTTACATTTGCTTCATATTACTGGCTTTATTGCTTTGCGTGGTTTTGTGATTGATGGATAGTGAACATCTGAATGTATATTTAGGACGTCATATTTGTATGTCATAGCAATATTTACTGGTATCATTTTTTATCAAGGAAACCTAGATACAAATTGCATGATGTGTGAAGTTGTATATAATCATATTAAAGTGAGAGTAGAAGTGCATGAAATCAAGATTGTTTATCAGAGAAATCATTCAGATTTGGATATCTCCCTTTAATAATCGGTCTGAAAATTTGGAAGAGAAAATGTTTTATCAAGATTGTGAAGGTTTTACAAGAATAATATGAAAACAAATTTTTAAAAACAAATTTTGACCAAAAAAAAGTTATATGTATGATTTTTTCCCCATTTCATCATTGCAGAGTGCTATTAAGGTTTGTTTCCAAGATTGTATTTCAGCTTTATTAAGGCTTACATCAATGTTTTGTACAAAGACATCAGAGTCCAGCTTTGTATTGAAAATTTTTATCAACACTAGTGGATTAATAGATACAAAGCTCTCTTATGTATACAGGACATGTTGGTTTACCCACACAAGTAGACACAAAGCTCTCTTGTGTATACAGGACATGTCTGTTTACCCACACTAGTAGATTTATAGACACAAAACTCTCTTATGTATACAGGACATGTCTGTTTACCTACACTTGTAGGTTAATAGACCCAAAGTTCTTGTGTATACAGGACATGTCTGTTTACCCACACTAGTAGATTTATAGACACAAAACTCTCTTGTGTATACAGGACATGTCTGTTTACCTACACTTGTAGGTTAATAGACCCAAAGTTCTTGTGTATACAGGACATGTCTGTTTACCCACACTAGTAGACACAAAGTTGTCTTGTGTATACAGGACATGTCTGTTTACCCACACTAGTAGACACAAAGTTGTCTTGTGTATACAGGACATGTCTGTTTACCTACACTTGTAGGTTAATAGACCCAAAGTTCTTGTATGTATACAGGACATGTCTGTTTACCCACACTAGTAGACACAAAGCTGTCTTGTGCTTACAGGACATGTCTGTTTACCTACACTTGTAGGTTAATAGACACAAAGTTCTTGTGTATACAGGACATGTCTGTTTACCTACACTTGTAGGTTAATAGACACAAAGTTCTTGTGTATACAGGACATGTCTGTTTACCTACACTTGTAGGTTAATAGACACAAAGTTCTTGTGTATACAGGACATGTCTGTTTACCCACACTAGTAGACACAAAGCTCTCTTGTGTATACAGGACATGTCTGTTTACCCACACTAGTAGACACAAAGTTGTCTTGTGCTTACAGGACATGTCTGTTTGCCCACACTTGTAGATTTATAGACACAAAGCTCTCTTGTGTATACAGGACATGTCTGTTTATGCACACAAATAGACGCAAGCTATATCTTGTGTGAACACTGTATACATTCTTGATACTCCAAGGGTCACAATCACTTTTACACTCCCTACAATCCCTGGAACAGATCAAGGCAAAATTGAAGGTGTAAGCAAAGTAATTTGATTGATGTAGAGCAGGTTTTAGGATGAAAACTGACCAATCACAGACTGATACTCAGGAGTGACAATCAACTTCAAAGCCAAAACAACACACAGTTACGCAATCTTGAGATTCAGTTGATGTACATCAAGCTTGTCTTCTCATCTTATCCACAAAGAGTTGGAACCATCCATTTTGTCGTGAAATGTTCTAGGGGTCCAGAGAGCGATATTGAGCGTAACCTATAGAGTATGAAGGATTCACTGTGTAGGATATTGTGTGTACAGAACATGTGTGTTTTCCCACCTTAGCAGAAACACACTCTTTTCTCTATGTAAAGGGCATTTTCTGTTGTTTATAGCACTCTCACGTGTGTACAGGATATTTGCTGTTGTATAAAATACTATTGTATGAGGCACTGTCATATGTGTAAAAGACATCGTCGTACATCTAAGGCAGTCTCTTGTGTGTACAGGACATTGGCTGTTGTGTAAGGCGGTCCTCCATGTGTACAGGATATTATAAGCTGTTGTATAAGGCAGTCTCCTGTATGTATAGGACATTGGCTGTTGTATAAGGTTTACTGTAAACAAATTTTCTTGCACTGGTGCTAGCTTTCAGAATTTCAGCAATACAGCAAGTCAACTTGTCAAACAAACCAGTCTTATTTATGTCCAAATAAGTTAGGTGTTTCACCTCTGTGCTTTTGTTTCAAGAGAAATGTGAAAGTCAATCAAAAAGCTTGTATGGCTGTGTTCAAAGACACTAACAAGAGATTTTTGAAAATCGTTATTGCTGTATGAAATGAGCACACAGAGTCAGGAAAAAGTCCTTTTTGTAAAGTAAATAGTCAGATGGTTTTAATTATAGAAGTTTAAGTATGGAATTTTTTCCTTATTATCATAATTTTAATTCATAGCAATGCATTTTTTCAATTTTTTTCTACGATGAAATTCTTGAAAACATACCGCACACGAAAGAAAGCTTGTTTACAGTATATGTTATCAGGTTGTGTTTCTTTGTCATACTACCAAGTGTAGCTGTATTTAGTTTCCTTAAGCATGCTCAATATATTTTGTTCATTTTGTTATGTTTTTGTATTGTGTTTTGCTTTCTTCAGCTGTCAAATCTATCAAGAAACAGCATCTTGTGGAGGTAAAGTCCCTCCCTAATCCTCCTAATGCTGTCAAAATGGCCATCGAGTCCATCTGTACCCTGCTCGGAGAACAGGATCTTGACTGGAAGTCGCTGAGAGGCATCATTATGAGAGAAAATTTCATTTCTACTATTGTGAACTTCAACACACTAATTATTCCGTGAGTTTATAGAAAATACAGCTGGCGGTACTAGGTGTAGTCAGATGTGTATGGGTTGGTAGATTTTCTTGTGTGTGTAGAAATGGCCCACCATACCTAATCAACTTGTTTTACAATGTTAAAACAGCCTTTTGGTCCTCATTGATATTTGGTCAGGAAAAGTTGTGTAAAGCAGTTGATGTCGAGGTGTAGTGGGCTTTTCTATATACCTGGATTCTTTGGGTATAATGGTGTGTGACCTGTATATTTCTCTCTCCTTGCCTTCCCACCTAAGCTGTGAAAGGAATAAAAAAGAAGGACCTTGTGGAGATCAGGACCATGTCCAACCCCCCACCCCCTGTCAAGCTAGCCCTTGAGGCCATCTGTCTCCTCATAGGGGAGAGTGCCTCTGACTGGCGAACCATCCGAACTGCAATTGTCAAGGACAACTTCATTTCCAACATTGTCAAAATGCACATTGAGGATATTAAGTAAGTATGTCAGGTTTTTCTAAGGGACAGGTAAGTCAAGCAACTCCCCTGTCATCGGGAATGTCTGATGAAAGGTTTTGTTCAGGGGCTGTTATTAAATAGGACTTTGTCATCATGTTTTACTGAACAATGGACAGCAGGTAGGTCAGAATGGTTTCTATACACAGGACAGAAAGTAGGTTTGAATGGTGTTTGGACACTGGACAACAGGTAGGTACGAAAGGTGACTAGTCACTGGACAACAGGTAGGTCAGAACGGTTTCTATACACAGGACAGCAAGTAGGTTTGAATGGTGTCGGGACACTGGACAACAGGTAGGTACGAAAGGTGACTAGTCACTGGACAACAGGTAGGTCAGAATGGTTTCTGTACGCAGAACAGCAAGTAGGTTTGAATGGTGTCGGGACACTGGACAACAGGTAGGTTTGAAAGGTGACTAGTTACTGGACAACAGGTCTGTCTGAAAGGTGACCTTAACTGATAAAACAAATCTGATGCCTCTTTACTAAAGAGGACTGTCCCTGATGTTATGTATATGTGTGTTCAATTTGTTTGATTGTTTAGAAGAAACAGGATCAGGAGATTGAAATAGCAAGAGATGTTCCTCTAGTTTCTTGTAAATATTACTCATACATATTACAAAGAATATACTTGATGTACCAATTTGAGTTGAAGATACAAAACATTTCGTTTTACCAGGTGCTGAATGTCACCATCTTTAGTTTGTAACATATTGGTAGATACATTGTCAGGTGATTTCATGCACAGGATTAAAGTCATCTGAAGTCTTTTACGATATGGGTAACAATGTAAAAATGTAATTTAAGAATTTATCATACACCTCAATCTCATCATCATACAGAAAAGGATATTAGCTATTGTTTGTAGAAGAAGTTGAAAACAATGTAAAATAATTGCATATAGAATATTTGATAATGATTTTTACAGAGATGACATCCGTCACAAGATGAAGACCAAGTATATGGCTAATCCAGAATACAATTATGAGAAAGTGAACCGTGCTAGCTTGGCCTGTGGTCCTATGGTGAAGTGGGCAATTGCACAGGTTAATTACATTTTTTTAAGCTTGTCACATTGAATTTTTTTACTGTAAATTAATTAACCTATTTTATGTTAACCAGTAGTATGAGTTTACCATTGCAGGTGGAAAATTATAAGCTTACCGTGTTTAATAGTAAGATGTTTATCTGAACGTGGCATATTTTTTCCAACCTTCACCGGCGCCTGATGTACAACTCTGTAATTCTGCCTCGTTGTGTGATGTTACAGCTGAACTATGCAGATATCCTAAAGAAGGTGGAACCTCTGAGAAATGAGTTAAAGGGACTGGAGAATCAGGCGGAGGAGAATCGTCTGAAGGGCGACGAGGTCAACAAACTGATCAGTGAGCTGGAACGTAGCATTGCCAAGTACAAGGAAGAATATGCTGTTCTCATCTCTCAGGCCCAGGCCATCAAGTCTTCCCTCTCTTCTGTGCAGGCCAAGGTCAGTAGGTCAATGTCCTTTGTCCAAAATCCATAAAACAAGGTCACTAGTTCATGACCTATATAGAGGGAGAGTCAGTAGGTCAAAATGTTTCCTCCATATTTGTGACATCAGAAAGTCTTTACTCTGATTCACTTTGCTTGTAATAAATAACTTTATATCAAATGAAACAGATTTGTGTTATACTGTTGTAGGTGGAAAGGAGTGTGGCCTTACTCAACAGTCTTGGGAATGAGAAACACCGCTGGGAGGCAGGAAGTGAGACCTTTAAGAGTCAGATGGCTACCATCATTGGTGATGTCCTCCTGTCATCTGCCTTTATGGCCTATGCAGGTAAGTGGTTGTCAGCAGATCATTTTGACAGTGCTATATTTGTGTGGATAACACCAGAGAGTTGCCAAACTCAGACCCCATTTATAAGTGTCTGTTAGAATCAAACACTCTAGGGAGTAAGTCATCTATAATACTAAATTACCAACAGATGTATGTATGAACCTTTCCATAGCAGTATGAATTAGACATGTAGATTTAGAATAAATTGCATGTAAGATGAATAGTCATGTTATATAAGTTAACAAAGTTTAACTTACAATATAGGTTTGGATCGTGAAATTTGCTAAAAAGAAAACCACAAACTTTTTTTTAAGAGTACATTAGGCAGCTTATAGAACTGATGGGGTTAAGTTACAAATATCACTTGGAAATATTTTTTAAATTCATTTAGTACAGTTTGTCCAAATACATCTTGCTTGTTGTTTAGGTTATTTTGACCAGCAGATGAGGAGGAATCTGTTCACCAGCTGGTCATCCCATCTCCAACAGGCACACATACAATTCAGATCAGACCTAGCCAGAGTCGAGGTAAGTCTGCTAAAATTTTTGGCTTTCAAACTAGAATAATTGTGACATCATGGAGTGCACTGAATAGCATTGGATTATATAAGTGTCATTGAACTTTTGAGTAACAAGCTATGGTACTATATCAACATGTTAGATAAAGGTCACTGTGGTGTGTGTTTGTGTGTATAACTTTACATAGACCACATACTGTGTAACACTGAGTCCTTGTTAACATTGCAGTACTTGTGTAGTGTTGAATATGAGGTTTTGTTTACATTGCAGTACCTGTGTAATGCTGATGAGAGACTGAGATGGCAGGCCAATACTTTGCCAGCTGATGACCTATGTGCTGAAAATGCCATCATGCTTAAACGCTTCAATCGTTACCCACTCATCATTGACCCATCTGGTCAAGCAACAGAGTTTATCATGAATGAGTACAAGGACAAGAAGGTGACCAAGACCAGGTAGGCATTTAGTGTTTATAATTTTTTATACCTGGTAGGATGACATGACCTTGATCACCAATGTCAAGGTCAGGTAGTGTTTGCTTATGAAGTAAGTGTTACAAGGAATCTGACATAGACAATTTACTGTAATAAGGCATACCAGTATATTAGCCGCGGAACAGATTTTTATGGATTTTTTTTTATTTGATCTACATGTAAACTGCACTGGAATATAAGCCACATCCTTTCTTACAATATGGTGACCACTTTTTTATGGTTGATATACCAGTAACAGATAATGGTAGGCAGATCTTGCAAAGCAGTAACCGTTGACCAAAGTTCATTGATATAACAGACTTCAGTGGGCAAATTAATAGTTTGCAAATGAATTATATACACAGATAATCCTTTATTTTATTGATGTAGTTCAAAAGGCGTGAAATAGCAAATATTGAACTTGTTTGGTTTGGGTACCTTCACATTCCTCTATGCACAGATAAAGGCCCTGACGTTATGTATGGTTTACTAAACAATCTATTCATCGATGAAATGATGTCATTTGTTTTGGTTATTTCAGTTTCCTGGATGATGCCTTCAGGAAGAATCTAGAGAGTGCACTTAGGTTTGGAAATCCATTGCTTGTCCAGGTAAGTGTCTTTGTGCAAAATTTTCTTTCTTACCTGTAAAAGAATAGATTGTCAGTCATGTTTTGAATAACAATTTAAGGCTTTTATATAAGGTAAAATTTTTGAAATACCTGATTTTTATTCTTAAATCTGCATGTATAAATAAATCATCAGTTTTTATTGGTTGTGTCCCATTTTACATTGGCTGTTACCTATTAACAGGATGTGGAAAGTTATGACCCTATCCTGAATCCTGTACTTAACCGTGAGCTGCGAAGGACAGGTGGACGTGTCCTCATCACTCTCGGAGACCAGGATATTGACTTGTCACCATCCTTCACCATCTTCTTGTCAACCCGGGATCCTAATGTAAGCTGTAGTATCTATTCTCAACGTCCAACCAGTGGAACTAATTTATAAAATTATTTTAACTAATTGTTTATTTATATTAAGGTTCCAACTTGACCTATAGATTATGACGATATATCATGATTGGTCGTTATATGGATTAATAATTACAGATTTTTTTTTTTACTTTGTAAATGATGATATATGTTATTAATGCTGGTTTATACCACAGGTGGATTTCTCTCCGGACCTCTGTTCCCGTGTAACCTTTGTAAACTTCACAGTGACCAGGAGCAGTCTGCAAGACCAGTGTCTGAACCAAGTGTTGAAAGCAGAGAGACCTGATGTGGATGCCAAGAGGTCTGACTTACTCAAGTTGCAAGGTCAGTATTGCTACACTATTATAAGGAATAGATCATAACAGATAGATTAGATATAATGAGATGTATTATGGCCAGAAAGGATGTTGATGTTGTGAGGATAATTAACAGACCCTGTTTTTATAATTTCAGCAATGACAAAGCATGCCTTATTTATCTATGTGATCAGTTATGTGATTTGAGTGATAATTTACTCTAAACAGGTGAATTCCAACTGCGACTCCGTCAATTGGAGAAATCTCTTTTGGGAGCTTTAAATGAATCTAAAGGGCGTATCCTTGACAACGACAGCATTATCACCCACTTAGAGACTCTGAAGAATGAGGCAGCAGAGGTGGCTAAGAAAGTGGAGGAGACGGACATTGTTATGGCAGAGGTCGAGACTGTGTCACAGCAGTATGTGCCTCTAGCTCAGTCCTGCAGTAGTATTTACTTTGCTCTGGAGGGTCTACAACAGGTGAATAGGCTACTATAGAACTAGCCATTGAGTTAGAAAACAATTATAGAAATTGGTTATATGGATATAAGAATAGATTGAAACTACACATAGATGTAAGCATTCGCACTTTCACGTTCCTAGGTATTCTATGACTCATAAGACTTCCATTCGTTTATCAGTATAGTTTCAAAATATCCTTTTTGGGATGTCCTGGCAGTGTAATGGTTAGGCAGTGGATTTGGAGTTTGAGGCCTGGACACATGAGCCAAGGATTGTCTTCTTTCATCAGTTGTGTCTCAATCTCCAAATATCTATATAATATATGTAGTGACTATAGGATTCAAAATTATGTAAGAGAACATTTCTAAAGTAAAATGTTTTTCTTGAGTTAATTTTGTGTGACTTTTACCCACGTTGTTTGTAGGTCCATTTCCTGTACCAGTATTCACTACAGTTTTTCCTGGAGATCTTCCACTCTGTCTTGAGCAATGACAATCTGAAAAGCATGAAGGAATACTCTGCACGTCTCTCATCCATCACCAACAACATCTTTACGGTCAGTACTTAGCTATAATATCCATAAAACCCAATTTTATTGATAAAGTATTAATGTGGTCAGTCTCCAGTCAGCTCATGCCCCAATATTTTCATCAGACTGTGTTATAAATGACAATCAGTTTTCATTCCGGCACTAATGTCACTTTACACATCTATGTTCTTGCAATACATTAAGATGCAACATATTGCAGCCCATAAATGGAGATTCTTATTGATCTGGTTCAGAAAACTCTAAATAAGATGTCATTTTGCAGTAAATTTTTAATGTCTATTTAACAGGAGACGTTTGGGAGAGTGGGACGTGGTATGCTCTACCAAGACAGGATTACATTTGCCATACAGATGTGTAGGATCTTCCTCAAGGGACAGAAAGGGTAAGATATTTTGTCATCTTGTCTTTCATTATAGTTAGATCCTGCTATTTCATAGGGGTGGGGGTATATGTACCCATGTCAGTTCTGTAAGGGATTTAGATCAAACTTGATACAAAGGACAATTATGACAGTATCTAGCATGAATTTGTGTTTCAAGGTTCAGATCACAATTATTACTATTTACAGAAAGTCATCAATCTAATCTGTTAATCAGTGTGGAGACTTCACTTCCGAAGGGATTTTCATCAAATTCCATGCACAAGCTTTGAATGTTGTTTAAGGGTTAAAGGTCAAGTTCACCTTTCGCTTTTCTTCAACGTCATCAACTTTGATATTAGACTTACATCTTCAGGAATTTTGCTGACATCTGACAAAGATCATGTATCCATGTATCAGGGATTCCAGGTCAACTGTGCTGTAACTATTCATAGATAATTATCAACCAGTTTGGGGACATCTTGTTAACGTCTGTATTCCTAATTGAATTTTGGTCAATCATTGTTATGAGAACATATGAGTTATTGGTACTACTAGTAACAATGATATTGTTAATTTTCTGAGGATATTTGGTGAATCAACATGATGAGAAAACATCATTGTTGCTATTTACCACAATGCTACTGATAAGTATAAGAGTGGTTCAGTCTTGCATACAATTACTCTTTGAATTATTGATAATGAATTATAAATATTCTTATTATAAGTAATGATAAATTTTTATCAATATTTCTTGAAAGTTAGTTTTATTGGTGAATGGCATGTCTGTTTCTTGACAATAACTCGGATTAGACATTGACCACATATGTAAAGTGTAGCATTTCAAGCGTGAACAGGTTTCTTGAGACTTTTCTTACTTTGGATGAGTATATTTATAAGATAGCAAATAAAGTTGAGTATACTTGATATCTTAATTTTTCTGTTGTAGTGAAAACACCTACGAAGATGAGTTCAACTATTTCCTGAGAAATCAGGAAGCAGTTTTAACTGAAAAACCAATGTCAACCATTCAAGGCCTCTCAGCACAACAGGTAAGTGTAGGCATTATCATCAAGGGCCCGTCATTCATGCCTTAAACAGGAAAGTGTAGCTACAATGTTCAATGCACCTTTTCATATTTTAAACACTAAAGAACATATGGATACAGATTTACAGTGGGTAAGGTTTGACAGTGTTTATCAATAAGATTGATGATATATGTTGATATATTGGAGCAATACAAATGTTAAAAATGGAATGTTTTTGTGTTATTAGCAAGCCTCAATGTTGAGACTGTCAAAGCTGAAGGCCTTTAAGTCACTGGAGCAGGAGATCAGAGGAAATGGTGTAAGTTACCAACTTTTTAATCCTTTTTTCTTAATAAATTAGTATGTTTTTTAAAAGATTTCACCAGACAGGTGTTGCCTAACTGCATAAAATCTTAATTGCCTTGACCTGAATAAGTAAAACAACATTACCAATGGGCTACTAATATCCCACCACTATATTCTCACCAGTTTCTCACCACAACCTTGTATAAAGTCAATGAGATTACAATGAAAGTATTTGTAAACTTCAGCAGTTCTAAACTCACTGTCTACTGTTTTATTATTTAGTAAGATATGGCTATTAAGGTTCCTAAAGTTTTGACTCCTTTATAATGATATCATGAAAATGTTCCTGTAATATTTCATGACTTAAGTGTTTGTTGTACTGTTGGTCTGTTACAGGAATTCCAAGCTTGGCTAGAGAGTTCCACTCCAGAAGAGGACATTCCGATACTATGGGATGAAAGCAAACCATTCAGTGAGTTGTTCTTGTTTGTATAGCCCATTGTTGACTTTGTTTATGGATAAAATGTGCAGAAAATAATTTGTTGTCAATGTATTATCTGAAAACTATTGTTTGGGATACATTGTTTAGGTCCTATTGGGAAAGCTGTACATGGACTTCTGTCAATCCAAGCGTTCCGACCAGACAGACTTATTGCTATGTCTCGTGTGTTTGTTGAGAAAGTACTTACCGCCAACTTCATGCACTGTGCCGAGAAGGAACTCAATCTGGCTGAGATTGTTGAACAGCAGGTAAGATGTTACTGACAATTAATGTCAGAATGGAGATGGAATTAACACTGATTATTCTTGTATACCATGTCACTATCCCCTAATGCCCTATTTCTTTAATGGAATTAACACTGATTATTCTTGTATACCATGTCATTATCCCCTAATGCCCTATTTCCTTAATGGAATTAACACTGATTATTCTTGTAAACCATGTCACTATCCCCTAATGCCCTATTTCTTTACTGTAATTCTAGTGATGGATTGTCAAATTATCTTTTCCGATGTTAAGTAATTTATATCTACCTCTGAAATGTTTTGGTATGTGTCCCTGGTATTGCTTTACAATGATATAACCCTGACTTTTGTCCTGTTCAATGCTATCTGCTCCTTTTTTTTGTATTTATTCATCAGTAATAATTTATCAGTTCAATACCCTCCTTTAAACTATCTTTGCCTCTTATGCTCCAGGACCGAAGTATTCTGCCTCTTCTGTTTTATGTACTGTTACCTATATATCTGTTCCTTAAGTGATTTACCCTTAATATTGTAGATAAAAGCCAGTACACCTGTCCTTATGTGTTCTGTTCCGGGATATGATGCCAGTGGCCGTGTTGATGACCTTGCTACAGAGCTCAGCAAGCAGATCACCTCTATTGCCATGGGTAGGTTTATGATTCTTGTCTCTGACAGGGATATTTTGATCAATGAATGTATGAAGTATTACTGCATTATTAAACCATACTCTGCATATTACGGATTAGAATTAATGGAGACAATTTTCTTTTTCTGTAATTCTTGAATAATTTCCAAAATTTAAAATTTAAAATTCAAGCTACTAATTAGGCTGTTCATGACACTGAATATCATAACTAATAATTTTGTATTTTGATTAACAGGGTCAGCAGAGGGCTTTACACTGGCAGAGAAAGTCATCAATTCATCCAGTAAGTCTGGCCGCTGGGTGATGCTGAAGAATGTGCACTTGGCTCCTTCATGGCTTGTACAACTGGAGAAAAAGCTGCACAACCTGACTCCACACCCAAGCTTCAGACTTTTCCTTACAATGGAAATTAATCCCAAGGTACCATGTGGTCTTTTAGGATTGCATTTCTTGTTAGGGTGCATATCCCCAAATTTATTTACTACAGTTGTGCAAAAAAAAGGTGTTATTGAAATTATCTATATAAAGAGACATTCATTGTCTATAAACTCTTGCTTATGAATTTGTAAAAACAAAGGTGTTTGTCTTTTTCCAGCTGCCAACCAACTTACTGCGTGCTGGTCGTGTGTTTGTATTTGAGCCACCCCCAGGTGTCTCTGCTAACCTGTTGCGAACCTTCAGTACTGTGCCAGCCTCACGAATGTGTAAGGTGAGTAATCTATGTAAGCAGTGAGCTTTCTGTTCCCCATTTTTGTGTGTCAACTTACTTACATTATATGTACACTATAATCCACTATATATATACACAGTATGCTGTCTTGCCTCTGTAAGTGACCAATGAACAATTTAGAACTTTACAGTGGTACTGCCAGTTAAGGTCTTAATAAGATTGATATCTCTCCTTCATTGATTAAGTAGAAATGTTGACTGCTTCTGTGTTCAGTATACAGATTAAATGATGTAAACTTAGTACACTAGTTTTAATGATATCCATTACTTTCCACAGACTCCTAACGAGCGTTCACGCCTGTACTTCCTTCTTGCCTGGCTTCATGCTATTGTCCAGGAGAGGATGAGATACACACCTCTTGGCTGGGCCAAGAAATACGAGTTTACAGAGTCGGACCTCAGGGTCGCTTGTGACATGCTGGATACTTGGATTGACTCGGTTGCTATGGTAAGTTCAACAATAAATGTTGTTTTCAGTTAATATGCTGTTGTACTTTGATTGTAAATATTGTTATAATTTGCTACAGTAAGTTGGCTGTAAAATATTGTTATTGGTAACAAACTTTTGGCTCTTTATTTTACATCGGTTTAGATCTGAGATTAGGTCTATGTAACCAGACATCAGTCTAAAAATGATATAAATTTTTTAATGGAGGATATTTGTGATATAAGTGATTTAATAACCAGGTATTTGCAATATTAGAGGGTGTTTGAAGAGAATTATTGAAAAACTTCTGTCAAGTGTTCATGTTTACTTAACAAGTTTCAGTTGGTAATATCACATTTTATATGAAATCCATCAGGCTATACATTAAATGGTTCTCTGTTTGATTCTGTGGAATGTTTGTAATTTGAGTGTCCTTTGTTTACAGGGACGTACCAATTTGCCTCCTAATAAGGTGCCATGGGATGCAATTAAGACCCTTCTATCACAGTGTATCTATGGAGGCAAGATTGACAATGAATTTGACCAGGTAAATATTGTCCCTATCATACAGCGTTTCACTAAACATAGAAAAAATGTCAAAATGTCACAGCCAGGTTAACTGTGAAGATTCCTTCAGTTTCATCTGGGTAGGTTTTGCTTTATAATAAAGAAGTATATTTTGTGTCTGTGGACTTAACTGACCTCTAATTTTGTAGCGCCTGTTGACCACTTTCATCAACAAGTTGTTCTCGCCCAAGAGTTTTGAAGCAGAGTTCAATTTGGTCAGTAACATAGACGGCCATGGCAAGAAAATCAGCATGCCAGACGGTGTTCAGTAAGTGTCCACAGATAATTGTAACATTACGGAATGTAAGAGAGTAACTGTCCATACTAATTCTTATTTTTGCTGAATGGATGTCAGTGTATGTAGATACTTTGAACTTTGCTGAATTTCGACAGACTTTGTGGGAAAACCTTAGTGTTCACTGCAATACAATGTCCAGTATTAAAGCAGTGTTAATTGTTCTGATGGTCTATTACTAGTGTGATAATTTCATCTTAGGTTAGAAATACTGACTTTGAGAGAAAGAGATCATTCTAACAAACTTAATACTTTATCAGTATCACAGTTAACTTTCTTTTTTTAAACAGGCGTGAACAGTTTGTTCAGTTTGCGGAGTTGTTGGAGGGAGGAAGACAAACTCCATCCTGGCTTGGTCTGCCCAATAATGCAGAGAAAGTCCTTCTTACTAACCGTGGTAAGTGATATAGTATGACCACATCACTGAGTGGTAAAGTATACCTCTAGTAATGTATGTTTAAGTCCAGTGGAAGCAAGGTATGACTCATTTACTGGTGTATCAGGGATGCCTTTTCAATCTTTTTTTTTTGTAAGGCTGACAAGATCCATCTCAGCTTATCAATGATTCTGGAGAATTCAATGTTTGTCAATGACTGATCTTATTTGGACAGCCCCTCTTAAACTATTTTTGATTTGGGAGAGGGTTGGGGACTATTTTTGATTGGGGAGAGGGTTGGGGACTATTTTTGATTGGGGAGAGGGTTGGGGACTATTTTTGATTGGGGAGAGGGTTGGGGACTATTTTTGATTGGGTAGAGGGTTGGGGACTATTTTTTATTGGGGAGAGGGTTGGGGACTATTTTTGATTGGGGAGAGGGTTGGGGACTATTTTTTATTGGGGAGAGGGTTGGGACTATTTTTGATTGGGGAGAGGGTTGGGGACTATTTTTGATTGGGGAGAGGGTTGGGGACTATTTTTGATTGGGGAGAGGGTTGGGGACTATCTTTTATTGGGGAGAGGGTTGGGGACTATTTTTGATTGGGGAGAGGGTTGGGGACTATTTTTGATTGGGAGAGGGAGACTATTTTTTATTGGGGAGAGGGTTGGGGACTATTTTTGATTGGGGAGAGGGTTGGGGACTATTTTTGATTGGGGAGAGGGTTGGGGACTATTTTTGATTGGGGAGAGGGTTGGGGACTATTTTTGATTGGGGAGAGGGTTGGGGACTATTTTTGATTGGGGAGAGGGTTGGGGGTTTTGAAGCAGTGGAAAGGTTATTATTCACCTGACAACAGTTCTAGTTTTAACAGTTGTGAGAAATATTGATTCATGGAACGATTTTTATCTTAATGAGAACAATAACAGCATAGATGATATAGTTAATACCACTATTATTGATGATTGTCTGATTTATCAGATTTTATCAGTAGAATCAGACTATTTCAGTTGGACTTTGAAATGCTTGTATGTCCTGTATCAGGCTCTGCAATGATTGCCAAGCTCCTCAAGATGGAAGTTTTGGAGGTTGATGATGATGAGTTAGCATATGGAGGAACCCCAGAGGATGAACAGAAACGACTGGCTGATGGCCGCCCAGCCTGGATGAGGACACTCTACTCCTCTGTGTCTACTTGGCTTAACCTTATACCCAAGGTCAGTACAGTATAGGAGAGGAATGGATTGGGATATCCAACACTTCTGGCTAAGATAATAGGCTAGTTAGAGTATTGCCTGTGTAAGTAAGTCTAATGAATGTCTGGTGATTCAGTAAGTTGGTATGTATTTCAAAATTGTTGAGAAATAAATAGTTTACAGTTATCTGCTACATTGGAAAGAAGTTAGGAATTGTAAGAGAAGAACAGGTGAGGGACTGTAAGGCTGAAGACTTGGGTTTGGGGACTTGTAAGACTGGATGGAGTTAGTACTAGTTAGGATTAGGGTTGTGGAAGATGAAGACAGAAGTTTTGGGAACCTTTAAGACTAGACTTTGTTCAGAAGGCTGGGATAAGGAGGATGAGGACTGGAGTTTAGAGACCTGCAAGTCTCGGTTGAGTTAAATCTACACATAGGCTGGGGGTAGAAGGGACGAGAACTGGGTTTCGGGTACCTGTAAGATTTGGACAAGTTAGGACTGGTAAAGCTTAGGGTTGGGAGGATGAGGACTGGGGTATTTTGGGATCGCTAAGACTAGGGCAGTTGAGGACTATTAAGGTAGGTCATTGTGCAAATGAGTAATGGGATTTGGATACCAGTAGGAGTGGGACATGTTCGGGTCTTTACAACAGTAGGTGATGGCAACAGAAAATTTGTGTAGTGGGTCACTATTTAAGGCTGTAAAGATGCATTAACATCAAGGGAAAAACTCCCTATTCCTACATAGATTTATGTTCGGTAGGTGGGGTAGCTATAGTTACATTGTTGAATAAATAAAATCATTTTTTATACAGGAGCAAGATGAGGCATTGCAACAATATTTCTCCCTTTTGCAAACTTCATATTAACCCTAATTAATAACAATAACAGAATTTCCTCTGACAGAAGTGCAACGAGAGGTGTGCATGGTTCACTGTGTATATCATACCTTATTAACACCACTGTATATATATATATATATATATATAGCATGCTGATTTGGTGTTCTCTGTGTAATTTTGTTTATAATCAAATACTTGAGTGTTTAACACAGTGCTCGTTATATAATCCTGTACTTTGTGTGTGACTCCAGTGTATTCTGCATGTATATATATCATGTACTGAGTGTTGACTAATATTAACCTAGGACCCAGAAGGCCTGTTGGTAAGTCATCATTTTCACCTTCTAACACATTATTTCTCACCATCTCTCCACATCAACCTTCCCTTTCCGACAACTCAATCTGATCATTTCACACCACTGAACCTCTAGACTCCCTGGACCCAAACTACTGGTTCATCATGTTTAATATTGTAGACAATAAATGATGATATAATCAACATTAATTTTGTACCTGTATTACAAGTTCATCAATAAGAGGGCAATGGGGAACCTGTTATTTCCTATCATTTAGTAGATTTATGGTGGGGTTTTTTTTCTTGTACAGGGGAATTTCATTGGTATTTCTTGTATCATTACAAAATGAGCTCTTCCAGGGTAATCATTGGTTGCTATTTCCAAATTTCCTAACCTCCTAACTTCCTTGCTTACAATTCATCCAGTGTTTCATCAGATGTGTGAAAAAAGTAATAAAAGCTTTTTAACACAGGAAAAGTTTGTATTTCAGTGGTGATAATACTGAATATAGACATGTTAACAGCTAGTATGCATGCTACCTGGATCAAACTTACTAAAACATTCATAAATGCTGATACTAATACACAGATGTAAGTAGGTGGAGGTGGTGGCTTTGTTACGACTTATACTGATTCTTTTCTCTCTTCATTGTGAAATAGATTAATCCATTCAGCATTTGGTATCTAACAAATTATCTTCTGAAATGTTTGGTTTGAATACATGTATATATGATATTCTGAATTAATTTGTTATGATAGTATTTTTCATGACTTTTTACTTGTTTTTTGATACATAAGTGAACATGTCAGAATGTTGAACAATTCTCTTGCTGTTTATAGACACTGGGCTCCATGAAGAGGACGTTTGACAACATTCGTGATCCACTGTTCCGTTTCTTTGAGCGTGAGGTGAATGCTGGAGCAACCCTTTTGATGGACATTCGCCAAGACCTAAATGATGTGTCATTGATTTGTCAGGGTGAAAAGAAACCGACAAATCACCACAGGGCTATGATGGCAGACTTAGCAAAAGGTAAGACGTGAAGCAACACACAAAATAAGATATTTCTGTATTATGTTTTCAGTAATAAACAAGCAGTGCTAGTTCTCAAAGGTCCAGGTCTAATTTTGAAATAATTAACTGGTAAATATTCAAAATTATTTGTCTTCAGGGCAACAATTCATGATTAATTCAGTGGTACCTTATAGCAATTTGGTTGTCTGTGTGTTTGTCCACATTCAAGTTTACAATATGACACAATGTTGGGCCCCATCTGACAGGTGTCAGTACTTAGTTTTTACTTTGTTGTAAAGGTTTTTGTACCTAGATTTTTATTTTGTCTTGGCTGTTTTTCTCTCAATTAAATGATTTATTTCATGTTGCTGCATTTTTCTCTGTAGGTATTATCCCCCAGAGTTGGCACCGTTACACTGTTCCTTCTGGAATCACCGTTATACAGTGGATCACTGACTTCTCCCTGCGAGTCAAACAGCTACAACACATTGTAGTCACTACCCAACAGGGTGGAGCAAAGGAACTCAAGGTATCATTTCACCTCATTCCTTACACAGGGTTGGTAGGGGGGGGGAGAGGATGGAATTAATAGTATCATTTCATCTCATTCTCTATACAGGGATGGGGGGATGGAATTAATAGTATCATTTCATCTCATTCTCTATACAGGGATGGGGGGATGGAATTAATAGTATCATTTCATCTCATTCTCTATACAGGGATGGGGGGATGGAATTAATAGTATCATTTTATCTCATTCTCTATACAGGGATGGGGGGATGGAATTAATAGTATCATTTTATCTCATTCTCTATACAGGGATGGGGGGATGGAATTAATAGTATCATTTCATCTCATTCTCTATACAGGGATGGGGGGATGGAATTAATAGTATCATTTCATCTCATTCTCTATACAGGGATGGGGGGATGGAATTAATGGTATTATTTCACCTCATTCTCTATACAGGGATGGGGGGATGGAATTAATGGTATCATTTCACCTCATTCTCTATACAGGGATGGGACAGGACCAAGGAACTCAGGTATCATTTCACCTCATTCTGTATTCAGTGACTTCTATGTTCAGGGACTAGAATTACTTTAATATGGGCAGGTATGAAACCCCAATAGAGAAGAGAAAGTACACAGAGAAAAAGCACTGTTAGTTCCCCCTGTAGTCACATGCAGTAAGATACAGTAAATCTTTTGCTTATTGGCGTTTTTGAAAAAGACATGGAACTAATGGCATTTTGGAAAAATCAACCCAGTCATATATTCACTTTACCCTTACAGAGCCTGAATGTATGGCTGGGAGGCCTATTTATCCCAGAGGCTTACATTACGGCCACACGTCAGTATGTAGCCCAGGCCAACAGTTGGTCATTGGAGGAACTCTACCTAGAGGTAAGTCTGTAATGTTTGTGGTCCATATACCGGTGTATATAACTCAGTTACCAACTACCATAATGCATTTATTCCTTAAGCCTGCAGACCTAATTCTGGTCCATAGTACTCTGTATGGATAATTTTTTTATTAGATATTTTGACTACATACCTTGTGAATCTTGCTACATTTACGTAATACATATGATGAATACTTTTTGCCCTTGAATCTACTCTATGTATACGATGCTGACACCGTTTTTTTTTCTTGTCAGGTGAAGGTGATAGAAGGCAAGAGTACAGCCTCTACAGATCCTTGTAGCTTTGCTATCACAGGTACTACCTGCTTACAGCTACTACAGACTATCAGAGTCAGCTTTGACTTTATCTTATATTAATAAGATCTGAGATGAGTTTGATATGGGTCAAAATCGACAGCGTTTGTCAGAGTGTAGGATTTGGGGAGGAAAAAATAGATAATTTCTTCAATTATGTCCAATTTTATGTTTACAGTAAGAAATGAACCAAATGTTGTATTGCTTTATATTAATGAGTTTTCAGATAGGTTCAATTATTGGTCACAATCCTTCAATATTTATCAGAGCCATGCTACTTTTGACAATGAGAATGATAGTAAGAAATATGGTAACAACAAGTCCACCACTTCATCTGGCAGACTATAAAAAAAATTCTTAAGTTACATTTCACTTTCCTTAATTTATAAAGTATGTCTCCTATACTCACAACCAATCAGTATCTTATTTAACACAAGCATCCCTAATGATATCTCACTCCATTATATCACACTTATACACCTAAACCTTCAGTGTATTGCAAAAACAATATTTCAGTTGAATGTACTAGCCTTCAGGTTTGCTTAGCCTTCATGAATGGATGCCCCTCAGGTACATAATGTTTCAAATCTTAATTCATAAAGGCTTGATAGGTTGTCCTTATCTTATAGAGTGCTGGGTGTAATACACATATTGTGACTGATGTGTATATATTGTGTTATAGGACTGAGACTCCAGGGTGCTGTCTGTAAAAATAATAAGCTGCAGCTCTCCACCACCATATCGACTGACCTACCCATCACCATGCTCTGCTGGATAAGGTAAATATTCATTATGTATGAAAAAGTCCCACTGTCCATCTATCTGTAAAAAGATTGGTTTCATTGGTGTCTCTCTCACATTATTTCAAAAGGCGGCAAAATTTCTGTGTGAGCTATCAAGGGGAAGAAACTTTGCATCATGTATCAGAAGTAGGTCACAGCAACTTGTGTTTTGACTCGATTTTCATATGATATTGGTAACATTGACTTTGATTAGGTAATATTGGGACATATCTCTCATTTCTTACAAGAAATACGGTAAATTTTCGCGTATAGTGCGGACTTTTTCAAGCTAAAACTGTCGTGTTAAAAAGGGGGTGCGCATTATACGCAGGAACATGTCATTCTTGGGGTTATCATTCCCGAGTTTTGTGTCTGCCATATTGGATTACCTCACTTCACATAGTTACATGTAAAAGTCGTCGGTCTTATATGATAGTTTGAAGATAAAAACAACCAAAAAAAAATAAAATAAAATAAATTTTGAATGTTTTAATCATCGATAGGTCATTATAACCTATATTCTTAACCTCAGAAGGAGAAAATTATTTCTGAAGCATATCTTCTGCTCCATTTTGCATGTGACAGAGTTACATCAAAAGGAGACAGTAGGAGGTATCTATTAAGTTCTACTGAAAACTACATATAATTAATGTTGTTCTTCCTTAGGTTGGATGGTGCAAAGAAGGAAGGGAAGGTTACTCTACCTGTATATCTAAATGCAACCAGAGGACAGCTCCTGTTTACCCTGGACTTCGACACAGAGGGTGAAGGATCAGGAGAGGGACATAGCTTTTATGAAAGGGGTGTGGCAATGATTTCTTCTGACCTGGGATAGAGACGATGGACGACAGTGTCAAACCCTGAATGGGTCATAGATATAGACTTTACTACAAGTGTTCTCTTATAAGGACAGTTCAAGTCCTGCTGTTTAGATTTAGTAAATGAAGCTTTGGAAAATAGTCATATAGAAGCTTGATTATTTGTTTTCACTGTTGATAACTAAGGTTTTTCACAGATAATATGTTGTATGATGAAAGCTTAATCTTAACATTTGCTGTAAGGCGATAGCTTAAATATTACAATACATGAATTATATGTTTGTGTGGCGATATATAGATTTTAAGTAGTTGAAAGAAGTATACAAGATAATCCTGCATCCTGCTACAGAATACAGGCTCCTATGTCGACGATGATGACACAAGTGAAACATGTTTCCAGGTGGTGACCTCCGAATACCATAGTATAGATATCAACCTTCAGTAAGTTCAGCTCACCACAACAGTTTGTTAGTATCCCTGCTTTTCTTTATCTCTGTCACTTTAATTCCATTAGAGTTGTAAAAGCTAAAATCAATAGGAAATAAAACTGTTAATTATTTTTAAAATAAACTTTGATGTTCTGTATTGGTATGCTTGTCCCTGATGGTCAAATTCTTTTAGTGCTTACTGTGTACCAGATATCCTTTGTAGTCCTGTACTGTTGTATCATAGGATCAAATAACATTTGGTTAGTCTCGAACACCTATCCCTGGTCCTTTGCTATTGATTACTAGTGTTTAACATGGTTTTGTGCTTTTCTGTATATGAATCTTAGGTATGTTAGGTGATGGTTTATAATTTGATTGTGACCTATTTAGAAAAAAAATTCAAATTTTTGAACTTTTCTTAAGGAACTGGAGTAACAAAATCTTTGATGTTTGTGGAGTAGGTTTTGATATGACTTCCCTCAGACTACCACTGTGGATTTCACTCAATGTTGTATTAATAAATAAAAAATTTTTCTTCTGAATTTCATATATGTCCTTTCTGTTTTTATTTAAACTTCGCATACATACTTACTATAAATGATTCCTTATATGATCCCATGTGATTGACCACATTTTTGTGGATCACTCGTTGGAATATTATTTATCAGAACACCATATGGCATCATTATGAGATGGTAAGCCAGTTAGTAAAATACCTTTATTCTATATTTTAAATAGGGAAAGTATTCTTTTCAAATACTTTGCATAATAAATTTTGAAATTGATGGAAGCAGGTGAGTATATTAACACTACAAATAAGTTCCTTTGATCAATAGTTATCAGGTTTAGATTTGTAACTGAAGGAATAAGATAGATGCCGTAGCTTCATTAGAAAATTAAGGTGCCTTTACAGGCTCAGATCTTATAGTGAAGGATTGGTGTAGATGTTGAGAATACAGGTCACCTTACTAGCCTCGGCTGGTGGAAATTTCCCTTTAGTCTAGCGGTAGAATGTCCAGCTAGGGACTTTTCAAGGTAAAAGGTCAAAGGACAATATGAAGTTAAAATCAGAAGTTAACACAAAATATAGAAGATCCATGGTGATGACATTCTAACAAAAATGTAATGGAGGCCATTGTTTTTGGAAAGGCTTCAAATGAATCGGGCACTTTTCTTTTCACGTCTTTTCAGTACCTACACAACATTATAGTGTTAAAGGAAATTGTCAAACAAAAGTCAAAACCAGCTTACTCTGAGCTTAAGAGAGAGAAGTTGAAGTAGCTGTATTTTTTTCAATATGACACTATCCCAGTATGACCTTATTGAATGCTATTTTATGAGTACTCCAGGTATGTTATTCTCCATCATAAACAACAAAACGGCATTTTTAAAAATACACATATTTTAATAGGAAAGGCACAATATTTGATCATAATAGCTGTGTATAAAATGGTTAGTTCAACTGTGTATATAATTAATACCCAAGATAAATAGGTAATCTGTTCAATAAATAATGTAAAACGTTAAAGTAAAAATCTAAATGAAGACGGTAAAGCATTGGGACATCTCATATGGCACACCCTCCAGTAACAAACAGTACCACAAAACAAGAAGAGTTTTAACACACAGTGGCAATTGTTGAACACATTATTAACTCTAAATATTTTACTGAAGATATTTTCTTAGTACTTAATTTTAATGTTTTTGACAAGAAAAACATTCTGAAAATCTTCCAGAATATTTCAGTTCTGCAAATGCACCAGGTTTTCACTTTTGACTTGAGGACGGAGCAGCAACGTATCAGTACATCAATGATGTTATAAATGTAGATAAATGGATTTCTGAGTCGTTTTAAAAAAATAAAATACAGTGGTACAATATTTATTCCATGAGAATTATTTCCCAATTCTGGACAGCTTGTTTTCTGCTGAATCTTCAAAAATTCAGCATCGTTGTCAGTGTGATATCTGGTACAAGACAAAACGACAACTATCAGGAATAACTATTAATCCTACCAGTACATTGAACTTGGCTAAACAGGGGGCTCATACCTAGCTGGGCATTCCACCCATACCTGACTGGGCAGGGGACACTTAAGTGGTTGGATAGGAAACGGGTGAATATTTGAACTGTTGTGCTATACAACATGCTGCCTTTATACTTGTTATATGTTGGGAGATAGATAACAATGAAGCTCTGTAAATGTGGACGGCATCAAAGCAATGACATGAGCATTAGATATACTGGTCAGTTCTTATGGTTATAACTGTCTATAGCAGTTGTATCAGGGCTACCCTCTGGTCAGTTCCCAGGGTTATAACTGTCTATGACAGTTGTATCGGGGCTACCCTCTGTCTGGTCAGTTCCCAGGGTTATAACTGTCTATAGCAGTTGTATCGGGGCTACCCTCTGTCTGGTCAGTTCCCAGGGTTATAACTGTCTATGACAGTTGTATCAGGGCTACCCTCTGTCTGGTCAGTTCCCAGGGTTATAACTGTCTATGACAGTTGTATCAGGGCTACCCTCTGTCTGGTCAGTTCCCAGGGTTATAACTGTCTATGACAGTTGTATCAGGGCTATCCTCTGTCTGGTCAGTTCCCAGGGTTATAACTGTCTATGGCAGTTGTATCAGGGCTACCCTCTGTCTGGTCAGTTCCCAGGGTTATAACTGTTTATGACAGTTGTATCAGGACTACCCTCTGGTCAGTTCCCAGGGCTATAACTGTTTATGACAGTTGTATCAGGGCTACCCTCTGTCTGGTCAGTTCCTAGGGTTATAACTATGGCAGTTGTATCAGGGCTACCCTCTGTCTGGTCAGTTCCTAGGGTTATAACTGTCTATGACAGTTGTATCAGGGCTACCCTCTGTCTGGTCAGTTCCTAGGGCTATAACTGTTTATGACAGTTGTATCAGGGCTACCCTCTGTCTGGTCAGTTCCCAGGCTTGTAACTGTCTATAGCAGTTGTATCGGGGCTACCCTCTGGTCAGTTCCCAGGGTTATAACTGTCTATAGCAGTTGTATCAGGGCTACCCTCTGTCTGGTCAGTTCCCAGGGTTATAACTGTCTATAGCAGTTGTATCAGGGCTACCCTCTGTCTGGTCAGTTCCTAGGGTTATAACTGTCTATGGCAGTTGTATCGGGGCTACCCTCTGGTCAGTTCCTAGGGTTATAACTGTCTATAGCAGTTGTATCGGGGCTACCCTTTGTCTGGTCAGTTCCCAGGGTTATAACTGTCTATGGCAGTTGTATCAGGGCTACCCTCTGGTCAGTTCCTAGGGTTATAACTGTCTATGGCAGTTGTATCGGGGCTACCCTCTGTCTGGTCAGTTCCCAGGCTTGTAACTGTCTATAGCAGTTGGATTTGGACTACCCTCTGTCTGGTCAGTTCCCAGGCTTGTAACTGTCTATAGCAGTTGTTTTCAGACTACCCTCTGTTTGGTCAGTTCTCACGGATATAATTGTCTATTGCAGTTGTAGCCCCAGAATGCTGTCTTGACAGTTCCTGGTGAACTGCTCATGACCTAGAAAATTCTAAGGAAATACTATGTGTCAATGGCAGCTGTACAATTAAGGATAGCCACCTACTGGCATTGTAACGAATATACAAAATGTTCCATGACAGTCAATATAAACCTGGATGTTTTTGAAGTTTGGTATATCCAAGGTCTTCTATCGCAATGTTTAGTCCACTCCAAAGGTCTGGCAGTAACAAAGTTCCAAAGATCTGGTAGAAAAACCGTTCTAAAGTTCTGGTAGAAACACAGTCCCGTAGGTCAGGCAAAAACACTTTTCGAATTGTCTTACGTAATTACAATCGTGAAGTATTAACCTTTTGATTGACTTGGCAATGCAGTGTGTCTGTATACTGTCAGATGTTCAAACAACATCCTATAACATGTTCAGTGTCAGCACATCATACTAGACACAGTAACCAATTCTATAGCATACTATTGTGTACATCTTCAATGGCTGACAGTTATTTTTATTGGTCATGATCTGCATTTGGGGTTTTCAAAATTTGACCAAGGAAGACACTGACCCTAATCTCCACGGATACTAAAGTGAATTGTAATGACAGCCACTGTCATACGATGTAGATGTTGAAGTTCTCTTGTCGGAAGCACATCTGTGCCTCCTGAAGGATGCGAAGGCGAGGCCCCATAGGTACACCGATCCTCTCGAGTCGATCTTCCGTCATGTAAGGCAGCTCTATCATGCCAATGTGTTCATTCTCAAAGTTGCCAGAATATTTCTGTTAGGAAAGGAAATCAAAAATATTTCAATTTATAATTACAAAATTCCTAGCCTTCATCCTCTAAACATAACAGATATTGTCCTGTGAGTTGATCAAGAACTATCTAAAATTGTTCAGCTTATATGTAGTTGAAGAAATCTGAGAGTGAATTTATATATATATCTAGTCTAAATGTTCAAAGCCAAATTACTTTCAGAAATATTTCTTATTAGTAGTAATTTTCAATATATCATATTTATAACTTCATTTTTAAGCGGTGTACCCGGAGCCTTCCTTGTTAATGAGGATTTTAGTTTTCACAGGTATATCTTCTTTATTAACGAGAATTACAGTTTTTAGTGATATAGTCCTTAATGAAAATATATACTTATGCTTTACCTCGTATCCTAATTTCTTCAGAAACAGCTGAAGAAGAGGTGGTTCCTGGCCGAAAAATCTGTAAAATAAAACTCTGTGATTAGGATAATCTCCAGTAATCTACACCTCTTAATCTACACCTCTTAATCTACATTGGAAAGTTGTATTAACATATTATAAAGAAACTTCACTATGGATTGTCAGGGTTAACCCTGTCTTCATAATGTGTCCTAGGAATAAGCTGTCCAATTATGTTGTATTTTTTTTATAAACTACTAATGAAATAAAAGAATGATGAACTAGAACACTGTCAGAATGAGCCACATCATGTAGCTATGCATCCCCTATAAGGCGTTTAATTGTGATCCATTTTGTCCTTGAGTTTAGACCCGAAGGTCAAACCCATTGATTTTGAACTTTGGTCATTTGACTTCTTGTATAAATCTTGACAATTTTGATGACATAACAAAATGTTCATTAGTGTTAAGCAATAATCAGTTTTATACACATCTTAATTTGGACCTACTTTGTTAATTTGTTGACCCGCTTTGGATTTGTAAGTGATGGCACCCATCCCCTGAACCTGTCTAGGTCATCCAATTCATGTAACATTGGTGTACGCTGTGCTGCAGACTGTCTGATTTCCCGCACTTCTCGTAACTCCTTGCGTAATGCCTCAAGCTCATGTGACATTGAACTGTGGGAACGCAGCTCGGATGAAAGATGGGCCACACTCCTAGCAAGTGTTACCACATGAGATTCAAGTCTTTGGAATCTTCGATTTATTGCTCTGCAATAGATAAGTAGATACAATCAACATTCATATCAGTCTTGCAGCTAAAGTAAAGAAAGACTGTCACAAAACCCAAAACAACAGATATCCCAGTAGCCCATCACTGACTTGATGTCCCTTTAATCCACAAATCCAACATCTCTTTAACTGCCATTAACTTATGTCCATGTAAACTCCTTTCCTATGCACACACTTACTTGATGTCCCTGTGACTGTAGTGATGATGGCGATGATGCCCACCCATATTTGTTGTAGTACTTGAGCCACGGCCTTTTTTCACAGGTCTCCGTAAAGAACTGGTGTCTGAGCTACCAATGCTCCACCGTCGTCTTGGTACACGGTTCATGACTGTAGTTACAGTCTCTTTGTCAACTCCCAACACTTTCATAATATCCTGATACATGCCCTCCAAATTGTCCATTTTGTTTTTCATTTTGTCAATATCTCCAGGGTGCTGTGGCAGATCACGGGGCCTTACTGGCTCAGTGTCATGAGATTCTACTGTTAAAATAGTGTCCTCTATATCAAAAGGCAGATCACTCTCATCACCAGCAGATTCTCGTAAATCATTTGGGAAACCACCTGAAATATATTTTTTTATCAATATTTATAATTTTGAAGTAGTATCTATAGAATATTAAAGTTAACACTCCTCAGTAGCATTTTTTTTATTGTGTAAGTTAAAAGTAACTAAATGCCACTCAAAAAATATGCAAACTGATACAATATGAAGTAAGGTACTCACCCTCCATACGACCATTGATGAGCACTCGTCCACTAGGAGGTTTTCCAAGTCTTTGGCCACGGGGATGTTTTTTATCTGAACGATAGTTTAAATGTGAGGCTGGTCCCCTTCGTGACCTGGGGTCGTTGTTTTGCCTTGTGTTACTAAGGAGATCAGGAGTCTTTTGAGTTGAGAATATGTCAGCACTAGCTGAGCGTGGTGGCCGTGGTGTCACATTGGGACTGGAGAGTTCTGACTCTGACTCTGAGTTAGACAAAGGAGGAAGAGGAGGGGTTACAGACCTGGATGAGGCCTCACTTGGGGTAACATAGTCAAATATACTGGCTTGAACCTCTCCTGTACCTTCGCTGCCCAGTGTACTGGTGGTAAAATCACCGTTAGTGAATGTCCGATTATAGTTACCATCATTTACAAATGGATCTGACATTGAGAATGGAGTGATGGACCTTCCTGTGGTCTTGGACTTCAGTCCCACAGGTGCAATATCCTCTCTGAAATCAGCACTGAAACTTGCAGGTGACTTGGTGCTACTGTCCCTGAGGTCATCACGACTGAATGGTTTTGGTGGCACCCCTGGCTTGTGCCGAACAATAGGTTTATTTCCACCGTTGTCAGGATATTTTGAAGCTGGCCCTATTGTTAGTCCTGACGGTGAGGTACTCTGAGAAGGAGAAGTTTGATTATCACTTTGGTCAGACGATTTTCCAAAGGTTTGAAATGTTGACACACCTGTGTCCACTTCCAATCCTGAATGACTAGAATTTGATCCCTGGCCTTGGGTACTTGAACTCTGACCCATAGGACTTGTCCTTGAACTTGTGATGGCAGGTGCACTGTACCGTCCAGGTAGATCACTACTAACGTGTGGGGATGGAGCAGCAGGTAGTATGACTTGCTGAAACATTAAGAAAAAATGGGATGGGTTAACTCCAGCTTTGGTCTTTTAGATAAAGTGAGGGAGAATTGTTGTAATCTTTCTGCAAGGTTTGTCTATGGAGCATTTCACTGGTCTAGTTAAATCAACATATTTAGTGGTATGTAAATAAAGAATATTTACCTGTAGGTTTGGGTACTGGTGCATTTTGGCTGGACTATTGTTGACTGGGCGAGACATCCCAGGGACTTCAGGTCGTCCTGAACGACCATACAGTTTGTTCCAGGCGTCTCTCAGTTCAGATCCTCCAGCTGGATTCCTATTAAAATCATTTACTGCATTTAATATCAACAAATGTATATTATTTTAGAAGGCAATCCAAAGCAGATTACATCTTTATCAGATGACTTCCTTTCCAAAAAATACCATATGTAGGGAATTTTTTGCGCATATCAAATTTTTGCAAATTTAGTGAAAAATAACATCACAAAATTTGCATGTTTTTTTCATTTTAATACTAATGTGTAAGTAATACATCTATGGTGTTGACATATCTACATGCACCTAAACACTCTCTAGTCATACTTTGGTAAATGAATACTAGTCAAGATGTAAATCTCTTCGTACGACTGGTCAGTTAGATCTCCAGTCAGAACCTACACTAGTATGACTGGTCATTTAGATCTCCAGTCAGAACCTACACTAGTATGTCTGGTCAGTTAGATCTCCAGTCAGAACCTACACTAGTACGACTGGTCAGTTAGATCTCCAGTCAGAACCTACACTAGTACGACTGGTCGGTTAGATCTCCAGTCAGAACCTACACTAGTACGACTGGTCGGTTAGATCTCCAGTCAGAACCTACACTAGTACGACTGGTCGGTTAGATCTCCAGTCAGAACCTACACTAGTACGACTGGTCGGTTAGATCTCCAGTCAGAACCTACACTAGTATGACTGGTCAATTAGATCTCCAGTCAGAACCTACACTAGTATGACTGGTCAGTTAGATCTCCAGTCAGAACCTACACTAGTATGACTGGTCAATTAGATCTCCAGTCAGAACCTACACTAGTATGACTGGTCAATTAGATCTCCAGTCAGAACCTACACTAGTATGACTGGTCAGTTAGATCTCCAGTCAGAACCTTCACTAGTACGACTGGTCAGTTAGATCTCCAGTCAGAACCTACACTAGTATGACTGGTCAGTTAGATCTCCAGTCAGAACCTACACCGGTACGACTGGTCAGTTAGATCTCCAGTCAGAACCTACACTGGTATGACTGGTCAGTTAGATCTCCAGTCAGAACCTACACTAGTACGACTGGTCAGTTAGATCTCCAGTCAGAACCTACACTAGTATGACTGGTCAGTTAGATCTCCAGTCAGAACCTACACTGGTATGACTGGTCAGTTAGATCTCTGATTGATGTTAGAATCTACACTAGTATGACTGGTCAGTTAGATCTCCAGTCAGAACCTACACCAGTACGACTGGTCAGTTAGATCTCCAGTCAGAACCTACACTGGTATGACTGGTCAGTTAGATCTCCAGTCAGAACCTACACTAGTATGACTGGTCAGTTAGATCTCCAGTCAGAACCTACACTGGTATGACTGGTCAGTTAGATCTCCAGTCAGAACCTACACTAGTACGACTGGTCAGTTAGATCTCCAGTCAGAACCTACACCAGTACGACTGGTCAGTTAGATCTCCAGTCAGAACCTACACTGGTATGACTGGTCAGTTAGATCTCTGATTGATGTTAGAATCTACACTAGTATGACTGGTCAGTTAGATCTCCAGTCAGAACCTACACCAGTACGACTGGTCAGTTAGATCTCCAGTCAGAACCTACACTGGTATGACTGGTCAGTTAGATCTCCAGTCAGAACCTACACTAGTACGACTGGTCAGTTAGATCTCCAGTCAGAACCTACACCAGTACGACTGGTCAGTTAGATCTCCAGTCAGAACCTACACTGGTATGACTGGTCAGTTAGATCTCCGATTGATGTTAGAATCTACACTAGTATATATGTAAGTTATATCCATTCTGAAGTATTCTTCTGAAATACATCACCTGATGAAAAAGGGCCAAATTTAAAAATGAATTACTCAGGAATAATAGTAGTCCTGCTTTACCTGTTAGGTCCTGGAGATTTATCTGTGGTGTTGGGTAGCTCAGAGAAAGCAGGGTTAGTATTAGCCCCAGGGTGGGGCCAGTACCTGACCCCCTCACCCTGGTCTGGGTTCTGTCCTATTTGCTGCCGATCTAGGATAGCCTCAGAACGGGATCCCTGCCATCGCTCATCAGGCTGGGAAGGCTAAAAACACACAATCACATTGTATTACAGACGTCCTTCCAGTTATCATAAACACAGTATCACAGGCTGCTCATCTTTGTTTCAGATAAAACTCCTATAAAAGATAGAATTTGTTTTCAGTTTTCTGGAATCTTGACTGACTGAACAAACAGCTGTTAACTGAATGTCATTCCTCTGTGTAACCTAACTATCATGAAGGTCTTTATACGATGAAGATGAATGACAAGAATGTGATAATAATGAGTCCTCCAGAATGAGATTAGCGCCAACAATGCAAAGTGATTTGTAAGTATACTTACGACATAAGAGTTGTTGTAATGACCTTCCCCAGGGTAACGGCCATATCCACCACCCCCCTGTACTGTCACACCCATCTTACTCTTGGGTTGTGGGGGTGGGGGCAAGAGTAATTCTCCATCATCAAATGACTTGGATGCCTGAAGTGATAAGATAGATCATTGTTGTGTCTCATTAAATCAAAGACATTTGTTGAGACAGGTTGTTGTTGTGTCTCATTAAATCATAGACATTTATTGAGAGAGATCATTGTTGTGTCTCATTAAATCAGAGACATTTATTGAGACAGGTCATTGTTGTGTCTCGTTAAATCACAAGTGTGTTGAGACAGATCATTGTTGTGTCTCGTTAAATCACATGTGTGTTGAGACAGATCATTGTTGTGTCTCGTTAAATCACATGTGTGTTGAGACAGATCGTTGTTGTGTCTCGTTAAATCACATGTGTGTTGAGACAGATCATTGTTGTGTCTCATTAACTCATGTGTGTTGAGACAGATCATTGTTGTGTCTCATTAACTCATGTGTGTTGAGACAGATCATTGTTGTGTCTCATTAACTCATGTGTGTTGAGACAGATCATTGGTGTGTCTCATTAACTCATGTGTGTTGAGACAGATCATTGTTGTGTCTCATTAACTCATGTGTGTTGAGACAGATCATTGGTGTGTCTCATTAACTCATGTGTGTTGAGACAGATCATTGTTGTGTCTCGTTAAATCACATGTGTGTTGAGACAGATCATTGTTGTGTCTCATTAAATCACATGTGTGTTGAGACAGATCATTGTTGTGTCTCACAGATGTGTATCTCTTCTCCCACTAACAAAACATTCTGTCACTAAGTTTTTACTGATGGAGGTTATACATCAAAGTTAGCTATTCCTTCACAAAATAGAAGGTTTTTATCCACAGAATCAGTAATAATAACATGAACATTATATCACATGACATCTGGAACAATAAGTAGTGACAACAGTAAAGGTAGGCAAAGTCCCACTTAATACAGGCTAGCAAAATCAAATACACAAAATAAAAGCCAACTACATTATTTTTAGATTTATAACTTTCTACCATCATTAAGAGCCTGTCAACCTAATGTTACAGTCTTTGTAATATGATAGGTATGTTTATATTAGTATCAGGCATGTCATACATTTTCTTGTTTCTATAATTTCTGCAAATTGTAAAGGGATGGAGATAATGTTAGGATAATAGACAAAGCTGTGATTAATAAATACTTTTGAAATTCCCTTACAAAAACAAAATCTAATCTCTATTTATACCGTTAATAACTAGCAGCTACATATTGGGTTAAGAGTTATGTCCCTTAGTCAACTGTGGCCCTCTTAGGCTAGATTACCTGTTGTAGTTTTTATACTCTAAGCTAAATTTTGCTTTGAAATAACAACAGGTCAGGGCTATTAATCCTGGAAGTTCCATTGGCAGATCTCTATATTTACCCTTAAGGTGTTCTTTTCCAAGATGGTGTCTGTTGGATTTCCACAAATAACATTCAAGTTTTGGTATGTAATCATTGTCATGATGTAGTCAAATATAATTTGTGGAGTACTATACAACATTGTTTTAAGTAAACACTTGATGAGCTAAGCTCTAATGTTCTGTTTCTAGGGGAATTCACTAATTTAGCAATACACATCAATAATATCACTTCTATACTCATGCAAAAATAGCAAACTGTCGCTAGCGATGTTCACTCACACGGTGGAGGGAGATGGGGGCCACTCGACGATGCTGTCGCAGGAGAGATGGGGCTGTCTGTTACATAAACACAGTAAGCTATCATCCTACCATAGACAGACATGACTTAGAACAAGGCTGTGCGTGCAAACATCAGTTTAATCTAAGCTTTTCACAGAAAGTCACAACGAAACAATGTCAGTCATTTCATTCATTCTTTCTGACTGCTTCAAGGGTTATTATGAGTTTGATGACAATGAATGTAAACTAAGTTTTCTGACAATCAGATATGGTTGTTAAGGTTAAAGGTCAAAATTAAGATAATAGTAAGTGACACTACCATACAATTCCCTGTATGTTTATCATAAGGGTTACACACTGCCTGTCTACCTCTTTCTGGAAAACAAAGGTTAAAGGTCAAGGTTTAAACCACCAATCTGTAGAGAAGTATGTAGAAAACAAAGGTAAAGTTCAAACCTCAAAATATCTCTGTACTTTTGGTATCACATGTACCAAAAAGGTTTAAGGTCAAAGTTCACACAACCAGACAATATACAGTGCCCTGTGCCAGACTTACATGGTGAAGATCTCGTGTAGAATTGGACGATGGTGACCCTATCAGTGACTTTAATCTATCTTCCACAGACAATGATGACTGGTCAACACCCTAAAGTGGACACAAAACAGTGATCAACAAAACTCTGTGTGACTTAACTGGACAACGGACTTCATTGTTTAAAAGTTTCTTAAAAACTGGGTATAAACAATAGTTTAAAAGGGGAAGGGATGGCACAATGGCACAAATAGGCAGGACAAGAGGGTGGGATATGGAGTGAGGGACTTGGGGCCTGACGATATATGGAGTTGGGGATAGGCAGACCTAAGGGTGGGATATTGAGTTAAAGTAGCATGTAGGTTCTGAAGGCAAGATAGGAAGTAAGGGACTGGCAGGACATGAGGGTGGGATGTGGAGTTATAGGCACAGGAAGGACTGGAGGTTGGGATATGGAGTTATAGGTACAGGAAGGACTGGAGGTTGGGATATGGAGTTATAGGTACAGGAAGGACTGGAGGTTGGGATATGGAGTTATGAACAAGTAGGTCCTGAAGATCAGATATGGAAGGTAGGGTATGGAGTTATAGGAACAGGTACTTGTAGGTGAAGAGGGTGGGATACAGAGTGATGGGAACAGGTAGGACTTTTGCTTAGGATATGGATTTAGGCACAAAAAGGGCCTGAGGTTCAGAGATAGGGTTAGGATCAGTGAGGACATAAGGGTTGGATATAGATTAAGAAACAGGTACATGAAGGGGATGAGGGTATGATACAGAATTATGGGAACAGGTAGGGCCTGAGGGTGAGATATGGAGCTATAGGATCATATAGAAAGTGGAGTCGGGATATGGAGTTATAGGAACAGGTACGGCCTGAGAGAGGATGTGGAGTTAGGTATAGGTAGGACCTGAGGGGGGATGTGGAGTGAGGAATAGGTAGGACCTAAGGAGGAATGTGGAGTGAGGAATAGGTAGGACCTGAGGGGAATGTGGAGTTAGGTATAGATAGGACCTGAGGGGGATGTGGAGTTAGGTATGGGTAAGACCTGAGGGGGATGTGGAGTGAGGAATAGGTAGGACCTGAGGGGGATGTGGAATTAGGTATAGGTAGGGCCTGAGGGGGGATCTGGAGTTAGGTATAGGTAGGACCTGAGGGGGGATGTTGAGTTAGGTATAGGTTGGACCTGAGGGGGGATGTGGAGTTATGAACTGGTAGGGATTAAGGGTTGGAGGTTGAGTTAGAACCATTGGACATGAAGATGGGATATGGAGTTAAGATATAAGGTATAGATATATCTATAACAGTGTTGTTGATAAGGACACATGGCTGAGTGACAGTAGATACAAAAACGTGATTTATTGTGAATGAATAAACTCAAACAAATCAATATAGCGTCTGAACAAATCATGCCATTACATGTGAACAATACATCAATGAAATTAATGACTTATGTAAGGTGGTTAAAGTAAAGACATAATGTGATGAACATAATCATGGAGTCCTTAAACTCCAAACATAAGGAAAATTACTAGGGTTTTTACATTTTGAACATGTCTTGTAGTACTCTCAACTGTCAATTAAAGTGAATAACCTGCCAGTGTTTGGTCACTTACCAGACATCAAACCTCAGGAACTTGACCCTTGTAAGTACCTACCTTTGACCTTTGACCATCAGCGGTCCATGCATTGGAGACTGTCCCTGGGATTGGCTGGGTGTTAGGTTTAGGGGTAGGTGGTCCTGGGGGTCTGGCCCCTGCACTTAGGGGACGGGACCGTCGTACATTGTTAATGGGAGTGTGGTCTTGTCGCCCATCAGCACCATGTTGTGATACACCATTAGATCCCAGCTCTGTCATCGACTGAAACCAGAATAACAAGGAATTCTAACTTCCAAAATTGAATCTACAATCATGAAATTATCATGTGTATAAATTACACACTATAAAACAGTTCTCCCCTGACCATCAGAATTGATGGGTTCCAGCTGCTGTTATGAGTGCTCCTAGACATGTGTTTGTGAAAACCAGACAGGAATCAAGTTGACCTACACTAGGCTGTGAACAATGTAAACAAAAGGCATATTTTCATGTGTGAATTTAAAACTGTCAGTAGGAAGGCTAATACCCCCATCCCTACCAACACTGACCAATACCTCCATCCCTACCAACACCCACCGATACCCCTATCCCTACCAACACCAACTGATACCCCCATCCCTACCAACACTGACCAATACCTCCATCCCTACCAACACCCACTGATACCTCCATCCCTACCAACACCAACTGATACCCCCATCCCTACCAACACTGACCAATACCTCCATTCCTACCAACACCAACTGATACCTCCATCCCTACCAACACTGACCAATATCCCCATCCCTACCAACACTGATTAATACCCCCATCCCTACCAACACTGACCAATACCTCCATCCCTACCAATACCGTCCAATACCTCCATCCTTACCAACACTGATTAATACCCCCATCCCTACCAACACTGACCAATACCTCCATCCCTACCAATACCGTCCAATACCTCCATCCTTACCAACACTGATTAATACCCCCATCCCTACCAACACTGACCAATACCTCCATCCCTACCAATACCGTCCAATACCTCCATCCCTACCAACACTGATTAATACCCCCATCCCTACCAACACTGACCAATACCTCCATCCCTACCAACACTGACCAATACCTCCATCCCTACCAACACTGATTAATACCTCCATCCCTACCAACACTGACCAATACCTCCATCCCTACCAACACTGACAAATACCCCCATCCCTACCAACACTGACAAATACCCCCATCCCTACCAACACTGACCAATACCTCCATCCCTACCAACACTGACAAATACCCCCATCCCTACCAACACTGACCAATACCTCCATCCCTACCACACTGACAAATACCTCCATCCCTACCAACACTGATTAATACCCCCATCCCTACCAACACTAACTGATACCTCCATCCCTACCAACACTGTCCAATATCCCCATCCCTACCAACACTGTCCAATATCCCCATCCCTACCAACACTGACCAATACCTCCATCCCTACCAACACTGACAAATACCCAATCCGTACCAACACTGACCAATACCCCCATCCCTACCACACTGACAAATACCTCCATCCCTACCAACACTGACCAATATCCCATCCCTACTTGAGCACCTACCAATTCCCTTTCTTCCTCAATGAAGTTGTTTATAATGTGTTTGAACAGAAATTAAAGAAGATGCAACCTGTGTGAAGCGCTGTTTGGGCATAATTCCAATAAAATAGACAAATAAAAATAGACATCAGTGAAATTGGGAGTTATTGGGAGTTGCCAAAAGAATAGGGGCATAATTACTGCAGTAGCATGAGACCCCAGTGGAACCTTGATACCCACCTTTATTTTACCTTTATTTATTCCTAAAAGTTGTGATTTTCCCTCCTTTTCCATTCTTTCCTTAGCATTTTCTGTTTATTTCATGAAGTCTAAAAATCCTCTTAAATGGTGATAGTTATCTTTAACTGTCTAATTCAAGATGAATGCCTATTAGTCATTTTGTTTGTCTGACCAAAGGGAGCCTACATATGAGATTTGAGAAAAAATCAACCCAGTGCTTCTCAAGAAATAACGATAACAAACTTTCATTGTCAAAATCCAAAATAGCTGTCTGTCAGCCATTTTGTTTTTCTGATCAGTCCTGAAATCAAAAGGGCACAATAAAGGGCTGAAGGAAACCTACACTCTTAAAATGTAATTTGCACAAGTTGGAACCAAGGTGAATTTGTAAATGAAATTTGAAAGTGATCATTCCAAAACATCTCATAAAAATCTATTACTGTCAAAATCCAAGATGGCCACTTGTTGGTCACTTTGTTTTTCAGATCAGTCCCAAAATGGGACATTGCACAACTAGCAAATGTACAGAGGGCTATTGAAACAGCCCATCATCTGCACAACTTTAGTGTGTGATGACTACATTCACAGGGTTTCTAAGAGTTCTGATCATAACTGTATAGGAGTAGGGATTATCAGGAAAAGATCCCATATATAGACAAAAATACACAGACAACCTTATTCCAGTATAAGGAGTGGGGTCTCATTAGACAGGTCTCATAGCTACCTGGTATATATATATAAACCTTTACTTGTTGGTTCAGTCAAAAATGAAATCATACTAGAATATTACATGATATTATCTACACTAAGATAGACCTGTATGGAATTTGAGTTTGTCTAAATGTTCAGTTTCCGATTTGTAATTTTCACACACTATCCCTATACTTAGCTCTGACAGAAATAAAAGTTGGTATCTACACTGCAGATCTTCCCCAGCAGTGTATGTGTTATTGGTATCAAATAACAAATCATTGCAATTTGGCTCTCTTACTCCTGTCAATAAATCTAAATCTATGTACATAATGTGTTCTCGTTCGCTAAAATGGCCTTGAACTGCTCAATACTGATCACCTTGTAGATACACAACTATGTTTCACTAAACTTTTATCACAGTGCTGACTTATTTCTACATTATGTCATTGTTTTATTTTCATTTTTAAATCTGTTGGTTTTGCTAATCTCAGATCACCATCAAACAGAATGCTTGGACATTCTCTCTAACAACAATAGGGTGCCATGACACACTCTGCGGTGACATACTCTAACAACAATAAGGTGCCCCAACACACTCTGCGGTGACATACTCTCTAACAACAATAGGGTGCCATGACACACTCTGCGGTGACATACTCTCTAACAACAATAGGGTGCCATGACACACTCTGCTGTGACATACTCTCTAACAACAATAGGGTGCCATGACATACTCTGCTGTAACCTACTCTCTAACAAAAATAGAGTGCCCCGACACAATCTGCTGTGACATACTCTCTAACAACAACAGGCTGCTCTGAAACACTTGCTCTAATACACTCTATAAGAACAGTACAGTTTTGACTTACAATGATAGTTTCATGCATGCCCTGTCGCTCATTGTTAGTGGACAGAGAGCCAGGCAACAGGTCCTCTGCCGAGGTGATAAATGTCCTCCTCACTGAATCAGATAAAATATTATAAACAATATTACATCGATGCTGACATATACATACCATGACATGGATATATCCTTACCAACAACCATCTACAATGAATACAACTCTGATTCAAAGCAACAACAACAAATACTTATCTGTGCAGATGCCTCAACACATTACAGAAATACATCTAGTTCTTCAAAAATATCTCATTAAATGAATATGTAGAAATACATGACAATCTCCATGGATATCTCACCATGTTAATACAGAAATATATCTTGTTCTCCATTGATATCCAACCATGTTAATATAAAATAAGTAATGAAGCACACCATGCTCCTTTCGGCTTGAATCAAAAAAGGAAAAAGAAATTTGAGATTTAAATCTCTTTGAACTCATGAGGCCCAGGTGACTTTTGTTACATATACAGCACTGCTTATCTGTAGATTAATTACTATTGGCTAATTACATGTAATGGACACCACCTCTGTATATTCATTTACCACCAATTACACAGGTATACTGAACATAACTTACAATCTCTACCTAGCCTTATCACACAGGTAATACTGAATATCTACCTCGCCGATTTACACAGATATACTGAACGTAACTTACAATCTCTATCTAGCCTAATTACACAGGTATACTGAACATAACTTGCGATCTCTATCTAGCCTAATTACACAGGTATACTGAACATAACTTACAATCTCTATCTTAACATAACTTACAATCTCTATCTAGCCTTATTACACATGTAATACTGAACATAACTTACAATCTCTATCTAGCCTTATTACACAGGTATACTTAACATAACTTACAATCTCTATCTAGCCTTATTACACAGGTAATACCGAACATAACTTACGATCTCTATCTAGCCTTATTACACAGGTATACTGAACATAACTTACGATCACTATCTAGCCTTATTACACAGGTATACTGAACATAACTTACAATCTCTACCTAGCCCAGTTACACAGGTAATACTTAACATAACTTACAATCTCTATCTAGCCTTATTACACAGGTATACTGAACATAACTTACGATCTCTATCTAGCCTTATTACACAGGTATACTGAACATAACTTACAATCTCTATCTAGCCTTATTACACAGGTATACTTAACATAACTTACAATCTCTATCTAGCCTTATTACACAGGTATACTTAACATAACTTACAATCTCTATCTAGCCTTATTACACAGGTATACTGAACATAACTTACAATCTCTATCTAGCCTTATTACACAGGTATACTGAACATAACTTACGATCTCTATCTAGCCTTATTACACAGGTATACTGAACATAACTTACAATCTCTATCTAGCCTTATTACACAGGTATACTTAACATAACTTACAATCTCTATCTAGCCTTATTACACAGGTATACTGAACATAACTTTCAATCTCTATCTAGCCTTATTACACAGGTAATACTTAACATAACTTACAATCTCTATCTAGCCTTATTACACAGGTAATACTGAACATAACTTACAATCTCTTTCTAGCCTTATTACACAGGTAATACTGAACATAACTTACAATCTCAATCTAGCCTAATTACATAGGTTTACTGAATATCTACCTCGCCGATTAACACAGGTATCTCTGAATGTGACTGCAAGTGCATTACCTGTCGTTCCGTTACTCGTGGCGTGAGCTCCTGGATGTTTGGTAACAGTACCAGGCATGGCTACCCCAGATGTGTCTGTTGGGGTGTAGTCTGGTACATCTCGCACAGTGGACTTGCTATCACTTTTCTGTTGCTGTAATAGCATATTTTGATTACTTTGAATTAATGCCAATCAAAACATCATGAAAGCTGGGCGAATTTTCACTAAATAAGTTGAAAATGACAGTATACTTTATATTATCAAAACATAAATATTATCATAATTTTCCGCATTTTACTTACATCCAAATGACTTCGAATGTTTCCAATCAGCAGCAAAGCAGATTTTAAATTTCCATCAGCTAAATCTGAAAAAAGGGTTGAGAAAGGCATAATTGATAATTCATCCAGTGTGACCTACCTGCTTTCCAGAATTCCAATAAAGATTAAAAACATTTATTGTTTCTCTATCAAACATAGGTGATGTCTGAACATTGAAATCAGAATATCGATGTAGGAGACAGCATTACTATCCTACCATCAGCATCAATTCCAGCGAGGTCCACACCCTGAGATTCCAGAACTGTCAAACAGTGGGAGATGTTTTCAGTTCTGTCTCCTTTACAAGTTATCTCCTCCTGGATGTCAGGAACAGTGCTGCCATCTGTTAACATACAAAAATAGGTTCCATTTAAACAAGCAGGTAACATGCTTTACTAAATCTACACTCTAACACCACTGTCCACACGGGGTTAACTCAGACCAGGAGGATTTAGAGAAAGTTTCAATGTTCTGTAATTCAAGCATTGATACAGAAATCTTTACAAATTGTACAAAATAACCAGAAACAATCTGAAAAGCCTCAAACCAGGAAAGACAATATTTATAAACTTTTCATCACATTGAAAATGTACAATCCAGCACCATATATCTGTACGAGTTATCGACTTCCTCACAATTAATTCTGTAGCAATCGTTTCTGTTGCCATAGTAACAGTATTATTAAGTCGACATACTTCCTCTGGTCATATCCTGATTACACATGGCACTGCTGGTGTATACCTACATCTGCCAATAGAGAAACATTCCTTTCCACGTAAAAGGCAACAACAGCCAATAACAATATAAAACCCATCTACACAATATGCAATGTCTATCACATGGTAAAGCTGTATGGTGACAGTCAATATCTCTACTGTTACCTCACCTTATTGAGTACTATGATACATAATGTCTATCACATGGTAAAGCTGTATGGTGACAGTCAATATCTCTACTGTTACCTCACCTTATTGAGTACTATGATACATAATGTCTATCACATGGTAAAGCTGTATGGTGACAGTCAATATCTCTACTGTTACCTCACCTTATTGAGTACTATGATACATAATGTCTATCACATGGTAAAGCTGTATGGTGACAGTCAATATCTCTACTGTTACCTCACCTTATTGAGTACTATGATACATAATGTCTATCACATGTAAAGCTGTATGGTGACAGTACCTCACCTTATACAATACGTAACATCTATTACATGGTAAAGCTGTATGTTGACAGCCAATATCTCTACTGTTACCTCACCTTATTGAGTACTACAATGTATGAAAGAAGGGTAATTGTATTTTTCAATATCCACGGGGTCAAAGTGATTCAGTTATCATACTCATTTGAATGGTCAGATAAAATAATTAATATACCAATAAGATGATCTCCTCTGACGTACTATTTTCTGTAAACATGGGAGAATTTGTCATATGAAGTAAACCTTTAGACATTTCCATCAACAGTCTTTGAATTCATCTCAAAGCCATATCATTATTTCAAATGCTATTTTTCTGTTAATGCACAATCAAATGATTGTATTTGGCACTGTATCAATTAAAGTATTTTATCATGGAAGAGGGGTCTCCTATACAGCTCACTGGTAAAGTGCATGTTTCATTGTTAGATTCCAGGTCTTTGGTGAAAATCAATTATTTCTTATTTGCATTAAATTCCGTTTTCATTTTTTTTATAATTACATTTTATTGAAAAAAAAAACAGTAATAGGAGTCATGAAATTGGCGATATATAAAATAATTAGAAAATCATTTCTACCTAGTGTGGTTTACTGGAGATAAATTTCAAGCAGCTAATTCGTATTATAGTTTCAAGTATTAAAATAATATCACAAAAGTATTTTTAGGGTGCGAAATCATTATGTATTTAGATTTAGATGAACACAATCCCATATGTGTATCTTAAAATGTTCAATCTTAGAAAACATCCAATTTTAGCTGCAATGTCATAATGCTCTTGGATTTGATACAGTACTTGTCTTAAGACTTAATTAAACACATTATTTACTGTCTTATATCAATGTAATTACGTTATTGGGATGGATATATCAAAGATTTAAGTGATAATCACTGAGAAACAGGGAACAGAGACATACTTATGACCAAGAACGAAATATTTAACCCCAGGATCCAACCGCCAGATCACTTGTAAGTGAGTCATAAGTGACTTTTTCATTCTTGTATATGGAATGTGCCTTTCTGCTATATATATTCTTTATTTCCTCCAGAAGGAAGATTCTAATAACAGAGTATCACAACACATTTGTTAAGGTATATATAAATTATTTGCTAGTAAGTCACAATGAGACTATGATATTAAAGTAAGGGCTTGGGATTCAAGTCCCAAGTAAGAATGTCAGACCCTTTTGATTATTTGGCGATATACGGTATAGATACCATAGTTGTAATGTTTCATTGTAATATGAGGTTATCATTTGAAAAATTAATTTTACAGACCTCACACAGAACTCTTCAAGATTGAACTTACACAAGTCAGAAGAAAAGTTACTTCCGATAAGAACATGAAGTAACTGCCAATCATTCAAGGGAGGCCAATATACACTGAACAGTATGTCACAAATATTAATGATTTCACACCATAATTTGTGCCTTAATTCGTCATCTTTATACATGTGACTACATATATGACACTATTGATTATGAGAAAACATCTCACAGTAACAATTAATTTCATTATATAATAAACAGCTTCCTAATTTTCAAGGAACTTTAACACACGATTTCCACAGCCGGTGTGGACTTCGCTTGTCTTGTAGTAAAACGAACCTAGAAAAGTCAGCATATCCTATTTAACTAGGCATTTTCCTCACAAGGAATTCGCCTTTTCTGCTATGCACAGAGACATATGATATTCATGTTTCTCATTTATGATGCATTTCCTGGCTGCAAGACGTTTTTACCACCAGTACTAGAAAACATATGTAAACTAGTTAATCTTACAATTACCTCCTTATATATTAAATCTGATCCTTCGTCAAATCAATATTTGATGTTCTATATAAGGCAACAGTTTCAATAATGTATCATAATAATAACATACACATATGTATATCAATTTAAAATCTACCTTTTGAGACAACCCCTATCTTAATTCACATTCACAATTCATTCTCACATTCCTTCAGTTGATTGAAATGCCTAGTAGTGATATCTCCTTTTTCCAAAACTACAGATATGTACTAGTTAGTATTTCAACATGACTACAGCAGAGAGTGTGCACAGAGTTCTGCAAAAAAGAATGCAAATTGTGTCACAGATCTGGAGCCGAACTAACCTATTTCATATATTCCCTGTAATTTGTGGCTGGTTTCTGAGTCACCTAGCTGGGCTGTTCAATCTTTGATCAAAGGCTGGGCTATATATTATTGAATGGCGTTATCACAAATATTTCATATTTCCTGCACTCCGTCTATAACCATAAATACTCTCTAATTTAGCTAGACTGCTTCTGTCGGAAGTTGAGATTTGTACCTGAGCATTGGATAAGCAATTACCTTGTGCTTAGTAGTAAACATCTCTGGCTGATTTTAACTATTTCCAGTATTTTTTTTCTCATATGGAAATCAATACACTGGCCATTACCAACCTCCATATACATCACACATCAAATATTGATAAAGTCAGATGACAGGAAGCTTGACATTCCAATAACAGCTTCCACTAGCAATGTTTTATATGATTTAAAATTGAAAAATTAACTTTAGCTACATCAGTCAGTTGTAGAATGATTATCACTAGATTTTGGCTGGATTTAGCACACTCAGTGTTTGCAATAGAAAATATTATGAACTAGATTTCACATCTGTTGAATTATCATCAACTCTAACATTATATCTGTCAAGACAATCTTGCACCTGTCAATAAAGTCCACACCTTTATTTAAAGGACCACATCTATCTATAACATGATCCTCATCAATACATGGTTCTCGGAAAAATTACCCTTATTATCACATGGTCCCCAAAACATGATCCCTTCAACAGGATCATAATTATCACTGGCCCCTAAAACATGGTCCTTATCAAAATCCCCTAAAACAATATCAGGGTCCTTATTATCACATGTTCCCCACAAAAGGGTCCTTATTGTCACATGTTCCCCACAACAGGTTCTTTATCATCACATGTTCCTCATAACAGGGTCCTTATTACCACATGTTCCTCACAACAGGGTCCTTATTATCACATGTTCCCCACAACAGAGTCCTTATTATCACGTTCCCCACAGCAGAGTCCTTATTATCACATTTTCCCCACAACAGGGTCCTTATTATCACATGTTCCCCACAACAGAGTCCTTATTATCACGTTCCCCATAACAGGGTCCTTATTATTACATGTTCCTCACAACAGTGTCCTTATTATCACATGTTCCCCTCAACAGAGTCCTTATTATCACGTTCCCCACAACAGGGTCCTTATTATCACATGTTCCCCACAACAGAGTCCTTATTATCACGTTCCCCACAACAGGGTCCTTATTATCACGTTCCTCACAACAGTGTCCTTATTATCACATGTTCCCCTCAACAGGGTCCTTATTATTACATGTTCCTCACAACAGTGTCCTTATTATCACATGTTCCCCTCAACAGGGTTCTTATTATCACATGTTCCCCACAACAGGGTGCTTATTATCACATGTTCTTCAAAAATAGGTTCTCACCATCATCTAGTCCTATATCACAGCTACATCATGGAGAATGCCTCACTTTCCAGATTCTGTATAAACTTGTCAGTAGCTGTGTACAAGCATTGCCTGGTAGGATGAATATCAAAGTGTTCATTACAGACAAAACAAAATGCTATACAGCAGTCACATGTATAATTTACCTGTTCAGCCAGGCAAATGTAGCAAATCTTACTGCTGTGATAATGTATCGAGTGCCTTCTCTTCTTACTAGTCACACACTTCCATGTCATAAACAGCACCAACACATGTCAGGATGGTAATGAGGATCTGAATATCAAACAATACAGAATACCTGACTGACTCGTCGCTGGTTTTAGAGTACCTAGGACAGCCGTTAGGTTCACCAGATGTAAACCAGTGTGTGGACCATTGTTGAAGTTTAAAGAACAACAGATCAATACCTGAAATGACCCACATTATCTGATGCTATCTGAGATTGGTCACAGTGGTAAAGCCACAGTTAGACTGTGATCCTACCCGACTGTTTTACCTGTTGTTAATTAGTCACTGACTCCAGATGACATTACACCTGCACTCTATTAGGCCTATCTGTCTCCAGCCGGGGGGGTGTTCATTCACCCTGACGAAGGGGCAAGAAAGCCTACCTTTAAACAGGTAGATCCTCGTTACAGAGTGAGCCACTCCACAGGTACATCTACTACATTGAGGTGCTGGGTACACCTCAGGTAGATCTATGTCATACCTGTCGTTAATTTCACTTTCAATCGGCGCAGGAATGATTGACAACAGGTGTGCAGCCTGCTGGTGTATGCACAGATACCCCTAAAAGGGTTCGTACAGAGGACCTGGCCGGGTAATCACCTCAGTGTTATTGATCAATAATCTCCCTATAACAACCATTACAAGACATGCACCACTGACGGTTTCTTTAATTTCCGAGGATTTCACACCACAACAAAAGACTATAAAGTTTAACTGAATCAACTGTGATATTTTTATCACATGCAGAACTAATAACAATTTCCTGGCTTTCATGTCATCAACATTGAGTGATAAAGAAAATCCATAGTGATACAACACTACTTCAGGTCTCCAACATCAAATCATTTTTTTCCTCCTGAATTTACTCTACATGTAACACACTTGTATCCTGATCATAAGAATAGGTAATTTACCATATATGTAATAAACCAGTGTTCTTACCCTGAGGGTACACAATTCACCATACAGGTAACACACCAGTGTCCTTACCATCAGGGTACACAATTCACCATACAGGTAACACACCAGTGTCCTAACAATCAGGGTACACAATTCACCATACAGGTAACACACCAGTGTCCTTACAATCAGGGTACACAATTCACCATACAGGTAACACACCAGTGTCCTTACCATCAGGGTAGACAATTCACCATACAGGTAACACACCAGTGTCCTAACACCATACAGGTAACACACCAGTGTCCTTACAATCAGGGTAGACAATTCATCATACAGGTAACACACCAGTGTCCTTACCATAAGGGTACACAATTCACCACACAGGTAACACACCAGTGTCCTTACACCATATAGGTAACACACCAGTGTCCTTACTAACTTACAATCAGGGTAGACAATTCACCATACAGGTAACACACCAGTGTCCTTACACCATACAGGTACAACACCAGTGTCCTTACAATCAGGGTAGACAATTCACCATACAGGTAACACACCAGTGTCCTTATTATCAGGGTACACAATTCTTAATACAGGTAACACACCAGTGTCCTAACAAACAGGGTACACAATTCACCATACAGGTAACACACCAGTGTCCTTACAATCAGGGTACACAATTCACCATACAGGTAACACACCAGTGTCCTTACCATCAGGGTAGACAATTCACCATACAGGTAACACACCAGTGTCCTAACAATCAGGGTACACAATTCACCATACAGGTAACACACCAGTGTCCTAACAATCAGGGTACACAATTCACCATACAGGTAACACACCAGTGTCCTTACACCATACAGGTAACACACCAGTGTCCTTACAATCAGGGTAGACAATTCATCATACAGGTAACACACCAGTGTCCTTACCATAAGGGTACACAATTCACCACACAGGTAACACACCAGTGTCCTTACACCATATAGGTAACACACCAGTGTCCTTACAATCAGGGTAGACAATTCACCATACAGGTAACACACCAGTGTCCTTACACCATACAGGTACAACACCAGTGTCCTTACAATCAGGGTAGACAATTCACCATACAGGTAACACACCAGTGTCCTTATTATCAGGGTACACAATTCTTAATACAGGTAACACACCAGTGTCCTAACAAACAGGGTACACAATTCACCATACAGGTAACACACCAGTGTCCTTACCATCAGGGTAGACAATTCACCATACAGGTAACACACCAGTGTCCTAACAATCAGGGTACACAATTCACCATACAGGTAACACACCAGTGTCCTAACAATCAGGGTACACAATTCACCATACAGGTAACACACCAGTGTCCTTACACCATACAGGTAACACACCAGTGTCCTTACAATCAGGGTAGACAATTCATCATACAGGTAACACACCAGTGTCCTTACACCATACAGGTACAACACCAGTGTCCTTACAATCAGGGTAGACAATTCACCATACAGGTAACACACCAGTGTCCTTATTATCAGGGTACACAATTCTTAATACAGGTAACACACCAGTGTCCTAACAAACAGGGTACACAATTCACCATACAGGTAACACACCAGTGTCCTTACCATCAGGGTAGACAATTCACCATACAGGTAACACACCAGTGTCCTAACAATCAGGGTACACAATTCACCATACAGGTAACACACCAGTGTCCTAACAATCAGGGTACACAATTCACCATACAGGTAACACACCAGTGTCCTTACACCATACAGGTAACACACCAGTGTCCTTACAATCAGGGTACACAATTCATCATACAGGTAACACACCAGTGTCCTTACCATAAGGGTACACAATTCACCACACAGGTAACACACCAGTGTCCTTACACCATATAGGTAACACACCAGTGTCCTTACAATCAGGGTAGACAATTCACCATACAGGTAACACACCAGTGTCCTTACACCATACAGGTACAACACCAGTGTCCTTACAATCAGGGTAGACAATTCACCATACAGGTAACACACCAGTGTCCTTATTATCAGGGTACACAATTCTTAATACAGGTAACACACCAGTGTCCTAACAAACAGGGTACACAATTCACCATACAGGTAACACACCAGTGTCCTTACCATCAGGGTACACAATTCACCATACAGGTAACACACAGGTAACAGTACTCAGGAAAGTGTGCTTTGTACAGTTAGCAAGAGTACACACCCAATGAGGATTTAAATAACAAGAATTTGCAGCCCTGTCATTGCTCATTAATTTCATCAAACACATTTTCTGCCAATAACTCATCTCCAAAGTCATAAATAAAACTGTTGTCATTAAATATAACTTCTGTAGTCATAAAATCTTCACAATATCTTCTAAAGAAATATACCGAGGAACAACTTCAAAACAAGTATGGTATGCATCAATACATCCCAATTAACTCACCTGTATGAGACTATCTACAAGAGCATCACCTGCATTCACACCTGAGCAATATGAAGCTACAGTGTGTAAACCTGAGACAATCTGGCCTTACTAGATATTCAGGTACTGTCTTGTTCTAACTTGGAGTCCGACCTATTCCCGACACCGTTAGACATTAACATATAACACACATTGACTACATCGACGTGTGGATTTATAATTTAATGGGTACACAAAATAACTATTTGTAATTCAAGAGATATACATATTAGATCAGTGATTTACATAAATAAACAATTATTTTAGGGAGGAAGAATAGAAGATGATGAATCATTTTGTATGGGTAGAACTTAACTGTCCAGTTATGTTCCAGTATATAACAGGGATAACCTCATTTCATGTATTATATAATATATCATTAAAATGGCATTATATCATACTGTATTCAGCAAAACTGGTCAGGATTTGAACAAATGTTTAAGAAAAGAGATTTCTGTGTGACAAACCCAAAGCTTGTGAGGCAATCATGAGCCTGACAACCCTCTATGTGTGAAAGAGACATCACTGTGACAACCCTCTACCTGTGAGAGAGACATCAGTGTGACAACCCTCTACCTCTGAGAGACATCAGTGTGACAACCCTCTACCTGTGAGAGAGACATCATTGTGACAACCCTCTACCTCTGAAGAGACATCACTGTGACAACCCTCTACCTCTGAGAGACATCAGTGTGACAACCCTCTACCTGTGAGAGAGACATCAGTGTGACAACCCTCTACCTGTGAGAGAGACATCAGTGTGACAACCCTCTACCTCTGAGAGAGACATCAGTGTGACAACCCTCTACCTCTGAGAGAGACATCAGTGTGACAACCCTCTACCTGTGAGAGAGACATCAGTGTGACAACCCTCTACCTCTGAGAGACATCAGTGTGACAACCCTCTACCTGTGAGAGAGACATCAGTGTGACAACCCTCTACCTGTGAGAGAGACATCAGTGTGACAACCCTCTACCTCTGAGAGAGACATCAGTGTGACAACCCTCTACCTCTGAGAGAGACATCAGTGTGACAACCCACTACCTGTGAGAGAGACATCATTGTGACAACCCTCTACCTGTGAGAGAGACATCATTGTGACAACCCTCTACCTCTGAGAGAGACATCACTGTGACAACCCTCTACCTCTGAGAGACATCAGTGTGACAACCCTCTACCTCTGAGAGAGACATCATTGTGACAACCCTCTACCTCTGAGAGAGACATCATTGTGACAACCCTCTACCTCTGAGAGAGACAACCCTCACCTGTGAGAGAGACATCACAACCCTCTACCTCTGAGAGAGACCAGTGTGACAACCCTCTACCTCTGAGAGAGACATCATTGTGACAACCCTCTACCTCTGAGAGAGACATCATTGTGACAACCCTCTACCTCTGAGAGAGACATCAGTGTGACAACCCTCTACCTCTGAGAGAGACATCATTGTGACAACCCTCTACCTCTGAGAGAGACATCATGTGTGACAACCCTCTACCTCTAGAGAGACATCAGTGTGAGAGAGAGAGACATCACTGTGACAACCCTCTACCTCTGAGATACATCACTGTGACAACCCTCTACCTCTGAGAGAGACATCAGTGTGACAACCCTCTACCTCTGAGAGAGACATCACTGTGACAACCCTCTACCTCTGAGAGAGACATCACTGTGACAACCCTCTACCTCTGAGAGAGACATCAGTGTGACAACCCTCTACCTCTGAGAGAGACATCAGTGTGACAACCCTCTACCTCTGAGAGAGACATCACTGTGACAACCCTCTACCTCTGAGAGAGACATCAGTGTGACAACCCTCTACCTCTGAGAGAGACATCAGTGTGACAACCCTCTACCTCTGAGAGAGACATCAGTGTGACAACCCTCTACCTCTGAGAGAGACATCAGACAACCCTCTACCTCTGAGAGAGACATCATCTGAGAGAGACATGTGACAACCCTCTACCTGAGAGAGACTGAGAGAGACATCACTGTGACCTCTGAGAGAGACATCATTGTGACAACCCTCTACCTCTGAGAGAGACATCAGTGTGACAACCCTCTACCTCTGAGAGAGACATCAGTGTGACAACCCTCTACCTGTGAGAGAGACATCACTGTGACAACCCTCTACCTCTGAGAGAGACATCAGTGTGACAACCCTCTACCTCTGAGAGAGACATCAGTGTGACAACCCTCTACCTCTGAGAGAGACATCACTGTGACAACCCTCTACCTCTGAGAGAGACATCACTGTGACAACCCTCTACCTCTGAGAGAGACATCAGTGTGACAACCCTCTACCTCTGAGAGAGACATCACTGTGAGAGAGACATCACAACCCTCTACCTCTGAGAGAGACATCAGTGTGACAACCCTCTACCTCTGATAGAGACATCACTGTGACAACCCTCTACCTGTGAGAGAGACATCATTGTGACAACCCTCTACCTCTGAGAGAGACATCAGTGTGACAACCCTCTACCTCTGAGAGAGACATCAGTGTGACAACCCTCTACCTGTGAGAGAGACCTCAGTGTGACAACCCTCTACCTGTGAGAGAGACATCAGTGTGACAACCCTCTACCTCTGAGAGAGACATCAGTGTGACAACCCTCTACCTCTGAGAGAGACATCAGTGTGACAACCCTCTACCTCTGAGAGAGACATCAGTGTGACAACCCTCTACCTGTGAGAGAGACATCACTGTGACAACCCTCTACCTCTGAGATACATCAGTGTGACAACCCTCTACCTCTGAGATACATCAGTGTGACAACCCTCTACCTCTGAGAGAGACATCAGTGTGACAACCCTCTACCTGTGAGAGAGACATCAGTGTGACAACCCTCTACCTCTGAGAGAGACATCAGTGTGACAACCCTCTACCTCTGAGAGATACATCAGTGTGACAACCCTCTACCTCTGAGAGAGACATCAGTGTGACAACCCTCTACCTCTGAGAGAGACATCACTGTGACAACCCTCTACCTCTGAGAGAGACATCATTGTGACAACCCTCTACCTGTGAGAGAGACATCAGTGTGACAACCCTCTACCTCTGAGAGAGACATCATTGTGACAACCCTCTACCTGTGAGAGAGACATCATTGTGACAACCCTCTACCTGTGAGAGAGACATCAGTGTGACAACCCTCTACCTGTGAGAGAGACATCAGTGTGACAACCCTCTACCTGTGAGAGAGACATCAGTGTGACAACCCTCTACCTCTGAGAGAGACATCAGTGTGACAACCCTCTACCTGAGAGAGACATGAGTGACAAGAGACATCAGTGTGACAACCCTCTACCTGTGAGAGAGACATCATGTGACAACCCTCAACCCTACCTGTGAGAGAGACATCAGTGTGACAACCCTCTACCTGTGAGAGAGACATCAGTGTGACATGTGAGAGAGACATCAGTGTGACAACCCTCTATCAGAGAGACATCAGTGTGACAACCCTCTACCTCTGAGAGAGACATCAGTGTGATAACCCTGTATCAGTGTGTGACAACCCTATATGTAGAGAGTTATCACTGTGACAACATCAGAGAGTGTGACAACTAACAACCTGTATCTGCGGAAGAGACAACCCTGTCAGTGTGACAACCCTGTATCTGTGAAGGAGATACCGCTGTGACAACCCTGTTCCTATGAAAGACAAATCAGTGTGACAACCCTGTATGGGGAGGGACACATCAGTGTGATAACCCTGTATTAGTGAAGGACAAATCAGTGTGACAACCCTATATTAGTGAAGGACACATCAGTGTGATAACCCTGTATGGGAAGAGACATCAGTGGGATAACCCTGTATGGGGAGGGACACATCAGTGTGATAACCCTGTATGGGGAGAGACATCAGTGGGATAACCCTGTATTGGGAGAGACACATCTGGGATATTAGTGAAGAGACACATCAGTGTGATAACCCTGTATGGGAAGAGACATCAGTGGGATAACCCTGTATTGGGAGAGACATCAGTGGGATAACCCTGTATGGGGAGAGACACATCAGTGGGATAACCCTGTATGGGGAGAGACACATCAGTGGGATAACCCTGTATGGGGAGGGACACATCAGTGTGATAACCCTGTATGGGGAGAGACACATCAGTGGGATAACCCTGTATGGGGAGAGACGTCAGTGGGATAACCCTGTATGGGGGGAGACACATCCGTGGGATAACCCTGTATGGGGAGGGACATATCAGTGTAAGAACCCTGTATGGGGAGAGACACATCAGTGGGATAACCCTGTATGGGGAGAGACACATCAGTGGGATAACCCTGTATGGGGAGAGACGTCAGTGGGATAACCCTGTATGGGGAGAGACACATCAGTGGGATAACCCTGTATGGGGAGGGACACAGACTCCAGTGGGATAACCCCGTCTGTGGAGGGACACATCAGTGTGATAACCTTGTATGGGGAGGGACACATCAGTGGGATAACCCTGTATGGGAAGAGACATCAGTGGGATAACCCTGTCTGTGGAGGGACACATCAGTGTGATAACCCTGTATGGGGAGGGACACATCAGTGTGATATCCCTGTTCCTATGAAAAGGGCAGCCTTTTATCATTATGACAGATGAAGGTTTACCATTGTCCAATTCTGCCCTATTCTCCTCCCTAATCTAAACAAACAGCTTGTGTATGGCCCCACTGGTATCTCCATCAAGTGTAACAATCCCTTTATTGTAGGGACCTGTGTTTACAGTAAACTTTTAGCAGTTTAGAGAAATCCATTCTTCCTGGATTTAAAAGTTAAGAAAAGTCTATTCAGCCCCTAGAGATAAAGATGACCCTATACAAAGTGTTTGAGAAATTCAGTCTGGTACTTAGTGAAGTGTATAACATGATTGTCAGTGTCAGGTTTGGGGGAAGGTTTAGGGATGTGTCGCCATTGTATCCTTATGTAACCACAAACCACCCCGAAGTATAAATACCACTATGTACCGATCACAGCTAATGGATAGTTAATGTGATTGACAATGTGTTAACAACATAACGACACTTTTTAATCATGATTTATCAAACATTTAACAAAGTTGAGGAATTTTGATAGTTCACTACAAAAAAATGTTGTTTACAACAGTTGATCGGAGATATTGGTATTCTGGGTTTTCTAAACAATTCCACCCAACCTTGTCTACCTCTAAGATTATAATTGTTTACTGGAAGTAACCTGGGTCAACCACCAGGTAATCATGTTTATGTTGCATTTGGAATATAAACTTGGCTAATGAAGACTTTAAGATGAACAATAAAAGCTGGAATACTTTGCTGATTGCTAATCATTTCATTTCTTATTTAGTACCAAATTTTATCATTTATGCAAATCTCCCACAGGTACTGAACATTTCTGCAACGATACATGTATATTCATGACATGTGGGAAAATTTACTTATTTAATCATGGAAAACCTGTTTTGATTTTCAAATTATTTGTGCAGCTGTTTTTTCTCTTGGTGGTCTGATGGCTATGTCATAACAAGGATTAATCCAACCATGTTTGATGACTGTGTCAGAATTAATCCAACCATGTCTGGTGACTGTGTCAGAATCAATTCAACCATGTCTGGTGACGGTGTCAGAATCAATCCAACCATGTCTGGTGACGGTGTCAGAATCAATTCAACCATGTCTGGTGACGGTGTCAGAATCAATTCAACCATGTCTGGTGACGGTGTCAGAATCAATCCAACCATGTCTGGTGACGGTGTCAGAATCAATTCAACCATGTCTGGTGACGGTGTCAGAATCAATCCAACCATGTCTGGTGACGGTGTCAGAATCAATCCAACCATGTCTGGTGACGGTGTCAGAATCAATTCAACCATGTCTGGTGACGGTGTCAGAATCAATCCAGCCATGTCTGGTGACGGTGTCAGAATCAATTCAACCATGTCTGGTGACGGTGTCAGAATCAATTCAACCATGTCTGGTGACGGTGTCAGAATCAATTCAACCATGTCTGGTGACGGTGTCAGAATCAATTCAACCATGTCTGGTGACGGTGTCAGAATCAATTCAACCATGTCTGGTGACGGTGTCAGAATCAATCCAACCATGTCTGGGTTATGTCTCTTTTTCAATTGTCCATTATATTTTATCTTTTCTTTGACTCCATAGTTCTTTTTATAGTTTGTCTAAAAGGTTATAGTTCATGTGATTTTACTTGAGTGGTACCTGACATAACAATCCTGTACTTAGTATCAAACTTTCCAAACTGACCTGTGTGGTATATATATACAATGTCCACCTATATGTTAATCACCAAACAAAATCAGGGTCATAGTGACACTGAACAGCCGAGATTAAGGATTATAAGTCTTTATATTAATCTATGGCAAAAATCCCCGATATCTTACAGGTATATTAATCTATGGCAAAAATCCCCGATATCTTACAGGTACATTGATCTATGGTAAAAATCCCCAATATCTTACAGGTACATTGATCTATGGCAAAAATCCCCGATATCTTACAGGTACATTGATCTATGGCAAAAATCCCCAATATCTTACAGGTACATTGATCTATGGCAAAAATCCCCGATATCTTACAGGTACATTGATCTATGGCAAAAATCCCCGATATCTTACAGGTATATTAATCTATGGCAAAAATCCCCGATATCTTACAGGTATATTGATCTATGGCAAAAATCCCCGATACATTAATCTATGGCAAAAATCCCCGATATCTTACAGGTACATTAATCTATGGTTAAAATCCCTAATATCTTAAAGGTACATTGATCAATGGTAAAAATCCCCAATATCTTACAGGTACATTGATCTATGGCAAAAATCCCCGATATCTTACAGGTACATTAATCTATGGTTAAAATCCCTAATATCTTAAAGGTACATTGATCAATGGTAAAAATCCCCAATATCTTACAGGTACATTGATCTATGGCAAAAATCCCCAATATCTTACAGGTACATTGATCTATGGCAAAAATCCCCAATATCTTACAGGTACATTGATCAATGGTAAAATTCCGCGATATCTTACAGGTATATTGATCTATGGCAAAAATCCCCAATATCTTACAGGTACATTGATCTATGGCAAAAATCCCCAATATCTTACAGGTACATTGATCTATGGTAAAAATCCCCAATATCTTACAGGTACATTGATCTATGGCAAAAATCCCCAATATCTTACAGGTACATTGATCTATGGCAAAAATCCCCAATATCTTACAGGTACATTGATCTATGGCAAAAATCCCCAATATCTTACAGGTATATTGATCTATGGCAAAAATCCCCAATATCTTACAGGTACATTGATCTATGGTAAAAATCCCCGATATCTTACAGGTACATTGATCTATGGCAAAAATCCCCAATATCTTACAGGTACATTGATCTATGGTAAAAATCCCCAATATCTTACAGGTACATTAATCAATTGCGAAAGTCTCTGATATCTTACTGGTAATATATTACTCTATAAACACTTATAACAAGTTTACTAATCCACTCTGAATTCACTTGTCAAAAATTTGTTTGGGTTCCTAATCTGATATCAATACCACAAACAATAGCTGTTACTTTTTGTCTTTTGTCCACATGTGATCATTCCTCTCAAACCATTGTTTTTTTTGTCCCTCTATCTGTAACTTTACTCTATATTCCAGGTGCAATATTAGTCATGTGACTGGGGCTGACAACTTTACACGTTTTTGAACTCTAATCTGTTCATCATGTGGTCGCATTGTAAATAAAGTGTCATGAGGGACGATGCTAATCACACTGACAAACTTGTATTTAAACTTAAACATGTACTTCAATTATTGGTCTCTGCCAAACATCCTTCAGAGAAAAACAGGGCCTAACATTTAAACATTGCAAACTTGTAAACTTTTAAAAAAACTACATGAATGTCAGCTTAAAATTTCAAACATATAGGTTTATATAACCTCAGCAACTGAGTTTCAAAAATGTTTCATAAAAATGTAAATATTTATCAGATATTTGTTGGGATATCATAACAAGATAGCAATATCATATCAGTTGTCCAAATGTCATACAACGCAGATTCACTGATTACATCTCACTGTAGGACCAAACATTCGTAGTGTCGGCCAGTAACCAGATTTCTGTCAGTACAAGTTCAGATCACCATTATAGTTCCTTTTGGGTATATTTTCTTTTGCGGTTAGTTTGTATAGCCTTTGCTACATCCAACTGTCTTCTGTAAATGTCTGATGTGACATCATCTTTTCTATTCATTTCCAATGTACCAACATCTAATAAATGTTTTGCTGTATAAAGATAGATTCACAAATCCTCTTCAATAACTTTTTACCTTAAACTTGACTTTTTTCATTCTTAACCAATATTATCTTATTGTAAGTTGTGTCCTATTACAATCATATTACACACAATGTAATTGGCAGAGTTCAGGAAACTTTTACACAGACAAGCAGCAGACAGGTTAATATTATCAAAATCTAGAGTCAGTTATTATGAAGTACAATATTGACAATCTAATACAACATTCCACTGAAACTGGAACCTTCGAACACAATGTGTGACACATGACCCACCACAAAACAATAATTCAATAGTCTGTCAGGTAGATGTTAGTGGGGACAGAAAAATAACGTCAATACAGACAACCTGTCATGTTTGTTCAGACTAAAAGTATTTTGGTTAAATATACGGAAGGAATTGTCAATATGTCACTCACCAAGAACAACATACTAAACCAAGTCATCATAGAATGATTGCTTTGTGCAGGTGAATTAAACACTCCAGATGTTTATCAGACCAACAAACATCCAACTGATGCATATTTTGTGAAAAATACATCCAAATCAAAGACGAAGTATAAGGAGGATGAATCATAAAAAAGATCCTATATCTCGTTGACGATTTCATTTTTGAGTTTGGAGGTAAGATCCTCCAACAGTCTATAGTTGGGTAGTACCTACATACCTATGGGAAGAAACTACAGACTAAACTTATTGAAGAGCTTATCATAAATTGCAAAGTCCTTCAATTTCACTTCCTGATATACTGATGATGTCTTTACAAGACAAAATATCACTAATAAGATTGAGTCCAACACAGACTGAAGGTGTCATCAGATGGTTTATCAGAGGGTTCAGATGACAGCACTCCCTAGAGTCGAAACTTATAAACAACTTTAATTAATTTAGGATCATAAGAAGAACTTTCTGTGTTGGACTCACTCCCTTTTTAGTAATATTACCAAGACACCCTAGTGACGCCTCTTGTAAACAGACATATCCACAATAGTTTTGTCAAGATTGACAACAATTTAGACACTGCAGTAGGCTGTGCCTCCAACCCCAGTAATAATTAAATAACAAGGGACTTCTCAGCCATGTCCACATATACCTTCACCAGTGGATATCAAAGACACAACAGACTTTTCTACATCAGCATCCTAACTCAATTCTTGCTACAGAGAAACTGTATGATAAGCCTAAATTTATTTTTTTAATTTTTTTCATTTCTGTATAGGAACAGTCCAGCATCCCCAAAATATTCAGTTGATTTTCATGCAAAAGTTTGGCAACTGATAAACTCACAAAACAGGGTTTCGAGAGATGCAGGCTGATGAAGATTACTTGAAAGTTTTATAGTCGTCATGATAATTTCATTGGAAATTCTGTCTTTTCCTCATTTTTGACCCTAGCTTTATTGAATTTCAGTTTGAATTAAGATTCTATTTACAGCCTACCATCTCAGAATTCTGATGTTGATACTTCTACTTTTGGTAAAAAAGAAACTTTTGCCAAACTATTCTTGTAATACTAAATTCTTGAAAGAGTTTTTCATCAATACCAAACAACCTATCTCCTCAACAGTAAACTAGTGGCATTTACAAACCAATATTTAAACCATATGAATAAAAATCTAACAAATATTTATATGAGTCAATAGATTAAACATGTGCCACCACATTGATAACATGGGGTATCTGTAAATATAAATTATGTAGTACAGGACATGAAAACAGGCACTCTACTTACTCTTTTGTATCATAATACATCACTAAAGTGTTACTATTAGTTCATACCTGAATGACAGTGAAAGGTAAAAAGGCCATACCTTTACCAGCCACGATCAATACCTGATCATCAGACACAGATATTACCCCAACATTTTATGGGTATGTCTCACTCTGGGAATATTCTATTAAAGGTGTGACTGTGCCCTACAAATATTTACTGCATTTTTGGTAAGGTCAGGATACTGGGTTTTGGTAGGGTAAAAATACTGGGTTTTGGTAGAATCAAAATACTGGGTTTCGGTAAGGTTTCGGTAAGGTCAGGACACTGGGTTTTGGTAAGGTCAAAATACTGGGTTTTGGAAAGCCATGGTATAGAGTTTTGGTAAGGTCAGGATACTGGGTTTTGGTAAGGTCAGGATACTGGGTTTTGGTAAGGCCAGGATATTGGGTTTTGGTAAGGCCAGGTTATTGGGTTTTGGCAAAGCCACAGTATTGCATTTTGCTAAGGCTAGTACATCTATCTTGATAAAGAAATGCCACATTGTAATAATGTTTTAGCATGAAGTGCCATGTCACATAGTTATGTAAAACTTCTCCTTTATAATCCTTCCTGAACATTCATACCTTGAACATTTACAGGTATAATCCCTGGATTGTCTCAACAGCCTTGTATACTCTGTGGATATCGATTTCAGCTAAGCTGATGGTTGCTACATTCCAAAGACTATAAGTGTACCCAAACCCTGTAATCTCCTACTATTGTCTCCCGGTGTAATGTTACACCCAAGGTTACATGTGTAATATTACACATAAATGAGTAGTTACTTGTATTTGCCTGGGAACCAGAGGCTATCACTGATAATCACATTAGCACTGTGTTGATCCCTTTAGTAAATGTTTCCAGATACCATTGGCTTTAATCCCTACAGATTACAATTACACCTACAGGTAAAAAAACATCCTAGGGAGGGAGACACATCCATATACAGGTAAACAGCTGTACCTGGAGGGGGGTGACACATCCATGTACAGGTAAACAGCTGTACCTGGAGGGGGGTGACACATCCATATACAGGTAAACAGCTACCTGAGGGAGGGACATATCCATGTACAGGTAAACAGCTGAACCTGAGGGAGGGACATATCCATGTACAGGTAAACAGCTGTACCTGAGGGAGGGACATATCCATGTACAGCCGAACGACTATCCTTGGGGAAGGGGACATACCCATACACAGGTAAACAACTGTACTTGGAAGGGGGAGACATTCCCATACACAGGTAAACAACTGTCCTTGAAGAGGAGGGGATATTGATAAACATGTAAATAACTGTTCCTGGGAAGGAGGGACACATCTATATTTAGGTAATCAAGACAGGAAGAACATATCCATATAAGGTAAACAACTGTCCCTGGAGGGGGAGACATTCCTATATACAGGTAAACAACTGTACCTGAAGGAGGGACATATCCATATACAGGTAAACAGCTGTACCTTAGGAGCTGGCATATCCATGTACAGCCAAACAACTATCCTTGGGGTAGGGGACATACCCATATTCAGGTAAACAACTGTCCCTGGAGGGGGAGACATTACCATATACAGGTAAGTAAGTGTCCCTGGGGAGTAAAGACACATCAATAAACAGGTAAACAACTGTCCCTGGAGGGGAAGACATTCCCATATACAGGTAAACAACCATTTCCTTGGAGTAAAGACATATACAGGTAAATAAGTGTCCCTGGGGGTGGGGCGGGGGTTATTTATTACACATCCATTTAGGGTATATAACTCTCACTGAGAAAGAGGGACACATCCAAATAAGTGTCCCTAGGTACAGGATGGGAATGAGGTTACTCTGCAATTTATGGTAAATAACACTCACATACAAGCCATCTAGAACCTGATGTTGTTGTGACTGATTCCTGGTGAGGTGTACATTGTTATGATGGTAATTAAATACTTACAGACTTTCTCTGTCAGCGTGACCAGGGTTGTCCCATCCCCAATACTTTTCCTCAGGTCTACTATGGGTTCACTTTTATCTTTAGGGTTGTCAGATTTCAGAAGATCATTTGCCCAAGTTGTGTGTTCCTGAAATTAATAATGAAAATAAATCTCCTGGCACCAATTCAATATCATCTGTTGTTGCTCCTGCAGGGCAATCGCGTGGCTGGCTGAAGTAATCACACATGTGGTGATATACCTTTTAAGGAATTACTACAACCAGATGGAGATTAATTAGCTGGTATTCCATCAAGATGTCATCCTCAGGTTTAAAACAGCAGATTTCACATCAACTGTAGAACAGTCCAGTTTCTTTAGTTCAAAATAAATCCATACCAAAGCAAGTGTACTTAAAATATGTGTATCAGTATCTTTTCTATATATGTAAAAACAAAATAATTGTATTCATTGGCACTGTTTCAAACAAACACAAATATATACACAAATATCTACTGAAAGTCTGACAGTGTGAATAAACACTCCCTGGTTCCTGTTAATATATGATAGGAATTCGATATTGAATGAGTCGAATATAATACACATATGCTGTAGGTGAGCTGCTATTCCAGGTGGAGTGGGTGTCACCTACTGGCGACTTTAAACATTTGGGCATGTCCTGGCATGAAGCTATCACTAATCAGATCCACTGCTGTTAGATTTACAGACAAACCAATAAACTTACCCTTAGGTGCTAAAATGGTACCTTATATCTATAACACATATTAACACAGTGAAGGCTACCTAGCACTAGACCTCGTCTGTGTAAACCCTATTGAACGGTGACTGGCCATTGATTAAACATTGTCAAAAGACACACAAAACTCTCACAGGTTAACACTTGCAATCTAACTGTGGTGAAAAACCGTGGCCCTTTGTTCTCTTGGGATCACACAGTTACTCTCCAAGTCTGAAAACCCTAAATAGCACAGTTTGGTTTAAATGTCAAACAGCAAAAAAAATTCTATGGAAGCTATTCATTAAAAGCAGTTAAAAAGGGTTGAGGTAGGAGACAGGCCAGCTCTCCATATTGTGGACAGATTGAATATATAATGGGATATTTATTTAATTGAAATGTCACATGGGTATTTATATCTACCTAATAACTTCAATTCAAATTTTAAAGCATTTAATATGCGTACACTGCGATCAAATTCACCACCCTTTCATTGAGATAATTGCCATTAATCACATGAACTCCTGAATTAAGCAAGCTTGTATTTAAATTTGATTAGAAGTCAGATAAATAATATAAAATAACTGACAAGGAGGGCGAACAGCAGTTTTTTTCTACTTGATGTATACAATATAACTGTGTTGTACATACCCTGGATAAAAGGAAATCAGAAAATGTTTTCATTACAACACAGAACAAGTTGAAAACTAATTTGAACATTTTCAAAGCTTGAACTTAATTGGGAGTCTAATGTTGTCTAATATAAATTAGAATCAATGGAAACTAAACTAGCTGTCCATCATCACAAATTAAGATGATTACACCCTTAATATTGCACCAAAAGATATCACATACTCTATCAAACCATACTACATCTACCTTCTATCACACAAAATATGCTGACAAAGATTCTTAAGGCTACATGAGTTACTTCCCTTCCTTCTCTTACAGATTTCAGTTTTGATTTTGTGCCTGCAGTATTTAATTTAGGACCACTGTAGTTATTTGCCTTAAATTCACCAAAACTACTCCGACAATTACAAGGTTACTTTCATTATTTCCTTTTATAATTCACATTACGTTATTAAGATTTAATCTTTATTCAACTGACTCTACTTTTTCCTCTGGGCATTTTTTTAGCAGCCCTACTATAGTCTATCAACAATGTCATTTTACATGTAAAGAAATGACAACATCAATATCTTTGACCAAAATAAATATTCATTTCAATGTACAAAATTGATTCAGGAGATATTTTGTACATATGTATTCCTAATTAAGCTCATTATTTTTCAAAACTGTTTTCCTCTGAAATATTCACTTCATATTTTCAAAATCTTTGAAAGAATTTTCCAAAAGTTAATTTGAAAAATCTTAGTTGTCATATCTCCACCACCTTTGTCTCTGTTAGGAATTGAAATCTATGTTAATATCTGTAAAAAGCAAATCGATGTACCCCTACACTTCCACCCTACCTAAAACAGAAGTTAAAAATTAGCTCATAAATTTAGAAACAGCAGAGTATGCTTGTTGATATCGATATACACTGAAGAATGACTTCTAACAAGTGTACTAAGCAAAGATGGTGTCACTAACATTTGAGAAATATTTATCAGTTCTTGGAAATACCTGAAAAGCTATCAGAGCCAATCTCAATTTAATATATACTACATACTTAATATAAATAAACATATTTTGTAAATTTTCCTTGACATAAATTCATCAGCTGGAGAAGTAGTATAAACAAGGTATCAGATTGATAAAGGTGACAGTTCACCAAAAGTCTAATTGTAACAAACAGGAGAAAATATTTTTCTGTGGTTGAGTTATTCCCCTTGGTAAAGAATTTTTGTTAACCATGTTATAGTTTGATATAGGCATGGCAAACAGGCCACTTCCACTCCTACAGTATAGCATGAGATTAAAAGGCCACCTCTATGCCACTTCAACACCTCGGTAATGGCACAGGTAAAAAGGCCATTTCAGCCCCTGGGGTACAGTATGGGAAATAGGCTACATCAGTCTCTTGGGTATCATATGGGAAATAAACCTATTCACCCTCAGGGGAACGGCATGGAAAATAGGCCACTTCAACCTCAGGGGAACGGCATGGAAAACAGGCCACTTCAATCGATTGGGTATTATAAAGGAAATAGGCCACTTCAACTTTTGGGTATGGCATGGTAAATAGACCACTGCAAAATCTAGGTATAATATGAAGAAAAGGCCATTTCTCCATCACTTCAACCTCTTGGGAATTGCAAAGGAAATAGCCTACTTCATCACCTGGAGAACTGTAGGGAAAAGAGGCCACCTCGACACCTGGAGAACTGTAGGGAAAAGAGGCCACTTCGGCACCTGGAGAACTGTAGGGAGAAGAGGCCACTTCAACACCTGGAGAACTGTAGGGAAAAGAGGCCACTTCGACATCTTGTGTAATGCATAGGCAAATAGGCCATGACAACCTCTGTAATATCATATGGGAAATAGGCCACTTTAACCTCTGGGGTATGGCATTGGAAATAGGCCACTTCAACCCCTATGGTATGGTATGAGAAAAATGCCACTTCTAGGCCACTTCAAACTTTTGGGAACAGCATAGGAAATAGCCCATTTCAACACCTGAGGAACTGTAGGGAAAAGAGGCCACTTGGACACCTCTTGTAAGGCATATGTAAATAGGCCATTTCAGCCTCTGTAGTATCATATGGGAAAAAGGTCACTTCTGTCTCTGGGGTACGACATGGAAAACAGGCCACTTCAACCCCTTGGGTATCATAAGGGAAATAGGCCACTTCAACCCCTTGGGTATCATAAGGGAAATAGGCCACTTCAACCCCTTGGGTATCATAAGGGAAATAGGCCACTTCAACCCCTTGGGTATCATAAGGGAAATAGGCCACTTCAACCCCTTGGGTATCATAAGGGAAATAGGCCACTTCAACTCCTTGGGTATCATAAGGGAAATAAGCCACTTCAACTCCTTGGGTATCATAAGGGAAATAGGCCACTTCAAACTTTGAGAAACAGCATGAAAAACTGGCTACTTTAATCCCTTGTGGTTCTGTTTTAAATGTTTACCTTTTTCATTTTAAGATCAAATTTCAGATTTATGAGGCTGTCTGTAGTAGTGGCAATAAGAAGCATTGTGTGTTGAATACATATCTGAACAAAAAACATATTTCTTAGCAGTGACACTGGATAATGACATACCTTGATGGGCCTATCTAACATTACACCAAGTCACTTGACACTGACAAGAAAAAACTGTACCTAAATTGCTGAACAAAGTATAAACAACAACTTTCCCATGAGAGGAACCAATTAAATTTCAATAGGACAGTAGTGTGTGGCTCTGTCGTGTTTAAATGTTGTAATAATTATAACCTGTCAGTGTCTTATACGGTCTTCCTGAAGATAATATGAAAGTCATTCAGGCTTGTAATGTCAGACAGGTTTATATTTACTTCAAAAACATTCTGATTAAAAATTAAAATTTACATAACAATCAGGAAAAGCGTACCGGGGTGTTGTCTGTAACCTAGCGTGTGTATTACAGCTTTTTAGTGGTTTAATTACCTCAATACTGTACTGGGGCTTGAATGAGTTTCACAATATAACGACAACAAACATAGCATTTTCTCTTTTACTGGGATCTGTCCTTTTAGTCATATATCATGTGTGGTTCTGACAAGTTGTACATTGAAAAGTAAATAGATATTTGGCAGAAAAACTGAACTATTCAGCCACTATAATTTATCAAATTAATATTTGAATACAAGGGCCACAGTATCAACACTGATATAGAAAACAGTGCCTATACATTCATTGTCACCAGTTGACAGTTATATATTTGTAGGCTAATGATACAAAATCCTAATTATACACGAAACTGATATAACACAGGTCAACAGCATACATGTTGAAATCAACAGAAAAATCATACAAAGTCTTTAAAAATCAGACAATACAATCCATTGGACGAAATCAATCTATCAACATAGGAGAACACAAGCATTACTGAAAGTCAACAACTCCTACAGGCAGTATTGAAGTCACTAGGTTGTACAGCAAGAATTGAAGGTTATTAGGTTCGTACAGCCAATATTGAAGGTCACAGGGACATACAGACAACATTGAAGGTCACCATCAGGTCAAACAGTCAGTATTGAAAGTCACAGGGACATACAGACAACATTGAAGGTTACCACCAGGTCATACAGTCAGTATTGAAGGTCACCGAGTCATAGTCATTATTGAAGGTCAGTGGGTCATACAGCTAGTATTGAAGGCCACAAAGGTCATACAGCCAGAATTGGAGGTCACCAAGTCATAGAGTCATTATTGAAGGTCAGTGGGTCATACAGCTAGTATTGAAGGCCACAAAGGTCATACAGCCAGTATTGGAGGTCACCAATTCATAGAGTCATTATTGAAGGTCAATGAGTCCTACAGCTTGTATTGAAGGCCACAAAGGTCATACAGCCAGTATTGGAGGTCACCAATTCATAGAGTCATTATTGAAGGTCAATGAGTCCTACAGCTTGTATTGAAGGCCACAAAGGTCATACAGCCAGTATTGGAGGTCATTT